>NW_027174562.1:1200000-1554467 GCF_000390325.3 Nicotiana tomentosiformis
ATTATCATATCAAAATTTATATCCATCATATTAATAGTCTTCGTTTGCACAAAAAATAATATAATTAGCACACATCAACTTTCTTAATAGCGCTTAAGTATTTCAAAATTTTCTAGGGTGCTACACAACAACCCAAACATATAACCGTTCATGCTTTTCTATCAAATCCATCAGCTAATATCTCATGAACTTCGAGTCTATAATCATTAATCCAATGATATAATCAATTAGAGGGTGAACGTTCAATCATCTTGAATTTGAGTTCTAGGATTTCTTTTCTCAACAACAATGTCTCAATCGAATAACTAATGATTTGAATGGTTTACCCATATTAATAAGGTGTTGGTGAATTGAAATAAACTTAGAATGAACACTAGAACTTACCTTGGATGATGGAGAGACCTTGGAGGAAGTTGGGTTCTCGAGATCTTCCATTTCTATAGAACATTTATGGGGAATGGGTATAGCGAACAAGGTACGGCTTTAAAAACAACCCTTCAGGTGCGCGCCCATGCAACTGAGGGCCCAACCGTGCACCTGAACATGCAGCAAGGGCGGTGGCACTACAACAAGTGCGTTACCATACACGTGATGGCTGATGGCATAGCTGAGCATGCAGACTGCGCATTGTCCAGTAAAAAATATGTAAATTATTACACGGAGATCCATTCGGGCATTTGAAAAAACTACAATTTTAGTGTTTTATGTTTTCTTGAATTCCTAATAGATTTTTACTTGATCAGGCTGGAAGACAGGCCTTCCATAAACTTTGTCGATTTTATTGAATCTTATACACGTCACTCTGTATACTCTTTTTACACATTCATGCCTAATTCGAATATATGGAGTGTTACATGAAAATCTAGCTTAGGAAGCGAATAGCTTTGGGAAGAGAATATACTTGGGAGGAAGAGAAGTGACCTGAGAATTTCTGGGTGTCTGGGAACAAAGTGATCAGTTTTTGTGAGGTTTATTTGTTCTCTTAAAGACACCATCTCCTTGTGCTGCTATTGGAAGAAATGGAAAAGAGAAGTACCCGACAGACAAATATCGTACTACACGCTTGCTAACTTGTGATGTAAGGCTTTGATGAGTTCTGCATGCTGAGAAGGCTTCTCTACAACCTACTTAACTTTTTTCTCAATATTTTTCCACCTTTCTAAGCATTTTACTATGAGTGTGTGAAATATTTATAAAAGTGCTATCTATGTTGTTCACGATTCTATTTTGAGTAATAGAATTTTTGGACTGCCAATTTATTGTTGATTCAATGTCACTAGATGGTGGTTTTTATCCTGAGGGGAAAGCAACATTCTTTTTGGGGATCCTGGGGGCATGATCTACACCGTCTTTACTAAAATGTTCAAGAGGTCAAAAATCATGGGTATTGTAATGACGCGGCCGATCTTTTTGTAAATTGTATCCATGTTACCCTATTTATTGTCTCTTCTACGTTTATTTGTGGTTATGTGACTTTCGGGGTGGTTGGATTTGTTTTGGGGAAGTTTTGGAGTGAATCGAGACACTTAGTCCCAATGTTGGAAGCTTAAGTTGAAAGAGTTAACAAGAGTTTGGCTTTTGTGTAGACAACTGTGTAATGGAGTTTTGACGATTCTACTAGCTTCGTATGGTTATTTTGGACTTAGGCGTATGTTTGGATATTGATTCGAAGGTCCGTAGGTTTTTTTGGGGCTTTTTGGCGAAAGTTGAAAAGTTGAAGGATTGGAAGTTTGAGAGGTTTGACCGAGCATAGAATATTTTGGCACCGGGTTTGGATTTTGGTTCTTGGAGTTGGAATATGTTTGTTGTCTCATTTGGGACTAGTGTGCAAAATATGAGGCCATTCAAAGTTTATTTGATGCGGTTCGACAACATTTTTAGAAGTATGAAGTTCTTTTATTTTATTAGGCTTGAATTGGGGTGTGTTTTATGATTTTGATATTGTTTGATGTGATTTGAGGCTTCGACTATGTTTATATCATGTTTTATGATGTGTTGGTATGTTTGGATGGTGTCTTGAGGGCCTTAGGTGCGACTCAGACTGAATTTTGGACTTAAGGAAATGTTGATGGCTTCAAGTCTGCTATAAGCGCACCTACGAGGTGATGGTAGCAGGTGTGGCAAGTTGTGCGCTTCTGTGAGGTTGGCTTGGTTGAGGAGGGGTTTCAGATATGAAGGAGTTCCTACATAAGCAGATTCACTTCTGTGCATGAAGGTCTGCAGGAGCGGGGTTTGGCTAGACGCGGGAAAGGCACAGGTGCCAGGTAGGTTCCGCATCTGCGAGACCGTAGGTTCGGTCAATTAAGTATAGAAGCGAGAATGGGTGTATTTTTGGTAATCCATAAATGCAAAACAAGTACCGAAGAAGAGGTCCCATAGGTGCGTTAATGTGGTCGCAAGTGTGTAAGGTCAGGGACTTAAGTAAAGCTCGCAAGTGCGAGATTTTGACCACAGAAGCGGTGATTTTGATCATAGATGCGATTTCACTGATAGATCTTATATCTCGAAGGGTTTGGAAATTTTCTCATTTTTGGAGTTGTGGAGTTCGGCTATGGGCAATATGTGGAGTACTTTTCACCATAATCGAAGAGGTAAGTGATGATTCATCATTTTTATTGATAAATATTGATTATTACACCTAGTTTATGTGATTTTGAAGTGAAATTTGGGGGTTTTAGATTATGTTGTTGGAGAGTGAGATGTGATGACTTGAGGGTCAATTTATGGTTGGAATTAAATAATTTTTGTATGGTTCGACTCGTAATTGAATAGGTTTTCGGAATTTTTGAATTTGTTCGAGTTCCGAGGTGCGGCCCGGGGTTGACTTTTTGATTTTTGTTAAAGATCTTAGCTTTACATATGGAATCAATTCCCATAGCACGTATAGATTATATTAAGTTGATTTTACTAGATTCTGGTCGTTTGGAGGTCGATTAGTGAGGCAAGGCTTGTTGGAGTATTGATTTATGCGTTTTGAGGTATGTAACATTTCTAAACTTGGAATTAAGGGTATATATCCTTGGAAAACATGTTATTTGTGTTGCGTTGGGGTGACACACATGTTAGGTGACAGGTGTGTGGGCGTGAACCGTGGTAATCATAATACGTGTTGATTTGTTTTCTGTGTTGCTTTCAAGTCTTGTGTTATCCGTGTAATTCCTACTTGTTAGAGCAATTGAGTTTTGATTCCTGTTAGAAATAATGTTTAGGCTATGTGCTTATTCGATTGAGACCTAATGATGCTATTTACATTGTTTGATTTATATGCATTAACAGTAACTTTACACTCAGTCATGGTTCTTAGTTTGCATTTCATATCTCAGTCTATGTTCATCATTCATTGTTACATCGCATGTTATCATTGTTGGGCTGAGTGGTATGAGATTGTGAGCCCTTGAGACTTGAGAGATTGATGATTGAGGTGGGCCTTAGAACCATGTTAAGAATGTTATTGTTGATTGGGTTGCACGCCGCAGCAGGCTATATTGGCTTTATTACTATTATTATTATGTTGATTGGGTTGCATGCCGCATCAGGCCTTATTGGCTTTGATTAGTGCTTGGGTAGGATCCGCCCCTGCGGAGTCTGACATATCAATAGTTAGCGCAGGCACAGTGATATGTACATGTGCATTGGTGAGGGGCATTGATGTCAAACACCTGTACAGTGATGAGTGATTACGTGCGTATGATGAGTGGGCATCTGAGACAGGCAGATTGAGTATTTTAAGAGTGAGAGTACATGTGAATATCACTGTGAAATCATGCATATTTGACATGTAGGCATATAGATGTACCATTCCTCATGCTAGTTGTAGCTGACTTGTTCTTATCAGTTTTGGGCTTCAATTGTTGAACTTGAAATCGTGTCTAAATTTCTTTAATATGAATGAGTCGACTATGTTAATTCCTTTGAGTTATTTATTATTATTTTCATTATTATACTTGTGTTGTCATTACATTGGAAGCTGACTGTCTTCTTCTGAGTTGGTGGCTGCTTTCAGCCCAAGGTTAGTTCTATTACTTATGGAGTACATGGGGTCGATTGTACTCATACTACACTCTACACTTCGTGTGTAAATCCAGGTGCATCGGCACGTAGTGATCGGTATATCTGTGCTAGTACCTGCTTGGAAACTTAAAGGGTGCTATGACTTCAGCATTCCTTGACTCTCTTTTCCATTATTTTCTTCATTACTATTCTACTACACAGACATGTACTCATTGACACCAGATTTTGGGATGGTTGTAGAACAATTTCAATTATTTTTATTAGATACTTATGATATATTCAAATGATGAAGATATTATGAGATCGTTGGCTTGCTGGCAAGAAGTGTTAGGCACCATCGTGGCTCCCGTGGGAGTTAGATCGTGACAAGTTAGTATTGGAGCACTAGGTTTCTTAGGTCTCACGAGTAATGAGCTAGTTTAGTAGAGTCTTGTGGATCAGTACGATGAATTCTGTACTTATCTTTGAAAGTGTACCGAACTACTAGGAAACTTCACTTTCTTGCATTTACCCGCTCAATGCGGTTGTATGTTTCTCCACCCAATTTCCTATTATTCTCGATAAGTAGACCGATATGGTTGGTGTAGATAGGGTTGCTTCCATCCCCGTGAATAATTACCTCTTGATGATTCCTCTCAAACTTCATAACCTGGCGCAGAGTAGAAGTGACTACCCCATCTATGTGTATCCATGGTCGTACCGATAACAAGTTGTAGGTGGCGAATATGTCTAGCACTTGGAATTCTAACATCAAACTAGGTGGCGGATATGTCTACCAAATAATGCATTACACATTCGAAGTTTAGGAGGGGAACGCGTGATACAATTACAACATTACTAGATTGACTTCCCCATAACCAAGGTACAACCTGCACTATGTCTACGGAGCCGCTAATAGATACAAAAAGAGTAGCATGATAGTACCTGCAACTCAATCACGAACTGTCAAGGAACTAAAACAAACAATACACATATGTCATAATACACCATACATTTCTACGCATGACCTCAAAACACCTAACTGAATACAAATTATCATAACAACATCTCGGGTCAATACATTCTCCCCTACTTAAACATGTGTTGATCCTCGGATGTGCGAAGAATCTTCCCAAAGCCATCAAGTCACTGTATAAACTCACCATGCCCTTACCCATGGGTGATCTCACTTCATCCCAATCTATATAAGTCTGACAACACAATCTAACTGATGATCATTACCTTAACATTAGCTCACAACCCTTAGAACCCAATCTCTAACTTCCCAAATTAATTATGAGACAAGATTCTCACATCTATATGTTGTATAATTCATTATTAAACTGCATCAAGCCTTAACCATATCCCAAGTGTATTCAAATGATATTCCACATAACTTAGATACACATAGCTATAGCTTCCGTCCACAATAGTCATTCAAATAGAAATTTATGTACCGGTATCTAACATCTTATCAATAAAAACCTTGTTCCAAATATTCCAACACAACCAATGATGAAAGAAACACAAAGAAACTCATAACCCCCCATCACATCATCAAGTCATGGAGCTCTCTTGCACGACGAGAACCAAAGACAAAATCTAGGCTAACTAAAGACACTATAGTTCCAAACATAGCTTAATCAAATCTGATAGCACTCAATTCAGGCCCAATAACTTCACCTCATCCAATACAAGTTGCTCTACCAATATGCCACACAAATCCTACCTAGAGTCGTATACCATGCAATAAGTGCACCAAATAAGCGACAAATTCGATGTACCCAATAATTGAAGAGAATCAAATGAGAGAACCGCCGCGCAAGCTCAACAGATACCACCATGAAGCGCAATGCAATAAATCCATCACACAGGGAAGAAAAGCAACACAAGAATTAAGCCCAAAGGGTCATATCCCAACATAACTCTAATATGATGCATGACCCAATCGAAACACATGTACACATAGGATACGTCAAGCTGTGATGCTCACTATAAACAACCATATACACATCAACAACAAACACGCGAAGTGCATGACAATAGCCATGCAAAAATGGATAGCACAATATACCACAAATAGAAAGACCACAACCAAGGCGCAATCAACCAATCAACACCCCGAGAATTATCTCGCTCGAATTTCGCCACAAGGCCCCCAACAGAATCGCATCAGGTAAAAGTAATCAACAGATCACAACCCATCATAGCATATGAGAGTAACACATGGAACATATCAGAATACGAATATGATCCACTCGAATTAATAACACATCCCTCCACAATAACTGTGTTGGGTAGACAAATCTGACCTGATGTAGAATACACATTCTCATTAGGCCCACCAATGGCCTCCAAATCAATTCCGATCCTCCCAAAATAGGTAGATAACAATAGAAATTTGTACAATAAATGATCTATAACACATGCCTATGAGAATCCTCTTCGTCTTCAAATCCCTATAACACCATAATCTCCCGATCCCAACTACATTATTCAAATTACTGACATATTCATCATACACAATCATTCCACGAGAAATACTTCCATAATTCCTTATTGCCACATAGATAAATTTGAAAACCAATATTCAATCAATCGGGCCATTAGCGTAATACATGTCAGGCATCTGCAAGTCAAAGCACAATGCGCCTTTTGGAGTGCGGTACCAGATAATTCTAGCATTCTTCTAAACACCTAAAACCATCCATGTTATATAGAACTCGTGACTCTATACAGGAGAAAAATCATGACATGCAGCATGTTCCTTATGAAGCTGTCAGACATCCAACCCAAGCCGTCCTCGACACTATCAAGAACTATTCGAAACCCTCCCACCCATAACTAAGCAATCAAAACTGAATTTCCCTAACTTAACCAAGTCACGCAAGCCGTCAAACCCAAGTGTATTGATACAAAACACCGGTAAAGCATCACCACACCAAAGGAACCAATTACCTTTATTACTATCCTGACCTTACACTACCAAGCTGACCAATTTCTTCGAATCCTTCTCAACTTGACTTCAAGTTAACATTTCTCCTTGCAGGTACACTATGATCCTAAACCAAAGATAACCGCAAGAGATCCTAGCGTGAACCACGATGTCTAAAAGCCCATAAATCATTGTATTTGTAAGGCCCCATAAAATTTTACCTAAAACCCGGGGTTTCGTGGTGCCGAGGTAGGCATATGTATTAATGATAGCTGGGGTACGGACTTTTTGTGTTAAACAGTATGCTGGGGAATTGAAGGAAAATGCTTTGCAGAAAAAGGCATTTCTGCAGGCCATTAAGCGACTGCAAAATCGCTCTGCGCACCGCAAAATGGCCGCAGAGTGAGGCAGTCAATTGGGAAACATTTGGATGTCATTTCGCGGCTAATTATGCGACCACAAAATAATTTCGTGGGCCGTACATCGATCGAAGAACCAACATGGAGATTTTTGAAGGGAAGTTCTGCGGTGCATTATACAACAGCAGAACGGGTCTGCGGGCCGCAAACCCAGGCAGTGGTGCACAAATCTGAAGGGCCATTTCGCGAATCGCAGAAGCATTGTGTGGTCGCATATGCGACCGCAGACCTATGTCATGGCTCCTATTTTTCTAATTTTTGAACCCGACCCCATTCTAATAAAACACCATTGTGGGTCATTTTAAAGGGGAAAAACATATATTTCTAGAGTGAGGGAGTGTCATAGAGTGAGAAAAGAGTTCCTAAGCTTCATCCACCAATTCTTACTCAAATCTTGGAAGATTAATAAGTAAAGCACACTAGGTCTTCATCCTAGAGGTATGATTCTACACAATAACCCTTAATTTCGAAATTTAACTAGAAATGGGCAATTAGTAAGATAATTCATGGGTATGGGAGTTGTTTATTTTGCATGCATGTGTTATCAAGGGATGTAGGGAGATTGTTGACCTAAAAATGGCAAAGCATGGGTTGTGGGATGATGGAATCCGCCATAAAAGGACCTTGAAACCTTAATATGCATCTAGTGTTTGATAAAATGCTCGAATAAGCTAGAACCATGACCATCTTCCTAATTTTTGTTCAATTTGTTACATTTCTAAAATAGATTGAAGTTGCTAAGAATTCCGGAACATTTTAGAGTCTAAAGAAGCTCAAGTGAGGTCTGTTGGCTAAACTCTTCTCTTAAAATTGAACCCAATAATATCCATTTAAGTCCCGAGTTGCTCATTGTGAATAGATTAACCCGAATAAGGTGGTGTCAAAAGACATCCGTGATCAATACGTAATTCAATGCTCTTGTTATGTTGTACTACTATTTGAGAATGTGTTCAAAGTATGGATTGCATATCTAAATGCCTTGACTTCAAGTTGTGTTTCAAGTTAAAGCTAATGAAAATTGTGTATGAAACCGTAATGCGCCTGAGACTCTTATTTGCTAATATGTGTGCTTAAATGTCTTGAATAGAAATGCCTTGTTGTTGGAAAGTCCATGATGATGGTTGAAAGTAAAAAGGTGTGCATGAAATAGGAAACATGAAATATAAAATACGTAATGCGCAATGTGAAATATGAAACACGGCCAACGTGCCAAGAGAAATAATACAATTGTGACCACTAGTGCCAACAAAATGAAGAGATGTGCAAGAAATATGAAACGAGATGATTAATAGAAAAGGATGATGTCTCACATGAGACGTCCTAGCCGATTGGGTCATGATCGGACGCCATGCCGCATACATGGTGGTGATTATATTGGAAATTGTAATCAAAACTGTGAACAGTGGTATATCAGTACTAAAGGTCTCCCAACTTAGAATGTGGAAATTTACATGAAAACTTATCTCATTCCTAATTTGATATTTGGTAAATGTTTGAGGCTTTTACTGATATCATGATAGTCCTAACTTGCATTATTGTTCATTCTTATGAGAGGGTATTTAGTCATATATACTAGTACTATTCGACAATACTAACGTCCCTTTTTCTGGGGGCACTACATCTTTCATGGATGTAGGTGGTTCCACATCAGGCTGCACGGATCAGTGATAGCGACGCACTCTCTTCCCAGCTGACTTGGTGAGCCCTACTTCACTCTGGGTCATGTATCGTTTGTTCATTATATCATTATGTTTTGAGGTATAGCCAGAGCCTTGTTACCGGCACTATCATTGTACTCTTTGTATTTATTACAGGCTCCGTAGACATTGTGTGGGTGTATATGGGTGGTGGGAAAGTCAAACAAATTATGTTGTGTTTTGATCAATTGTTCCACTTCAAACCATGAGAATGTGTACATTTTAAGACTTATTAAATGAAGTAACTAATGTTAATGAATTTGGTATTGTCTACATGATCTCCTTATTGGTTAATTAACAAAGATAAGTGTTCTCTTTAAATCATGTGGAAGTTTGGGTAGAAAGTATTCAACATACTTGCTTGACCGGGTTCACTCGATTGAGTGCCGGTCGCGCTCCCCGAGTTTGGGACATGACAAACTTGGTATCAGAGACTAAGGTTTTAAAGTGTCCTAGGATATCTCAGAGCCATGTCTAGTAGAGTCCTTCTTATCGGTGTATTACCGAAAACATCTATAACTAGAAGGTTACTTAGACATTTAGGAATAATACCCTTATTTGATGTTCTTGATCGTGCGATAAAGCTGATTGTACGATTATTCCTCCTTTAACTCATGCATTGCTCTAACTTTCAGTAAATAGCGCCTAAGAATAAGGCAAGAACTGGCCAAGGAGCCGATGTCACCCCATGAGTGGATGTTGATTCTATCATTGATGATGCGAGTGAATACCCGAGGGGTGAGGATATTCCCCCGATTACTACACCGCCTGGTTGTACTATTCCTGCTCAGGGTGCACCAGTTCCTACACTTGACAAGGGTGCAACGAATCCTCCACTTGATATTCCAGTTCCACCTCCAGCTCCAGCTTCCGGTCCCAGTGTTTGAGATGTGGGAGTACTCCCGTGAGGAGGGTAGCCCTTCGGCGAGGTGGAGTGAGTTTGCCGACATGTTTTGCCTGACGAGACTAAGGCTGCCCGTGCTGTGGAGTTAGAGAATCTAAGACAGGGTAGCAAGAGTGTGTGGGAGTACCATATGAAGTTTGCGCACCTGTCCAAGTATGCTATTCACATATTGCCCACTATGGAGGCTAGAGTGCATCGGTTTGTGCAGGGCCTTAGCCCTTTGGTTATCAATAAGGCCTCTACAGCTGCCTTGAATTTTAACATGAACTATGGGAAGATGGTAGCATTTCATCAAGCTACAGAGAACCGTAAGTTGAAGAACAAAATTGAGCGAGAGGGTAGCAGTAAGGCCCGGTCCGTGGGCAACTTTGGGAATGCATTTGGTAGCGGTAGGGGAGGGTCATCAGGGCCATCCTAGTCTTTTGCTCAGTCGTCAGCCAGTACACCTAGTGCTTGATAAAATGCTCAAATGATCTAGAACCATGATCATCTTCCTAATTTTGGTTCAATTTTGCTACTTTTCTAAAATAGATTGAAGTTGCTAAGATTTCTGGAACATTTAGAGTTAAGGAAGATCAAGTAAGGTATGTTAGCTAAACTCTTTTCTTAAATATTAACCCCACAATATCCATGTATGTCCCGAGTTGCTTATTGTGAATCAATTACTCGGATAAGTTAGTGTCAAACGACATCCGTGATGAATATGTAATAAAATGCTCTTGTTAGATTGTACTACTATTTGAGAATGTGTTCAAAGTAGGGCTTGCATATCTAAATGCCTTGACCTCAAGTTGTGTTTCAAATGAAAGATAATGAAAGCTTGTGTAAGATATCATAATGTGCCTAAAACTCCTATTTGCTAAAATGCGTGCTTAAATGTCTTGAATAGAAATGCCTTGTTGTTGGAAAGTCCATGATGATGGTTGAAAGTAAAAAGGTGTGTATGAAAGACGAATCACGTAATGCGAAATGTGAAATATAAAACACGACAAATGTACCAAGAGAAATAATACAATTGTGACCATTAGTGCCAATGAAATGAAGAGATGTGCAAGAAATATGAAATGAGGTGATTGATAGAAAAGGGTGATGTCTCACATGAGACGGCCTACCCGATCGGGTCGTGATCGGACGCCATGCCACACACATAGCAATGACTATGTAAGAATTGTAATTGAAATTGTGATTTGGTTGATGTATCCCATGAGACGGCCTAGCCGATCGGGTCGTGTTTAGACGCCATGCTGCCACACATGGCGGTGACTGTGTTAGAATGGTAATTGAAATTGTGATTTGGTTGATATCTCGCATGAGACGTCCTAGCCGATCGGGTCATGATCGGATGCCATGCCACACACATGGTGGTGACTTTGCTGGAAATCGTAATCGAAATTGTGAATAGTGGTATACCGGTACCAAAGATTTCCCAACTTAAAATTTGGAAAATTATTTAAAACATATCGTATCTCTAATTTGATATTTTGTAATTGTTTGAGGCTTTAACTGATATTACGACTGTCCTTACTTGCATTACTGCTCGTTTCTTTGAGAGAGTGTTTAGTTTATATACCAGTACTATTCAACAATACTAACGTCCATTTTGCCGGGGGCGCTGCATCTTTAATAAATGCAGGTGGTTTCACTACAGGCGACACTGATCAGCGATATCACTACACTCTTTTCCCAGCTTATTTGGTGAGCCCCACTTTACACGGGGTCATGTATCTTTTGTTCATTTTATCCCCATGTTTTGAGGTATAGCCAGAGCCTTGTTCCCGGCACTATCATTGTACTCTTTTGTATCTAATAGAGGCTCCGTAGACATAGTGTGGGTGGAATGTTGGTATGGGGAATGTCAAATAGGTAATGTTGTAATTGTATCGCACGTTCCACATCAAACTATGAAAGAGTATGTATTTTGAAACATATAAATGATGTAACTACTGATAAGGAGTTTGAGTTGTTGTTTACTTGATCCTCCTCACTGCTTAATTAATAAATTGGATTTTACTTTTATTCTTCAATAAGTTCGGGTAGAAGGTAATCTACAGTCTTGCTCGGTCGAGTTATCTAGGTTGAACGCCGATCGCGCACCCTGAGTTTGGGGAGTGACACTTGCTTGCGTGGTTTCTCGATCTTCTCTGTATGAGCGAATTAGAGCACGTCAGTATGATGACCCCTATTTGCTTGCCCTTAAGGATACAATGCAGCACGGCGATGCCAAAGAGGTTTCTATTAGAAATGATGGGGTGTTTCGGATGTAGGGCCGGATATGTGTTTCCAATGTGGAGAAGAATGAAGAAAGATATAGTAGAGTATGTGGCTCAATGTTTAAGCTGTCAGCAGGTGAAGTACGAGCATCAGAGGTCGGGCAATTTGCTTCAGAGACTTGAGATTCCAGAGTGGAAGTGGGATCGTATTACCATGGATTTCGTTGTTGGGCTCCCACAAACTTTGAAGAAATTTGACGATGTGTGGGTTATTGTGGATAGACTGACCAAGTTTGCACACTTCATTCCGGTTTTGCCTACCTATTCTTTAGAGCAGCTAGCTTAGATCTATATCCGTGAGATTGTTCATCTCCATGGTGTGCCAGTGTACATTATCTCCAATCGAGGCACGCTCTTCACGTTGTATTTTTGGAGAGCTGTGCAGTGTGATTTAGGCAGACAAGTTGAGTTTAGTAGAACATTTCAAACCGCAGACAGACGGGCAGTCCCAGCGCACCATTCTGATCCATGAGGATATGCTATGTGCATGTATTATGGATTTTGGGGGTTTCATGGGAATAGTTTCTACTGCTTGTAGAGTTCTCCTACAACAACAGCTACCTATCGAGTATTTAGATGGCTCCATAGAAGTCCTTATTGTCTCAACCCAAATCGGCAGGCCGCGAAGGTCACCTTGTGCCTTACTCAACCGAGTACCAACGTAACGTATCTTTCTTATCACACGATCATGGGTAAATAGGACAGAAGGGATGTCATGAGATAACCAAAACAAAACATAATTGAATACTCGACATATGACGATCCACCATGATGTAGAAACTTATACATGTGACATAAGGGCCTATAAGGGCGACATGATCATGTGTACACTCAATACATAGGCCGACAAGGACATACAAGTACCCACATACATGACATAAGTCTAAAAGCGTCTCAGGTTACATAAAAATCATAATGGTCGGGACAGGGCCCTGCTACACCAATCAATACATGCCCAGAGCATACTGACCAAATAGGCAACTCCGAAGCAAGTGGAGTGCACCAACACCTTACACTGAGCAGATAGCCTACTAGGAGGACTGTCAACCTATCTATCGGGACTTATAAGCATGAAACGCAGCATCCCCAGGCAAAAGGGACTTTAGTACTAATAAAGTACTGAGTATGTAAGGAACGAAAAGAAGTATATAAAAGACGTGAAAGAAACCTGGAGTAAAGGACTCAATTTGTAAGTCTGAATAGCTTAGTAATCATGAAATCTTCATAGTGTCATGTATATGGGTATAAATGTCATATCATGCATAGGTATATGCGTACATAACATCATCAAGCCTCTGAGGGCATCCCATCATATCATCACGGCCTCAATGGGCAAAATCATAAACATATGCTAGTTGATCAGGTGGCTGGTGAATATATAACACCGTAACCTTTCCCCATAACACATATACATATAATATACGCGTATATAATGCCATTTGTAAAAGTTGCATGTTTGCTCGTTTCATTTGTATCATATGGATCATTCCAATAGGAAAGAAGAGATAGTCTTAACATGTCTTATCACAGTCTATCCAATGACCATGTTGAAATCGTCTCATTGCACTTTAATCTACAACAATTATAAGAATGCTATCGTTAATCTATGAAAGATGCAACTATCGTACAATGAAGGACAAGCTTATTTATTATTAAAATGGGTAGCATCTCCCTTGTTTTCCTCTCTTTCCCCAAGTCCATAAAAACAACAAGATCACATACGACCTTAAACTATATACTTTCAGCACCACAACACACCGAATAGCCCAACAACACAATTCACCCTACACAACAACAAGTGTACAAATGTAACCATCATAACTATTGCTTAACACAACAAGCGGTAAGCTTGGATTGGATCCAAACCCCAACTCTTTTTACTATCTCCCCTACATTTAAAAAAACTTCAAACAGTCCAGAATATAAAAACATATATTGGCATGACATTGCAACCTTATATCTATCATGAAAGTAACATCAAGCAACCCAACAACATATTACAACAATATGGACAACATCTAGGTATTGTATGGTTGCTTATTCTCCTATTTAAAACATCATCAACATACTAAAAATATTTACCAGCATAACAACAATACGAACATTATAACCAAGCCATTCCCCGTGATTTCCATCCATATGAAGTCATATACACTACTCCAAAATAGTCCAATAAGAGACAACAACTTCTTATACAACTTCAAGTTCTATCTTGTAATTCTTCATCCAAATAACTGAACCAACGCATTTATAAGCTTAAGCCCAAGAAATAGTGTGTTATACATACCTTAAATAATCAGAAAAAACTCGAACCAAAGCTTCCTTTAGCTCACAAGCATCCTTAATGGCATCACAACACCATAAAGACTCTTTTCCTCACTTGGGCTAACTTTTGAGGATTGGTCTAGGTAAAACACCATTTGATTAGACTTGGAACCTTGGAGAGCTGTTAGAGAGGTGTTCAAAGAGTTTGGGAAATTATCTTGGTCGAAAAGAGCCAAAAGTGAGGCGTCCAACCCTGTTAAAATGTTCAAGGGTCGTCCAGCACCTAAGTGGGTCGCATTGGGAGCTGCTAGTGCAGTCTCGCGAAAATGCTAATATCTCTATACTCTGATGTCGTATCGACAAACGGGTTAATGTGTAAGCACAATAGTGTAATATATTCACCTCAGGATTTGACTCAGAAGAACCACGCATTATTTATAACCCGCTCACTAACTCTAACATAGAGGTCAACGACATTGCCTTTCCTTATTGAATTAAGTGCCCTCACACAACAACAGGGAGTACTTCCACACAATAAAATTTAAGAACAATTAGGAACTCAAGATAGAAAGAATTTACTCACTCTCAGAAACAACATTCATATGCCACAAAAGATGAAACAAAAGATTGGCTGTAATGTACTACTGTACTTATCAAGTTCATTCAGTCAAGGATCAAGTAGGGCTTTAATTGGTCGTAATGTAGGCTCCGGGATGGGTAGGATACATTTAGATATAAGAGTGACTACACCTCCCTAAGCACTTTAATACATATACTCTAACATTCAAAACCCCACACTTATGTCAAACCACAACTCCACCTTCATATCAATATACATCAACTCCCCAATTATTTAAGAACAATTACATCAAGAGTTCCCACTTATCCAATTCAAGTGGTTCTTACGTTTTCAAAACAATGCATCTTTCTACTTATTTTATTAGTTCCACTCAATAGCCAAACAAGCCACCCTACACTTCAACTTTTACACAGTTCATAACAATTTCAAGTGCTCATGAGAGGTATAAGGTTCAAATAGATGGTCAATTCAAACAAATGAGTAAAGCTTCTAATGTGGTTGCCAAAGAAACATGGTTACAGGCTCAAAGGGGTTAACTAAGATACATAACAATTAGGTGTTTAAAAGCGTATAACCGGCTCAACAAAGAAATGCCTATATCACTTCCAAGACTGAACAAAACTACTATTTTGCTTTGCACATACATGTGGAAAGTTCTAGCCATTAAATGCAATGCATATAATAACACAAAACCTCACACTCACATGGAACATAACTCACTCAAGATAGGATTATCAAGACACTCTAGTCAAAGCAGTTAAGTAAAGTTAAGCTCATACCATTTAAGGCACTTATACAAGGGTGAAAAACTGAGCCTAAGCGTCACAACTAAAGCACTCACTATTCTCAAGGCATGATAAAGTCAAGAGATATTGCATTCATTTCAAATCACAGTACAATGTTTCCTACTTCTACAAAATAAAAACCAACTACACCGATTCAAATAAAACCCTTGAAAAAGAATCGCGGAACAAAGGAAAACCAATGGGGAATTGATACACTACCTAACAAAAGAATTTTTTTGTCTTTTTCTTTCGACTTTAATCCCTCAAGAAGCCTATTGAATGATATCCATCGTCGGGAAAAATAAAAAAAATTTAAAATTTTCATGTTTTTTCAATTTGTTTCTACTACTCAAACTAACAGAAGCAAAAAACATCTAACTAAATAAAGCAACAACTAAGACTAATATACATACAACATACAAATATCCCCCACCCCACACTTTAAGTTGTGGCATGTCCCTATGGCACACAATTAAAAAGCATAAGGTAGATGAAACTTCACTGAATATCTAGTCGGGGTCTGAATCAAAGTTTGGATCCATTCCACGGACCCGAACTAGTGCACACATCCATGCAAAAAACTTCTTTTCGGCCTTCTTGGGGTACACCCCACACTTATCTTTTTTCACTCAATGCTACCTTCTCTTTCACACCATTCACCTTCCACTCAACTCTTGCAGCTGGCTTCTCCTTTTCACCCGCTTTTCTACATCCATCTTGAACGTTACAGTCTCTCCCCCTACTCTAAGCATGAGCTTTTTCTTATGTATATCTAATATTGCTCTACCTGTTGCTAATAATGGTCTTCCTAGGATGAGGGGTATATCCTTATTCTCCTCCATCTTCACCACTATAAAGTCTACTGGAAATACAAACTTATCCACCCACACTAAGATATCTTCAACTATCCCCTCGGGTGTTATCTGTTTTTTATCTGCCAGCTGCTGATTGATATTGGTGCAGACCTTATCTCTCCAATATCATTCTCTAGTTTCCTGTAAATTGACAAACGCATTAGATTCATTGAAGCACCAGAATCACATAAAGATTTATCAAAGTTAAGAGTTCCTAAAGAGCAAGGTATACTAAAACTCCCTGGATCTCCACACTTTTGTGGGAGTTTGTTTTGAAAGATTGCACTGCAATGCTCTGTGAGCTTGACTACCAATGTTTATTCTATATTCCTCTTCTTTGTAAGGATCTCCTTCAAGAACTTTGCATAAGCTTGCATTTGTGAGAGAACTTCGGTGAATGGCATGTTTACATTAACCTGTCTTAGCATATCTAAAAATCCCTCAAACTGCTTGTCCAACTTTTTTATGTAGAGCTTTTAGGGAAAAGGTAAAGCAGGCATGTGCTTGGTCTTTTCATTAGAGTCCTCCCTTCTTGAAGTTTCCTCCTTCCTATTTTTCTCTTCTCCCTTCTTACCTTTCTTCTTCTTACCATCTTCAATTTTCAGCTCCTCCCCACTTTCTTTTTCTGGTATTACCACTTTTTGGATTGGAGTGGGATCTTTCAATACTTGCGTGCTTCTCAGGGTCACAAAATTTACCGTTTCTTTGGGATTCTTTTCAGTATCAGCTGGCAGAGTACCTAGGATTCTTTCAGACAATATATTTGAAATTTGTCGCACTTGTCTCTCCATGTTACGCAAATTTGTTCCAAGTTCTTTAATAGTTGCACCATGAGCATCTAATCTCTCATCTATCTTGATAATGAAAGACTTCATAAAATCTTCTAACCCAGTCTAAATTGGTTTTTGAGACTGATACTGCGGCCTCTCATGAAATTTGGAGTTATTTTGTTGCCATGCATTTGCTATACCCCTAGGTGAACTCCATGAAAAACCGGGGTGCTTCTGACCCATTGCATTGAAATTATAATTACCCACAGCATTCACTTCCTCTATGGTATCTTGACACTCATGAGTAGGGTGTCCTCTTCGACATATATCACAGGCTGCATGAGGCTCGTTATGTATCGAAGCTAAGGTTAGATTCCTTATTTCTTTGGCCATGGCATCAAGTTGTACCTGCACAGATGTGTTAGTATCAACCTGGTGAACACCAACTGATTTTGTTCTTTCAGCAATGAGGGCCACTGATTTGCATCTTCAAATAACTCATCTTGAATTCTGACTATCTCTTCTGGAGTCTTTTTCATCAACGGACCTCCAGCAGCATTGCTCAATGTTCTACATGAGGTCGGTGTCAATCCATCCCAAAAGTCCTGGAGTTGCATCCAGAGTTCAACTCCGCTATGTTGACACTTTTGCACAATCTCCTTAAACCTCTCCCAAGATTCAAACACAGTTTCAGTCTCGTTGTGGCAGAAGTTATGGATTTCTCTTCTAAACTTGCCTGTCTTAGCTAAGGAGAAATATTTAGCAAGAAATTTTCTGGTCATCTCCTCCCGTGTTCTAATTGATCCATGGGGCAAGCTTCGAAGCTAATGCTTTGCATCATCTTTTAGAGTGGAGGGGAATGCCCTTAGGGAAACTGCATCTTGTGACACAACATTATATTGAAAGGTGTTCATGTTCTCCTCGAAGTCCATTAGATGATTGTTTGGATCTTCGTTCTGCTTTCCTCTGAAGACACAACAATATTGAAGGGTTTGAAGTAACCCTTGCTTCAACTCGAAATTATTAGCTGCAACTGGGGGTGGTCTCACACTTGATAACCCTTGGCCGAGAGCTATGTTTCTGATTTGGACTGCACCCGATGGCTGATTCTGTGCCATCCTCCGAATCCTCACTTATTCATATGCAATTTCTGCATCTCTAATAGCTTCTTCTTTAGTATCCCTTGCAGCGTTTTCTCTTCGTTGGGTTGCCTCCATCGCAGCCAAATCTACATTATCATCATCTCCTACCATGTTTTCTTTTGTTGAGGATTTCCCAACCTTCTCTATATACCCAGGGAGATTTCTTTCCTTCCTCAAATGTTGCAGCAGTCTCTCAATTTCTGGCTTGTATGGTTGCACTTCATTCCCAGACGATCAAGTCATGCACCAATCTAACCTGCAGCCTGCGCATAGTCAAAGAACACCAACCGTAAAAAGAGAAAAATAAAACAAAAAGAAAAATTCCTGAATTAGCACTACAAAATATTTCCAACACTATTGATTGCCAATCCCCGACAACGATGTCAAAATTTTACGAGCAAAAAACATACTTAAATATGCTCGATAAATGAATATAGTAAAATATAATATCGTATCCACAAGGATTGGAGTTAAATATTATTTTTCTAGTTTATAGCTAGATTGCTATCCAAGATGATCAACAATTGAGATTTCTGTAATTAAAACTAAAGTTAACTAAGAATCTAAACTTTTGGCTAATGACAATCGACGCAAGTAGTGAGCAAAGAAGGTTATCAATTGGGAGAAGATAGGGTTGATAGGATAGGTGCAAGGCAAATGTTGGGATTTAACTCTAGATAATTCACTTCTAATGTTCAAGTGAGTCTCTCGAATTCACTAGTTTATTAATTCAATTGTTTAGTAGAAACTCCTCTCTCGATTAAGTCTCAACCTCACAAGATAAACTAATTTAAGATTAGTGAAGATATTCATGAGATAGTAGTGGATTGGTCTTTAGGAGAACCTCTCTCGATTATCCTCCTAACTAGGTTTAATCAACAATTCAATCAGCCTCTTTTGGTTACTAAGAAGAATTAATGAATTCAACCAACAAGATAGAATGCAAGAATATCACAAGTTATGACTCTCTAGATTAAATGAACAAGTGAATATAGATGCATCGATTAAAACATCCAAAATGATGCTATACATAAAAACTAGAGTTAATATCCACAAACAAGTATCAATACATCAAATCCATCAAACCCTAAAGAGAACTGCTCCATAAATATGGAGAAATTCATCACAACAATGTTTAAATAAAAGGAAAACATAAAATGATCCAAACTCTTGTCTCGAGTGAGGATTGGATGATGAAATCCTTGTGCTTTTGCTTTTCCACCTCCTCCTTGGCTTCCTTGGGTCTAAGATGTGTCAAAAGTTCTAAAAATAACATTTTTACATGTATTTATATTTAGTAGGGTCGTGGCCAGACAAAAACACCTTTTCTTGCGCAAAATAGGATTCCAGCTCTGTACAAATTGCACAGGCGCGCCGCATGGGGCGATGCGCCAGGCGGGGCTGTAGTGGGATTGGTCAGAGAGAGTGCAAAATTGACTGGGGCAGAATTTGGGCAGCCGCATCGCCCCACATGCTGCCCCGCGTGCCGCGGTTGTGTGTTTTTGTCAGAGTGAATCTTTTTCCTTGCATTTTGTAATTCGAATAAGGTTCTCGACCCCCGAACGCGATTCTGACTTAATCCCCTGGGCTTTTACTCAGTATTCAAAGCTCCAAATAGCTAGATTTCATTCCATAATATCTATATCGCTTGGAATCACTCCTACTGGGCATAAAAAATATAATTAGTGCAAAACACTAGCGATTAAAGCTCAAACTCAATTGAAGTACAGTAAATTAGAGTGTGTTATGCGACTAAAATACGAGATTATAGCTTACCATCAGGCTGCACGAACAACTCACCTGCCAACAGGATAACTCTCACACAGAAGGCAAGTACACAGGAGTACATGTAAATGCTCAATAATATCAGGATTTATTGGGTGATTTATTTACGTGTATGGTTGTACAAGTGTTCTACCACAATTCAAGTAAACAAGCAAGAGTAGAGACAATGAATGGAACATAAGAACGATCACCACAAAATGTACACGGTATAACTCACACACGGTATGCGCACCATTAGACAAAAAATAACAATAACAATGCCCCCGGGCCATCACAAGTCATCACAAATCATTCCCGGCCATAGCCCACCTTATCTCTCCACGTGCGCAATAATAAATTAAATGCCCACACTGTTTTGCCGCTAGCACATAATAATATTCTCACCTTGTCACGTCACATGCGCAAACCCACATATATAGCCCCGCCTTGTTACGCCGCATGTGTAAATATCAATAATAACAATAGCACAGACAACTCATGTGCGAACACCCCGGCAATCCTCTCAACAATACCACGTGTGCCAAAGCATAACAACACAATAAAATAACTTCACAACATGTGCACATATGCCATAACATTTCCTCAAAAAAATTTCAATACCACACCCATGCATAGCCCTCGGCTCACCAATACTCGGTACAACAGCAACAAAAATAATAACACGGGAATACAACAAGTAAATCAACTCAAGAGCTTCAGAACACAAAGAAACGGATGAACGAGCTCACAATGAAAGAGACAACAAAGAATAATGGTTTCAACAAGAATAGCTCAACAAGGGGAGAGATAGCGTGCAACAATGATTTTCACATAACTACAACTCGACGGTAAGAGAGATAGCATGCATCAATGATTCTAAATAATGATAAGTCAACAATGAAAATAATAACAAAACCTCAATTAAGGTTGAGGAATCACGGAAAAGATACTAATAAATTCAATTAAGGATAAGCAATTACGGAAAAGATAATAATGAGTGTAATTACTGATAAGCAATTATGGAAAGAATAATAACAACTTCAATTAAGGATAAGAAATTACGGAAAGGATAATAATAACTTTAATTAAGGATAGGAAATTACATAAAAGATAGCATGGCAATAAGGAGGAAATATCTTCAATTAAGGCACATAAGCTTTTAATTGGCAACAAGGGTAAAACATGAATCAATTAATTCCAAATAAGACGCGTAATGGTAAATTTAGTAAATGGGGGATTTAACATGCTAAAACAACTCCACATCTAATGAACATAAGAACCTAAGAGCACTAAACGGTCAAATTTCCACAAATAAGCCCGAGTACGTGCTCGTCACCTCGTGTACATGGTCTTCACATGACACAATTAACACAAATAACTCAAATCCTAAGGGGTAGTTTCCCCCACACAAAGTTAGACAAGATACTTACCTCAAAGAAGCTAGACCGTTACTCTAAGATGTCCTTATCGAGTGGAACAACCTCTAGACGGCTCAAATCTAGCCAAAAAAACTTCAAATCATAAACAAACTCATAGGAAACGATTCCGGATAATAAAGCTTCAATCTTGAAAAAAAACTAAAAAGTCAACCCAAAAATCAACCCCAGGCCCACACCTCGAAACCTGACTAAATTCAGAAAATCCGAGCACCCATTCAGTTACGAATCCAACCATACTAATTTCACCCGATTCCAATTCTGAATCGATGTTCATAACTCAATTATTCTCTTTAGAAAAAGTTTTTGATAAAAACACCCAATTCTCCAATCAAAACAAGATTAATTCAAAACTGAAATTCTGTTATCATATTAAAATACAAAAATTATAGTTTGATATTGACCCCCATGAAAAGACGAGAAGAACGCCACAAAGATTACCTCAATCGGAGCTCTAGAACTCAAGATATGCTCAAAATACTAAATAAATGTAGTTAGATTTTTTTAATACACAGGGAATTTCACTTCCGCGACCAAAACTCCGCACTTGCGGTCTGCCAACTGTAATTTCTGCATTTGCGGACCATTTTTCACACCTGCGGGATTGCAGATGCGGATCCAACTTTACATATGTGAAACACCAGCACCGACTATCTTCTTCGACACTAAAATGAGCATAACTCGCTCATACGATGTCCAAATTCAACAATGTTTTTGCTATGGATCCATAATTATGATACAGATCTAATGCTTCAATCAAAACAACAATTGGAGGTCATTTTCTTAATGTGGTAGCATTTATGCTTGAAGAAACGATGTCGAAACATACAAAATGAGCGCAACACAACCCAAACCTATCCGAAACTCACCTGAGCCCCTCGGGACCCCGTTCGAACATACCAATAAGTTCCAACACATAACACGGACCTGCTCGTGCCCTCAAATCACATCAAACAATCTCAGAAATACAAATCGCACCTCAAATCGAACTTAATAAACTTATGAACTTTCAACTTCTATAACTCGCGCCGAAACATATCAAATCAGACCGGAATGACGTCAAATTTTGCATCCAAGTCTCAAATGATGTAACGGAGCTAAATTAACTCTATGAATCGCAATCCGAGCCCCAAATCAACAAAGTCAATTGTCGGTCAAACCTCTTAACCTTCCAAAACTTCACTTTCCAATTTTTGCCAAAATGCTTCAAATTATCCTACGGCCCTCCAAATCCAAATCCGGACGCACACCTATGTCCAAAATCCCCATACGAAGTTATTGGAATCATCAAAATGCCATTTCAGAGTCATCTATACAAAAGTAAAACTCCGGTCAACTATTACAATTTAAGCTTGTAAAACAAGAATCCTTCTTCCAAATTGATCCTGAATCATCTGAAATACGAACTCCAACACACACACTAGTCATAATACATACTTTGAAGCTGCTCGAGACCTTAAGCCGGTGAACGGGTCACTAGTTCTCAACCTCCCCTCTTAAACAAATGTCCGTCCTCGACCGTGCCAAGAATCCTTCTGAAGTCATCAATCACTGAGTGAACAAACCATACATACACCCGCGGGTGACCCCACATCACCCCAAATCAACGTAATCCCGATAACACCACCTAAACTGAAGGTTTTTCCTTCCACCAATAATATTAGGCCTTAGAACCAAATTTCTCACCATCCGGTTATTTCCACAAGACCTGATTCCTACATCAACACATGGTATCAACCTCAACTAGCTGCAATAACCTATGTATACACTTACCAGATATAAACACATGACCTAACACATTACACATATGTCCATAACAACATTTCTAATCACAATAGATGTCCATACCCAAACCTAGCACCGACAATTAACCTCATATCAGCTAGAACCCTGTTCCAAACCTCCATAACACCGACAAGAATACAAGAAGCACGAAGATGCCATGATTATTCACTCAAATAAACAAGTCACACCCAACACCACTTGGGCACACAGCTCGCAAGCTAAACCCCAATAAGCACAACATGAATATGACTGAATATACGAGGGAACATATGAAAGTACTATCAAAAAAGCCCAACCGGCACAACTCCATATCAGTAGCATACTACGAATTAATTCCACAAGGGAGAATCAAAGTATACAAAAACTCACAAGGATCTCATCCTAATATAACTTCACCACGGCACACAGCCCGGCCCAAACATAACAACCTCATGTAAACAAGAGGATCCCATTCTCAGCTCTGAATCACAAGTAGATTACACATCATACCAACTGAAACCTTACACTAATTCAATTTCCTCTAGCAATGTCATAACACGTGCTTAAATCCCACACCGGTAGAGCATCTAATTCATAAATCGTAACCAACCTCCCAAAAATCACATCAAAACCTACCTTAATGGGTAATAGAAAGTCATTCCTAGTTTTATAGCCCTCAATAATGAATAAAACGAAACAATAGACACAGGCTACCCCGATAAGCAAAACCAAAACAAAATATGAATGATGCTCCTCTATAAAAAATCAAAACCATACTTGTACGACATCATCTGGTGCAGCAGCCTTATCCCTACCATAGAAAGTACATCAACGGACCGAGGCTCCCTCTTGGGCGCCCTCTAGCGGCCTCACCTGCACCCCAAGCTGGCGGTGCAGTCATACCAGCAACTCGAGCTGAACGCATAGCCTGGTTACCCCGCCGTGACACATCTGTTCGGAGTATGGGACAATCTCTCACCATGTGGCTGATATCTCCACACTCAAAGAAGACTCTCCACTGGTGTGGCTGTGTAAGCTGTCCTGTATGGGCACTCTAAGACCCGTAGATATCTGAAGCACCGCGCAAAGCCTGAAGTGAAAACTAATAGAATGACCCACAAAACCTCTATCATAGCGTACCTTGCCTCCAAAATAGCGACTAGTAGATCCTCCCAGTCTACGAGGCCTCTTAGCCTCCCTGTCCTCTCTCTCTCCTAAACCCGTAAGTCCTCTCCCTCCTAGTCCTGCATGCCCTCTAGTTTGCGAGCGATCTCTACCACCTTCTGAAATGGAACATCCAACTCCATATCCCGAGCCATGCTAAACCACATTTCATGGTTGAGCCCCTCAATGAACCTGCGGACATGCTCTCTAACTGTAGAAACCAAAGCATGTGCATGTCTGGACATATCACTGAATTTGACGGCATACTATGACAATAACATAGTGCCATGGCACAACTTCTCAAACTCCATGCGCCAGGCATCCCGAAGAGTCTCAGGAACATATTCCCTCAAGAAGAACTCTGAAAAACCGATCCCATATGAGTGAAGTTGCCTTGGCCATGCTACCCAACTCGTACGTTCGCCACCATTGATATGCTGCTCCCTTAAGATGGAATGTAGTAAAAACAACCCACTCGTCTCCACAATACCCATAGTGTGGAGAAAACGCTCGCACTCCTCTAAGAAACCATGTGCATCCTATGAAGCCAAACCACTGAAGGTAGGAAGGTAATACTTCTTGAACCTTACAAGTCCAAGTTGTTCTTCTTCGGATGTTGCTGCCCTAATCACGGGTTGAACTTGAAAACCTGGCTATACCGGCACCACACCCGGAACCTGACCCATGTGAGCCCGCTACTCTAAGGTGCGGGCGACGGCAGTTTGAGCTTCTCCCCTAGTCTGTGAAGTAGCTGGTGCAGCCGGAATCAACCCCCGCCTGAGCCAATGTACTAAACATGCTCAGGAATTGTGCTAAGGTCTTTTGCAGTCCGGGGCAACAACAGGCACCTCCGGTACCTGCCCCTAACAGGAGCTACTGGCAGCTCCTCAACTGCTGCTCTGATAGTTGATCTAGCTATAGCACGTGATCCTCCTCAGCCTGTGCCTCTACCCCTGCCTGACCTCAAGCAACACCGGCTCTGGAGGCATGGTCCTCAGTAACTCCAGCTCGTGTCCTCACCATATGTGAGAGAATAGAATGACAAAGGCTCAAACTCCGAGTTGTCTCACCCGAAAAGAACCATAGCCGAATTCTAAGCTGGCTAGTAAAGTTACTTTTCCCAACATACTGTAATTAAATCTGGTAGCACTTATTCCACGTCCAATAACCTCATCTCATTCAGCATAAGCTGCTCAACCAACATGCCACATCAGAACCGCCTTGATCCATATTTAGTGCAACCCGTGCACCAAATAGGCAACAACTCGAATGTACCCAATACTGGAAAGAAAAACAAATAAGAGAACCATACCACAAGCTGAAAAAATACCACTATAAGGCGTGATTCTATGAACCCGTCACATAAAGGAGGAACAATAAACATGAAATAAGAAAATGGATCATATTCCGATCTACTCTAATGCGATACATGACCCGATCTGAACACCGGTCCATATGGAATAGCTCATGCCACGATGCTCTAAATTCAATAACTATATGCGCAATAACAACAAACACGCGAAGCACATGACTATAACCATGGATAAACGGACAGCACAATATATGATCCACTCCCAATCCATACTCGACAATGAGTGGAAGAGATCATTGGAAGAATAGTATGCAATTATGAGTCAGGGTCGATTTCCTCAGGGAGCTAACAATGGATGTTATAGTCTATCCTTGTTGCATGGAGACGAAAAAACTTAAATACACTTCCAATCAAGTTGGTTCTGCTAATTACTTCTATAAACTATACTATCAATGATCAACTAGAGAAATGAAACTAAAAACTGACTAATTGTTTTTGGTTGTTTTCAAATATGCAAAAAGGCCTAGGGATGTAACCTTCACCTAGGTATTCTCCTAATGGGTTAATTATGTTAACACTTGTTTTAGTAATTGGGGTTTATCATAGCTCTCAACTCTAAGTTATCCACTCAATACCTCCCGGTCATAGAGTGATTTTACCCAATTTGGCTTTCTCAAGCTCAAATGGGTATCAAGATAAATAGTTGATATGAGCTGAAGTCGGGTTTTCCCTATCTCTAATTCAAACCCTTTAATTAGGCTAGTCAAATATTTAACTGGCCAACTTCTTGTTAGCCATGTTTTTCTAGACTAGGTCCATCTTTCTCAAGTAAAGAGCAAGTAAAATAGGCATTAATCAATGTTTGCAACCATTAATTATAAAATTAAAGCATGAACAAGGCTAAATAACAAACAGCCAATCATAAACAAGGGTTAAACTAAATACCCATAAGGTTTACACACTAGGGTTGGGTCACAACCCTAGTAAGAATCGAGCTACTCATAGTAGAAAATGAAGAAAACAAAGAAGAAACACTAATTAAAGCCGTAATATAAAATTGAAATGATAAACATTGATGGCTTTGTCAAAAGATTATCACAAATTACCCAAAATGGTACAGCTAGGAAAACATCAAAACATGACCTTAAAAAGTCCGCACATTGCTTGAGTCTGTAGTTTGAGAGATTCTGCATCCGCACAATTTGATCAGTGGCTGCATTTTAGCTTCTACGACCGCACAAATCATGTGTGGTCCGCACTTCTGGCAAGGCTTCATTCTTGGTCATTTTGCGCACTCTATGAACTTTTTGAATTATTGTCAGTGCAACCATGTTCTGTTGCCACACTTCTCTTCAATCACTTATGGGATTCTATATAAGATCTGCGGCCGTAGAAAGAATTCTGCGGTCCGCACTTCTGGTCTATTGCGCCCCTTCTTTCCATATGATCTGAAACACTCCTTTTAGTTGGGTTTCATCATTAGAGTCCAAAGCTCCAACATTCCTGCAATTTGCACACTTCGATTAGTTTTGGGAACATAAATTAACACTTTTAGACTAAAACTAAAGCAAGAAGTTACTAAGTCCTTGCTTGTCCAAAGTCCTTGTTCAAAATCCACACTTATCAACTCCCCCAAACTTAAGTCCTTGCTTGTCCTCTAGCAAATAGATTAGTTCCCATCTCCTCAGAGTGAAATGTCATTTCAGCGAGTCAATGGTAAGCCATCCATACTCAGTTGGGACCAGCAATTACACACAACACTCGTGCATTTTCAACAAGTTGACCATTCACATATCATGCACCTATAGTTCTAATGTGACATTTGAGCTTCAAGAATTGACTTTACTCATCGAGGACTCTTGTTTTATCATGTAGATCATGGTGGAATCCTAACTTTTCTTCCTCTACTTTCCATTTGCCAAGTTCACTATAAAGGTTAGCCCTTAATATTTAGATCAATGAAAGGTTTCTCTTCTCTCACAACAGAATGTCACAAGTGCGGCTTCGAGTACCATAGGCTTGCCCCTGTGTACATCACCACTAATGTAAGCTTACTCGGTTAAAAATCAAGTAAGACTGATTTCGGGTTGTAATGAAGGATTTTGGATTGGGGTACGATATCATATGGTTAAGTGGTTACACCTTTCCTTAAGCACTCCATATTTACATTTGTTGGCGACCGTGAATGTCCTTCTGTTGTGGCACATAGAATTGTGCGGTTCGCAGGTCCTTGAACACTTGGCCATTTTTTACTTCACCCTTTTTAAAAGTCCACTCAACCCTGTAGCACACTTCAAATCACGCGAGAACACAAATAACATCTAACTACAAAAGAAAAGGAAAAGAACATGGGTTGTCTCCCAAGAAGTGCCTAATTAACGTCGCAGCAAGAAGCAATGTCAAAGCTCCCTTAAGTGAAGTAAATGATCGACAGCATGTGGCTATCTCCAACCTTGACCAAGTACTGCTTCACATGGTGACCATTGACTCAGAATACTTCATCTTTCTTATTCTTCAAGTCTAATGCACCAAAAGATGTCACACCAACAATTTCAAATGGACCACTCCACTTGGAATTTAGCTTCCCGGAAAACATTCTAAACCTTGAGTTAAACAACAATACTAGATCGCCCACCTTGAACTATTTGTTCCAAATGTATTTGTCATGAAGATATTTCATCTTATCTTTGTAAAAGGATGAACTCACATATGCATGGTACCGAAACTCATCCAATTCATTCAAATGTGCACCGCTCAAGTTAGCGGCTACATCCCAATCAAGATTAAACATCTTTAGAGCCCACATTGCCTTGTGCTCTAGTTCCACCGGAAGAAGACAAGCTTTGTCGAACACCACTTTAAACACAATGAATTTCTTTCTAAGAAATAGAGTTAATTGATTGGCAACCTATATGGAGACATCCTGATAGGTGTTTTGTAATACGTCCGATAAGCCCATAACGCATCATCAAGCTTCTTGGACCAATCCATTCGATTCACATTCACCATTTTAGACAAGATACACTTTATCTCCCGATTGGAGGCTTCCACTTGCCCATTATCTTGTGGGTGAGAGGGAGTCATGACCTTGTGAGTAACACCATACTTGCTACATAAAGTTTCAAAAGCTTTATTGCAAAAGTGTGACCCTCAATTGCTTGTGATTGCACGTGAAGAACCAAATCTTGTGAAAATATTCTTCTCCAAGAAAACGACTACACTTATCGCCTAATTGTTGGGTAAAGCGACAGCCTCAACCCATTTGAACACATAATCCACCACGACCAGGATGTAGGTATTTCCACAAGAGCTCACAAAAAGGCCCATGATGTCAATGCCCCAAACATCGAAAATATCAATCTCAAAAATGGTTGTGAGAGGCATTTCATTTTTACTTGAGATTCCACCGGCCCGTTGACATTCATCACATCTTTTCACAAACTCACTAGCATCCTTGTAAAGAGCAGCCCAATAGAAACCACAGCTAAGCTCTTTGGCCGCCATTCTTGCTCCACAATGATGACCAACCTATGGCGAAGTATGACAAGCCCCAAGAATATCACCTTGCTCCTATTCCGATACACACCTCCTAATTACCCCGTCCGTACAAATCCGAAAAGGTATGGTTCATCTTAATAATAATCTTGACAATCCCTTTTGATCTTCTTCCTTTGGCTTGAAGAGAACTCATCTGAAATGATTCCACACACAAGAAAATTTGTCAAGTCCGCCAACCATGGCACATCTTTCATTGAAATTGCCAAAGGTTGCTCTTCGGGGAAGGAGTCATTTATTTCAAGTCCATCATGTGGCCACCCCTCCTCCTCCAAACGAGACAAGTGGTCCGCCACTTCGTTGTCACTACCTTTCCTATCTTGGATGTCAACATCAAATTCTTGCCACAAGAGTACCCATCTCATCAACCGAGCTTTGGAGTCCTTTTTGCTCATAAGATAATGAAGCGTCGCATGGTCCGTGTGGACAATAACTTTGGTACCCATCAAGTACAGGAGGAAATTTCAAATTTCAAATACAATAACGATATAGTTGACTTGGGCACTATTCATGGTCTTACTAGCATGGTGGACCAAATGGAAAATCGTGTTGATACATTACCCCAAATCAACCCTCACCGCTATTTCACTTGCATCACATATGAGTTCAAAAGGCACACTCCAATTTGGAGCTGTGATGATGGGAGTAGTTGTAAACTTGAGCTTTAAAAATTCAAAAGCACTCACGCAATCATCATTGAAATTGAGCTTGGCATCTTTCTCAAGGAGCTTGCACAATGGGTTCACCACTTTAGAGAAATTATTGAAAAAGAGCCGGTAAAAATCGGATGGCCTAGGAAACTCCGCCCGCCCTTCACCGAAGTTGGGGGTGGAAGATTAGAAATCACCTGAATCTTTTCCTTGTCAACTTCACTTCCATTCCTTGAGATTTTATGGCCAAGGAGAACACCTTCCTCAACCATGAGGAAGACAATCATGAGTACCAAGTGGGTTTCGTCACATCTAGTGAACACTTTGTCAAAATTTGCAAGACAATCATCAAAAGAATCCTCAACCACCGGGAAGTCATCCATGAAAACTTCAAGGTAGTCCTCCACCATGTCCGTGAAAATAGCCATCATACACCGTTGAAAAGTCACCGGTGCATTGCACAAACCAAATGGCATCTTCATGAAATCAAAAGTACCACAGGGACATGTAAATGTTGTTTTCTTTTGATCTTCTAGAGCAATGAGAGTTTGGTTGTAGCCCGAGTACCCATTAAGAAAGCAGTATAAAGCACGACCAGCCAATATATCAATCATTTGATCTAAGAAAGGAAGTGGAAAGTTATCCTTCCTTGTTACTTTGTTGAGCTTGCGATTATACATACACACCCTCCATCCAGTCATCGTTCTTGTAGGAAGCAATTCATTCTTAACATGGGTGACCACCGTCGTGCCCCCTTCTTTGGGACACATCGAACCAGAGAGGTCCATGAACTATCGGAGATAATCTCCTTCTTGACAACTTCTTGTATAGCCTCATTTAGTCTTCTTTGATGTACAATGGATGGTTTAGCGCCATCCTCCAACTTGATCTTATGCATGCAAAAGGTGGGGCTTATACCCCAAATATCCGCCAAGGTCCACCCAATAGACTTCTTCCTCTTTTGTAAAACTGTCAATGTGGAATCTACCTGCACGTTAGTCAAACAAGAGGAAATAATAACCGGTAAAGTTGAACAAGGGCCAAGAAATTCATAACAATGGTGTGGAGGCAATGGCTTCCACTCCAAGGTAGGTGGCTCTTCAATAGAAGGATTTGTAAGAAGAGTCTTCCTATTTTCAAGATCCAAAGACAATTTCTGGGGTGCATAGTTGTACGACACTATTCCCTTTAAAGAGTTCACTCATTCCACGAAACCATCCATCTCATCATCATCAAAGTTGAGCAAAACGTCCTCCAACATATCACCAACATTGATAGTATCACTTGTATCATCATCAATAACATCAGTCACCAAATCCACAAGAGAACATACCTCATTGCTATTTGGTTGTCGCATGGCCATACACAAATGGAATACCACTTTTTCATCACCAACCCGGAAAGTGAGTACTCCGACTTCAACATCACAAAGATCCTTACCCATAGCAAGGAAAGGTCTTCCAAGAATAATTGTCACTTTATAATCATCTTCACAATCTTGAATGACAAAGTCCGCCAGAAGAATGAATTTATCAATCCACAAAGTCTTGAAAACTGAATAGGGCATCAAATTTGTACTTGCCCCAAGATCACAAAGAGCTTTACCAAACTCGGCACTTCTAACTGTACAAGGAATCGTGAAAGCACCGGGATCCTCCAACTTAGGAGCCATTGAATTGACAATCTCTCTCACTTGATGAGTGACTTTGATAGTCACAAAATTCATCGACTGCTTCTTTGTCACAAAATCTTTCATAAACTTTGCATAACTGGGCATTTGTTCCAAACCTTCTACCAATGACACATTGATTGAAAGACACTTCATCATTTTAATGAACTTATTGAATTGATTCTCACAATTTTACTTCACAAGTCTTTGATGGTATGTAGGTGGAGGATTAGGCAATGGTGCCCTTGACTTATGCACTAATAGCTCCGGTTTGTCAATGATGTGTTCCCTAGACGGGTTCACCTCCTCTTGAGTCTCTTCCACACTATCATATATATCAACTCGAACTTCCTCATTTGGTTGAGCAACATTGTTCGAGATCTATTCTTCTTGCATTACATTATCAGCATCAGCAAGTCGCCTTCCACTTGAGGTGGGTGCATTCCCACCTTTTCCACTTATTGTGATAACTGCCATAACATGCCCAATATTGTTACCACCCTTTGGGTTTACCACCGTTTCACTTGTTAGTGCACCCTTAGGACAAGAATTTAGAGCTTGAGAGATTTGCCCTATTAACTTTCTAGATTGCGTATTAATGTGTTGTGTGAGGCAAGTTGGGCATCCGAATGGGCATTCTTTTGGTGGGTTGCTCAGTTGTTGATACCACCGTGTCCTCATATCTATCGAAAACATCTGCCCCAAGTCGTGGTTGAAATCATTGGGAGCTCTTCGAAACACATTAGCACAAAACCAAGCCATCAGAATCGATGAAATGTATTACCATGCCAACCCAAATCACTACCAAGTTGACCCCATTCTTTTAATTATCCCCGACTTGCCTTCAAGTTAACACTTATTATTTCCAGTACAGTACGATCCTATACCAAAGCTCATCACAAGATATCATAAAATAAATCCACGTTATCCTAAAGCACATAAGACACTGTATTCCCTCTTAATAATCCAATAATACCACAACCAAAATGCCAATACCAAAGAGTCCTTTTGTGAATCTGAAATTGTTTCTTTAACATCAGAAGTACTAAAATCTAGAATCATTAATGATACATAAATCTTAAACTGATTAGAACTTTTTTTAAAGTCATCCACTTTACTATAATCTCAAATGCATTGCCAATACGAGGCGAACAACTTGTGCTCAATTAGCACTCAAATACCTCATGAAGAAACCCCATCTTACGAAACTGTGTGAATCCCTTCTCTGTGCGTATTACATCCACCATGAATAACAAACCCGAATCATTCCAAGATTTCTAATATGCCCACAAAGTATAGCACATCATGCATCCAGCAATTTCCTCATTCGAGTCATCCTCGAAATCAACCTCTTCAAGTCATAACCGATCCATAAGTATGACTCCTACCAAAACTACTAGGACATTTTGTGTTTATCATAATATCATTTGTATACATGAATAACTCGTGCATTCTAGGACGTCTCAATCACACATGGTGGTGATTGTGTTAGAATGGTAATTTAAATTGTGATTTGGTTGATGTCTCACATGAGACGTCCTAGCCGATCGGGTCATGATCGGACGCCATGCCGCACAATGGTGGTGAATGTGTTGGAAATCGTAATCGAAATTGTGAATAGTGGTATACCGGTACCAAAGATTTCCCAACTTAAAATTTTGAAATTTATTTAAAACTTATCTTATCTCTAATTTGATATTTGGTAATTGTTTGAGGCTTTTACTGATATTACGACTGTCCTTACTTGCATTACTGCTCGTTTCTTTTAGAGAGCGTTTAGTATATATACTAGTATTTTTCAACAGTACTAACGTCCCTTTTGCCGGGGGCACTGCATTTTTAATGAATGCAAGTGGTTCCACAATAGGTGACACTAATATGCGATAGCACTACACTCTTTTCCCAGCTAATTTGGTGAGCCCCACTTCACTCGAGGTCAGGTATATTTTGTTCATTTTATCACTATGTTTCGAGGTATAGCCGGAGCCTTGTTGCCGGCACTATCATTGTACTCTTTTGTATCTAATAGAGGCTCCGTAGACATAGCGTGGGTGGTATGTTGGTATGGGGAATGTCAAATTGGTAATGTTATAATTGTATCACATGTTCCACATCAAAATATGAAAGAGTATGTAGTTTGAAACTTATAAATGATGTAACTACTAATAACGAGTTTGAGTTGTTGTTTACTTGATCCTCCTCACCGCTTAATTAATAAATTGGATTTTACTGTTATTCTTGAATAAGTTTGGGTAGAAGGTAATGTACATGCTTTCTCAGTCGGGTTATCTCGGTTGAGCGTCGGTCGCGCACCCTGAGTTTTGGGCATGACACTTGCTTGCGTGGTTTCTTGGTCTTCTCTGTATGAGCGCATTAGAGCGCGTTAGTATGACGACCCCTATTTGCTTGCCCTTAAGGACACAATGCAGAACGGTGATGCCAAGGAGGTTTCTATTAGAGATGATGAGGTATTGCGGATGTAGGGCCGGATATGTGTGCCCAATGTGGATGGGTTTCATGAGTCTATCCTTGAGGAGGCTCACACTTCGCGGTATTCCATTCATCTAGGTGTCACCAAGATGTATCGGGATTTGAGTCAGCACTATTGGTGGAGAAGGATGAAGAAAGATATAGTAGAGTATGTGGCTCGGTGTTTGAGCTATCAGTAGGTGAAGTGCGAGCATCAGAGGTCGGGCGATTTGCTTCGGAGACTTGAGATTCCAAAGTGGAAGTGGGATCGTATTACCCTGGATTTCATTGTTGGTCTCCCACAGACTTTGAAGAAATTTGATGCAGTGTGGGTTATTGTGGATAAACTGACCAAGTCTGCACACTTCATTCCGGTTGTGCCTACCAATATCCGTGAGATTGTTTGTCTCCATGGTGTGCCAGTGTAAATTATCTCCAATCGAGGCATGCTCTTCACGTTGTATTTTTGGAGAGCTGTGTAGCGTGAGTTAAGCACACAAGTTGAGTTGAGTAGAACATTTCAAACCCCTGACAGACGGGCAGTCCGAGCCCACCATTCTGATCTTGGAGAATATGCTATGTGCCTGTGTTAGGGATTTTAGAGGTTCATGGGATCAGTTTCTACTGATTGCAATGTTCGCCTACAACAACATCTACCTATCGAGTATTTAGATGGCTCCTTAGAAGGACTTATTGTCACAACCCAAATCGGAGGGCCACGAAGGGCACCTTGTGCCTTACTCAATCGAGTACCAACGTAACGTATATTTCTTATCACACCATCATGGGTAAATAGGATAGAAGGGACGTCATGATATAACCAGAATAAAACCTAAATGAATACTCAACATATGACGATCCAGCATGATATAGAAACATACACATGTGACATAAGGGCCTATAAGGGCGACATGATCATTTGTAGACTCAATACATAGGACGAGAAGGCCATACAAGTACCCATATACATGACATCTATCTAGAAGCCCCTAAGTGTACATAAAAATCATAATGGTTGGGATAGGGCCCCGCCATACCAATCAATACATGCCCAGAGCATACTGACCAAATAGTCAACTCTAGAGCATGTGGAGTGCACCAACACCTTACACTGAGCAGATAGCCTACTAGGAGGACTGTCAACCTATCTATCAGGACTTACGGGCATGAAAAGCAGTGTCCCCATGCAAAAAGGGACTTTAGTACTAATAAAGTACTGAGTATGTAAGGCATGAAAATAAGTATATAAAAGACGTGAAAGAAACATGGAGTAAACGACTCAATTTGTAAGTCTGAATAGCTCAGTAATCCTGAAATCTTCATAGTGTCATGTATATGGGTATAAATGTCATATCATGCATAGGTATATGCGTACCTAATATCATCAAGCCTCTGGGGGCATCATATCATATCATCTCGGCCTCAGTGGGCGAAATCATAAATATATGCCAGTTGATCAGGTGGCTGGTGCATATATAACACCGTAACCTTTCCCCATAACACATATACATATAATATACGCGTATATAACACCATTTGTGAAAGTTGCATGTTTGCTCATTTCGTTTGTATCATATGGATCATTCCAAAAGTAAAGAAGAGATAGCCTTAATATGACTTATCATAGTCTATCCAATGAACACGTTGAAATCGTCTCATCGAACTTTAATCTACAACAACGATAATAGTGCTATCGCTAAGCTATGAAAGATGCAACTATCGTACAACAAACGACAAGCTCATTTATTATTAAAACATGCATCATCTCCCTTGTTTTCCTTTATTTCCCCAAGTCTATAAAACAAAAAGATTACATACGACCTTCAACTATATACTTTAAGCACCACAACACACTGAACAACCCAACAACATAATTCACCTTACACAACAATAAGTGCATAAATGTCACCATCAGACAATATGGACAACTTCTAGGTATTGTGTGTTTGCTTATTCTCCTATTTAAAACATCATCAACATACTAATAATATTTACAAGTATAACAACAATACGAAAATTATAACCAAGCCATTCCTCATGATTTCCAGCCATATGAAGTCATATACACAACTCCAAAATAGTCCAATAAGAGACAACAACTTATACAACATCAAGTTCTATCTTGTAATTCATCATCCAAATAACTTAACCAACGCATATATATGCTTAAGCCCAAGAAATAGAGTGTTATACATACCTTAAATAATCAGAAAAAACTCGAACCAAAGCTTCATTTAGCTTACAAGCACCCTTAATGGAATCATATCACCATAGAGACTATTTTCTTCACTTAGGCTATATTTTGAGGATAGGTCTAGGTAAAACCACCTTGGATTAGACTTGGAAACTTGGAGAGCAGTTAGAGTGGTGTTGAGAGAGTTTGGGAAATTATCTTGGTCACAAATAGCCAAAAATGAGGCGTCCAACCCCGTTAAAATGTGAATATCTCTATACTCTGATGTCGTATCGACAAACGGTTTAATGTGTAAGCAAAATAGTGTAACATATTCACCTCAGGATTTGACTCAAAAGAACCACACATTTTTTATAACTCGCTCACTTATTCTGACATAGAGGTCAACGGCATTGCCTTTCCTTCTTAAATCAAGTTCCCTTACACAACAATATAGAGTAGTTCCACACAATAAAATTTAAGAACAATTAGGAACTCAAGATAGAAAGAATTTTCTCACTCTCATAAACAACATTCATATGCGACAAAGATGAACCATAAGATTGCCCGTAGTGTACTACTCTACTAATCGAGTTTATTCAGTCAAGGATCAAGTAGGACTTTAATTGATTGTAATGTAGGTTGCGGGACGGGTAGGATACATTTAGATATAAGAGTGACTACACCTCCCTAAGCTCTTTAATACATGCACTCGAACATTTAAAACCCCACACTTATGTCAAACCAAAACTCCACCTTCACATCAATATACATCAACTCCCAAATTATTTAAGCACAATTACATCAAGAGTTACCACTTATCCATGAAAGTTTTTAGCAACAATACAACTATTCTTTCTTAATATTTTCAATTCATGTGGCTCTTATGTTTTCAAAACAGTGCACCTTTCTCCTTATTTCATTAGTTCCACTCAAAAGCCAAACTAGCCACCCCACACTTCAACTTTTACAAAGTTCGTAATAATTTCAAGTGCTCACGAGAGGTACAAGGTTAAAATAGATGGTCAATTCAAACAAATGAGTAAAGCTTCCAATGTGGTTGCCAAAGAAATAGGATTATTGGATCAAACAGGTTAACTAAGATACATAACAATTAGGTGATTAAAAAAGCATATAACTGGCTCAACAAAGAAATGCTTATATCACTTCCAAGACCGAACAAAACTACTATTTCGCTTTGCAAACAAACGTGGCAAGTTCTAGACATCAAATGCAATGCATATAATAACACAAAACCTCTCACACACATAGCACATAACTCACGCAAGATCGGATTATCAAGACACTCTATTAAACTGAGCCTAAGTGTGAAAAACTGAGCCTAAGTGTCACAACTAAAGCACTCACTATTCTCAAGGCATAATAAAGTCAAGAGATATTGATTTCATTTCAAATCACAGCACAAGGTTTCCTACTTCTACAAAATAAAAACCAACTACACCGATTCAAACAAAACCCTTGAAAAAGAATCGCGGAACAAAGAAAAACCAATGGGGAATTGACACACTACCTAACAAAAGATTTTTTTGTCTTTTTCTTTCGACTTTAATCCCTCAAGAAACCTGTCGAATGATATCCATCATCGGGAAAAATAAACTTTTTTAAAATTTTCATGTTTTTTTCAATTTGTTTTTACTACTCAAACTAACAAAAGGAAAAAATATCAAACTAACTAAAGCAACAACTAAGACTAATATACATACAACATAAAAATATCCCCCATCCCACACTTTAAGTTGTGGCATGTCCCCATGGCACACAATTAAAAAGCATAAGGTAGACCCGTGAAGACAACTTCTTTCCACACGTCTGAACTAGTCGGGGTCTGAATCAAAGTCGGGATCCATTCCACACGCACGAACTAGTGCACACATCCGTGAAGAGAACTTCTTTTCAGCTTCTTGGGGTACACCCCACACTTATCATTTTCACTCAATGCAGCCTTTTCTTTCACACCATTTACCTTCAACTCAACACTTGCAGCAGGCTTCTCCTTTTTCACCCCATTTTCTACATCCATCTTGAACGTTACAGTATCTCCCCCCACTCTAAGAATGAGCTTTTTCTCATGTATATCTAATATTGCTCTACCTGTTGCTAATAATGGTCTTCCTATGATGAGGGGTATCTCCTTATTCTCCTCCATCTTCACCACTATAAAGTCTACGGGAAATACAAACTTATCCACCCACACTAAGACATCTTCAAATATCCCCTCAGGTGTTATCTGTTTTTGATTTGCCAGCTGCAATGATATTGGTGCAGACCTTATCTCTCCAATCTAATTCTCTAGTTTCCTGTAAAATTGAAAAAGGCATTAGATTCATTGAGGCACCAGAATCACATAAAGATTTATCAAAGTTAAGAGTTCCTAAAGAGAAAGGTATAGTAAAACTCCCTGGATCTCCACACTTTTGTGTGAGTTTGTTTTGAAAGATTGCACTGCAATGTTCTGTGAGCTTGACTAACGATATCTCTTCTATCTTCCTCTTCTTTGTAAGGATCCCCTTCAAGAACTTTTCATAAGCTTGCATTTGTGAGAGAACTTCTGTGAATGACAGGTTTATATTAACTTATCTCAGCATATCTAAAAATCCCTCAAACTGCTTGTCCAACTTTTCTATATAGAGCTATTAGGGAAAAGGTAAAGCAGGCATGTGCTTGGTCTCTTCATTAGAGTCCTCCCTTCTTGAAGTTTCCTCCTTATTCTTTTTCTCTACTCCCTTCTTACCTTTCTTCTTCTTACCATCTTAAATTTTCAGCTCCTCCCCACTTTCTTTTTCAGGTATAACCTCTTTTTTGACTGGAGTCGGATCTTTCAATACTTGCGTGCTTCTCAAGGGCACAACATTTACCGTTTCTTTGGGATTATTTTTAGTATCAGCTGGTAGAGTACCTGGGATTCTTTCAGACAATATATTTACAATTTGTCGCATTTGTCTCTACAAGTTACGCAAATCTGTTCCAAGTTCTTTAATAGCTTTACCATGAGCATCTAATCCCTCATCTGTCTTGATAAGGAAAGACTTCATCAAAACATCTAACCCAGTCTAAATTGGTTATTGAGACTGACACTGCGGCCTCTCTTGAAATCTGGAGTTATTTTATTGCCATGCATTTGTTGTACCCCCAGGTGAGCTCCTTGAAAAATCGGGGTGCTTCTGACCCATTGCATTGAAATTATAAGTACCCACAACATCACTTCCTCTATGGTAGCTTGACACTCATGAGTATGGTGTCCTCTTCGACATATATCACAGACTGCATGAGGCTCGTTATGTATTAAGGCTAAGGTCAGATTCCTTATTTCTTTGGCCATGTCATCAAGTTGTACCTGCACAGATGTGTTAGTATCAACCTGGTGAACACCAGTTGATATTCTTCTTTTAGCAATCTCCAAGGGCCACTGATTTGTATCTTTAGATAACTCATCTAGAATTGTGACTATCTCTTCTCGAGTCTTTTTTATCAATGGACCTCCAGCAGCATTGCTCAATGTTCTATGTAAGGTCGGTGTCAATCCATCCCAAAAATCCTGGAGTTGCATCCAGAGTTCAACTCCGCTATGCTGACACTTTTGCACAATCTCCTTAAACCTCTCCCAAGCTTCAAACACTGTTTCAGTCTCTCTCTGGCCGAAGTTATGGATTTCTCTTCTAAACTTGCCCATCTTAGCTGAGGAGAAATATTTAGCAAGAAATTTTTTAGTCATCTCCTCCTTTGTTCTAATTGTTCCCTGGGGCAAGCTTCGAAACTAATGATTTACATCAACTTTGAGAGTTAAGGGGAATTCCCTTAGGTAAACTGCATCTTGTGACACACCATTATATTGGAAGGTGTTCATGATCTCCTCGAAGTCCATTAGATGATTGTTTGGATCTTCGTTCTGCTTTCCTCAGAAGACACAACAATTTTGAAGGGTTTGAAGTAACCTCTACTTCAACTCAAAATTATTAGCTGCAACTGGGGATGGTCTCACACTTGATAACCCTTGGCCGGGAGCTATGTTTCCGATTTGGTATGCACCCAAGGGCTGATTCTGAGCCATTCTCCGAGTTCTCTCTTCTTCATATGCAATTTTTGCATCTCTAATAACTTCTTCTTCAGCATCCCTTGCAGCCTTTTCTCTTCGTTGGGCTGCCTCCATCGCAGCCAAATCTACATTATTATCATCTCTGGCCATGTTTTCTTTGGTTGAGGATTTCCCAACCTTCTCTATATACTCAGGGAGATTTCTTACCTTCCTCAACTATCACAGTTGTCTCTCTATTTCTAGCTCGTATGGTTGCACTTCTTTCCCAGATGATCGAGTCATGTACCAATCTATCCTATAGCCTGCGCATAGTCAAAGAACACCAACTGTAAAAAGAGAAAAATAAAATAAAAATAAAAATTCGTGAATTAGCACTACAAACTATTTCCAACACCATTGATTGCCAATCCCGACAATGATGTCAAAATTTGACGAGCGCAAAACACACACTTAAATATGCTCGATAAACGAATATAGTAAAATATAATATCGTATCCACAAGGATTGGAGTTAAATAGTATTTTTATTGTTTATAGATAGATTGCTATCCAAGATGATCAACAATTTAGATTTTTGTAATTAAAACTAAAGTTAACTAAGAATCTAAACTTTTGTCTAATGACAAACGACGCAAGTTGTGAGCAAAGAAGATTATCAATTGGGAGAAGATAGGGTTGATAGGATAGGTGCAAGACAAATGTTGGGATTTAAATCTAGATAATTCACATCTAATGTTCAAGTGAGTCTCTCGAATTCACTAGTTTATTAATTCAATTGTTTAGTAGAAACTCCTCTCTCGATTAAGTCTCAACCTCACAAGATAAACTAATTTAAGATTATTGAAGATATGCACGAGATAGTAGTGGATTGGTCTCCAGGAGAACCTCTCTCGATTATCCTCCTAACTAGGCTTAATCAACAATTCAATTAGTCTCTTTCGATTACTAAGAAGAATTAATGAATTCAACCAACAAGATAGAATGCAAGAATATCACAAGTTATGCCTCTATTGATTAAATGAACAAGTGAATATAGATGCAACGATTAAAACATCCAAAATGATGCTATACATAAAAATTAGAGTTAATATCCACAAACAAGTATCAATACAGCAAATCCATCAAACCCTAAACGGAACTACTCCATAAATATGGAGCAATTCATCACAACAATATTTAAATAAAAGAAAAATATAAAACGATCAAAACTCTTATCTTGAGTGAGGATTGAATGATGAAATCCATGTGCTTTTGCTTATCCACCTCCTCCTTGGCTTCCTTAGGTCTAAGATGTGTCACAAGTCCTAAAAATAACATTTTTACATGTATTTATACTTTGTAGGGTCGTGCCCAGACAAAAATACCTTTTCCTACGCGAATTGGACTCCAGCTCTGTAAAAATTGCACAGGCGCACCACATTGGGCGGCGTGCCAGGTGGGGCTGTAGTGGGATTGGTCAGAGAGCGTGCAAAATTGACTGGGGCAGAATTTGGGCAGCCGCGGTGCCCCACACACCGCCCCACGCGCCGCGGTTGTGTGTTTTTGTTAGAGTGAATATTTTTCCTTGCGTTTTGAAATTCGGATGTGGTTCTCGACCTCCGAACGCGATCCCGACTCAGACGTCAAAGCTCTAATTAGTGCAAAACACTAGCGATTAAAGCTCAAACTCAATTGAAGTGCAGTAAATTAGAGTGCGATAAGCGACTAAAATACGGGATTATAGCCTACCATCAGGCTGCACAGACAACTCACGTACCAACAGGATAACTCTCACACAGAAGGCAAGTACATGTGAGTACATGTAAATTCTTAATAACATCAGGATTCATCTTCTTAAACCGATATGGGTGATTTATTTACGTGTATGGTTGTACAAGTGTTCTACCACAATTCAAGTAAACAAGCAAGAGTAGAGACAATGAATGACACATAAGAAACGATCACCACAAAATGTACACATTCTAGCTCACACAGGGTATGCATACCACTACACAAATAACAACAATAACAATGCCCCCAGGCCATCACAAGTCATCACAAATAATTCCCCGACATAGCCCACCTTGTCGCGCCACGTGCACAATAATAAATTAAATGCCCACACTGTCTCGCCGCAAACACATAATAATATTCTCACCTTGTCTCGCCACATGCGCAAACCCACATATATAGCCCACCTTGTCACGCCGCATGTGCAAATATCAATAGTAACAATAGCACGGACAACTCATGTGCAAACACCCCGGCAATCCTCTCAACACTACCATGTGTGCCAAAACATAACAACACAATAAAATAACTTTACAACATGTGCACATATGCCACAATATTTCCTCAAAACAGTTTCAATACCACAACCACGCATAGCCCTCGGCTCACCAATACTCGGTACAACAGCAACAACAACAATAACAGGGGAATAAAACAAGTAAATCAACTCAAGAACTTCATAACATAAAAAAACAGACGAACGAGCTCACAATGAAAGAGATAACAGAGAATAATGGTTTCACAAAGAATAGCTCAACAAGGGGAGAGATAGCGTGCAACAATGATTTCCACATAACTACAACTCGACGGTAAGAGAGATAGCATGAATCAATGATTCTAAATAATGATAAGTCAATAATGAAAGGAATAACAAAACCTCAATTAAGTTTGAGCAATTACGGAAAAGATACTAATAAATTCAATTAAGGTTAAGCAATTACGGAAAAGATAATAATGATTTCAATTAAGGATAAGCAATTACGGAAAGAATAATAATAACTTCAATTAAGGATAAGCAATTACGGAAAGGATAATAATAACTTTAATTAATGATAAGCAATTACGGAAAGGATAATAATAACTTTAATTAATGATAAGCAATTACAGAAAAGATAGCATGTCAATAAAGAGGTCATATTTTCAATTTAGGCACATAAGCATTAAATTGGCAACAAGGGTAAAACATGAATCAATTAATTCCAAATAAGACGCGTAAGGGTAAATTTAGTAAATGGGGGATTTAACATGCTAAAACAACTTCACATCTAATGAACATAAGAACCTAAGAGCATTAAACGGTCAAATTTCCATATATAAGCCCGAGTACATACTCGTCATCTCGCGTACACGGCTTTCACATGACATAATTAGCACAAATGACTCAAATCCTAAGGGGTAGTTTCGCCCATACAAATTTAGGCAAGATACTTACCTCAAAGGAGCTGGACCGTTACTCTAAGATGTCCTTCTCGAGTGGAACAACCTCTAGACGGCTCAAATATAGCCAAAGAAACTTCAAATCATAAACAAAACGCATAGGAAACGATTCTGGATAATAAAGCTTCAATCTTTAAAAAAAACTAAAACGTCAACCCAAAAATCAACCTTGGGCCCATACATTGGAACCCGATAAAATTCACAAAATCCAAACACCCATTCAATTACAAGTCCAACCATACTAATTTCATCCAATTCCGACTCTGAATCGATGTTCAAAATCCAATTATTCTCTTCATAAAAGTTTTTGATAAAAACTCCCAATCCTCCAATCAAAACAAGATTAATTCAAAAATGAACTTTTGTAATCATATTAACATAAAAAAAGTTTAGTTTGATACTGACCCCCATGAAAAGACGAGAAGAACTCCACAAAGATCACCTCAATCGGAGCTCTAGAACTCAAGTTATGCTCAAAATACTAAATAAACGCAGTAAGATTTTTTTTAATACAGAGAGAATTTCGCTTCCGCGACCAAAACACCGCACCTGCGGTCTACCAGCTGTATTTTCTGCATTTGTGGATCATTCTTCGCACCTACGGAGATGCATATGCAGACCCAACTTCGCATATGCGAAGCACCAGCACTAGCTCTCTTCTCCGATACTAGAATGAGCATAAGTCGCTCATACGATGTCCAAATTCAACATTCTTTTTGCTATTGCTCCGTAATTACGACACAGATCCAATGCTTCAATCAAAACAACAATTGGAGGTCATTTTCTTAATGTGGTAGCATTTATGCTTGAAGAAATAATGTCGAAACATCAAAAACCAGCGCAACACAACCAAAACCTATCCGGAACTCACTTGAGCCCCTCGGAACCCCGTCCGAACATACCAATAAGTCCCAACACATAACGCAAACCTGCTCGAGGCCTCAAATCACATCAAACAATATCAAAAATTCGAATCGCATCTCAAATCGAACTTAATAAACTTATGAACTTTCAACTTCTACAACTCGTGCCAAAACATATTAAATCAACCCGGAATGACATAAAATTTTGCATCCAAGTCTCAAATGACGTAACCGAGCTGATCAAACTCTATGAATCTTAATCCGAGCCCCATATCAACAAAGCCAACTCTCGGTCAAACCTCTTAACCTTCCAAAACTTCAAATTTCCAATTTCGCCAAAATGCTTCAAATTATCCTACGGCCCTCCACATCCAAATCCAGACACACGCCTATGTCCAAAATCACCATACGAAGCTATTGGAATCATCAAAATTCCATTTCAGAGTCGTCTATACAAAAGTCAAACCCCGGTGAACTCTTATCGGTTAAGCTTCTAAAACAAGAATCCTTCTTCCAAATTGATCCTGAATCATCAAAAATCAGAACTCCACCACACACGCTAGTCATAATACAAAATATGAAGCTACTCGAGACCTTAAGCCGGCAAACGGGACACTAATTCTCAAAATGACCGTTCGGGTCGTTACCTTTTCCCCCTTTTAAACAAATGTTCGTCCTCGACCGTGCCAAGAATCGTTCCGAAGTTATCAATCACTGAGTGAACAAACCATACATACACCCGTGGGTGACCCCACGTCACCCCAAATCCAAGTAATCCCGATAACACCACCTCAACTGAAGGTTTTTACTTCCACCAATACCAATAGGCCTTAGAACCAAATTTCTCACCATCCGATTATTTCCACAAGACCTGATTCCTACATCAACACATGATATCAGCCTCAACCAACTGCAATAACCAATGTATACACTCACCAGATACAAACACATGACCTAACACACTACACATATATCCATAACATCATTTCTAATCACAATAGTCGTCCATACTTAAACCCAACACCGGCAATTAACCTCATATCAGCTAGAACCCTATTCCAAACCTCCATAACACCGACAAGGATGCAAGAAGCACGAAGGTGCCATGATTATTCACTCAAATAAACAAGTCACACCCAACAGCACTTGGGCACACACCTTGCAAGCTAAAACCCAATAAGCACAACATGAATATGACTGAATATACGACGAAACACATGAAAGAACTATTAAATAAGCCCGACCGGCACAACTCTCTATCAGTAGCAAACTACGAATTAATTAGACAAGGGAGAATCAAAGTATACGAACAACTCAAAATGATCTCATCCTAATATAACTTCATCGCGGCACGCAACCCGGCGTAAACATAACAAACCTCATGGAAACGCGAGGATCTCATTCTCAGCTCTAAATCACAAGTAGATTACACATCATACTAAATGAAACCTTTCACTAATTTAATTTCTGCTAGGAAGGTCATAACACATGCTAAACTCGCACACCAGTAGAGCATCTAATTCACAAATCGTAACCAACCACCCAGAAATCACATCAAAACCTACTGTAATGGGTAATAGAAAGTCATTCCTTGTCTTATAGCTCTCAATAATGAATAAAACAAATGATAGACACGGGCTACCACTATAGAATATCCCAATAGGGGTAAACACATAAGTAGAGTATAAAAATCACGAAACTCACCCTTATGTGAAGCAACATATGAGGACTCACCCCGATAAGCAAAACCGAAACAAAATATGAATGATGCTGCTCTATAACAAATCAAAACCATGCTTGTACGACATCATCTGGTGTAGCGGCCTCATCCCTATCGTAGAAAGTACATCAACGGACCGATCCCCCCCTTTTGGGTGCCCTATACCTGCCTGACCTGCACTCCAAGCTGGCGGTGCAGTGATATCAGCAACTCGAGCAGAATGCATAGCCTGGATACCCCACCGTAACACATATGTTCAAAGTCTAGGACAATCTCTCACTATGTGGATGGTATCTCCACACTCAAAGCAGCCTCTCCGCTGGCGTGGCTGTGGAAGCTGTCTGACACGGGCACTCTCAGACCCATGGATATCTGAAGTACTGCCCAAATCCCAAAGTGAAAACTAATAGACTGACCCACAAAACCTCTACCATGGCGTACCTTGCCTCCAAAATAGGGACTAGTAGATCCTGCCAGTCTACGAGGCCTCTTAGCCTCCCTGTCCTCTCTCTCCTAAATCCATATGTCCTCTCCCTCCTAGTCTCGTATGGCCTCTAGTCGGCGAGAGATCTCTACCACCTTCTAAGATGGAACATCCGACTCCAACTCCCGAGTCATGCTAAACTGGATATCATGGTTGAGCCCCTCAATGAACCTGCGCACTTGCTCTCTAACTGTAGAAACCAGAGCAGGTGCATGTTTGGACAAATCAATAACTTTTATGGCATACTGTGACACTAACATAGTGCCCTGGCGCAACTGCTCAAACTCCATGCGCCAGGCATCCCGAAGAGTCTGAGGAACAAATTCCCTCAAGACGAACTCTGAAAACCGATCCCAAGTGAGTGAAGTTGCCTTGGCCATTCTACCGAACTCGTATGTTCGCCACCACTGATATGCCTCTCCCTTAACCTTGAATGTAGTAAAAATAACCCCACTCGTCTCCATAATACCTATAGTGTGGAGAAAATGCCGGCACTCCTCTAGTAAACCATGTGCATCCTCTAAAACCAAACCACTGAAGGTAGGAAGGTAATACTTCCTGAACCTTGCAAGTCTAAGATGTTCTTCCTCAGATTTTGCTGCCCTAATCACAGGCTGAACTGGAAAACCTAGTTGCGTCGGCATCACAACCGGAACCTGACCAATGTGAGCGCGTTGCTCTAAGGTGCGGACGGCGGGAGTTTGAGCTCCTCCCCTGGTTTGTGAAGTAGCTAGTGCAGCCGGAATCAACCCCGCCTATGGGAATGTACCAAACATGCTCAGGAACTGTGCTAAGGTTTCCTGAAGTCCAGGGCAACAACAAGCACCTCCGGTGCCTGTCCCCCAACAGGAGCTACTGGCAAATCCTCAACTGCTGCTCTGATAGATTCTCTAGCTATAGCACGTGCTCCTCCTCGGTCTCTGCCACTACCCCTGCCCCGGCCGCTAGTAACACCGACTCTGGGGGCAGGGTCATCAGTAACACCAGCTCGTGTCTTCACCATATGTGAGAGAATAGAATGACAAAAGCTCAAACTCCGAGTTGTCTCACCCGACAAGAACCATATCCGAATTCTAAGCTGGCTAGTGATGTTATTCTTCCCAACATACCGTAATCATACCTGGTAGCACTTAATCCAGGTCCAATAACCTCATCTAATCCATTATAAGCTGCTCAACCGACATGCCACACCAGCACCGCCTTGATCCATACTTAGTGCACCTCGTGCACCAAATAGGCAACAACTCGAATGTAACCAATAATGGAAAGAAAAACAAATAAGAGAACCGCACGACAAGCTAAACAAATACCACTACAAGGCGCAATTCTATGAACCCGTCACACAAAGGAGGAACAATATACATGAAATAAGAAAAAGGATCAGATTCTAACCTACTCTAATGCGATGCATGACCCAATCTTAACACTGGTCCATATGGAATACCTCATGCCACGATGCTCTAAATTCAATAGCCATATGCACAATAACAACAAACACGCGAAGTACATGACTATAACCATGGAGAAACGGATAGCACAATATATGATCCACTCCCAATCCACACTCAACAATCAGTGGAATAGGTCGTTGGAAGAATAGTACACAATGATGAGTCAGGGTCGATTTCCTCAGGGAGCTAACAATGGGTGTTAGAGTCTATACTTGATGCGTGAAGACGAAACAACTTAAATACACTTCTAATCAAGTTGGTTTTGCTAATTACTTCTATAAACTATACTATCAATGATCAACTAGAGAAATAAAACTAGAAATTGACTAATTATTTTTGGTTGTTTTCAAATAGGTAAAAAGGCCTAGGGATGTAACCTTCGCCTAGGTATTCTCCTAATGGGTTAATTATGTTAACACTTGTTTTAGTAAGTGGGGTGTATCATAGCTCTCAACTATAAGTTACCTACTCAATACCTCCCGGTCATGGGGTGATTTTTCCCAATTTGGCTTTCTCAAGCTCAAATGGGTATCAAGCTAAATAGTTGATATGAGCTGAAGTCGGGTTTTCCCTGTTACACCCCATGTTTTCAGAGGGAACCTAACATTATAATCATCCAATCTTCAAGAATCAAGGAAGTTAATCACAAGATCTTCATCGAAGAGGTAAGATTCAACTCCTAGTCTTCAATTTCGAGTTTGGGGTAAAGGATTGGTGATTGGGGGTATGATTCTTGGGTGTAAGAGTATTATGTATATATGCTTGTACCAATAAGGTTTGTGGGAAGATTGTTGATATCAAATAAATAAAGATTGGGTTGTAGAATGAAGGAAATCTTGTAGAAGAAACTTGTAACCAAAACTGCACACCTAATGTTTGATAAAATGCTCAAATGAACTGAAACCATGAAAATCTTTCTAATTATGGTTCACTTTTGTTATGTTTCTAAATAGATTGAAGTTTCTAGGATTTTCAGAACCTCGTAGTAATGTTAGTAAGTCACAAGAAAGATTGGAGCCGCCCGGAGGTCAATTAACGTGAGAAAGCTATTTTGGAATATCGTCCTGAGTTCAAAAGGTAAGTATCTTGCCTAACCTTGAGTGGGGGAATTACCCCTTAGGCATCGAGTCTTATGTGCCATTTGTGAAACGTGAAAAGTCGTGTATGTGAGGTGACGAGTACGTACTCGGGCTTATATGTGCAAATTTTATTGGGTTAAAGTCGTAGGCATTATTGTGTAGTAAATTGGATAATTATTGGCATTTATTAAATCATCTATTTGCCATGCCTCAATCCTTGTTTGTTGAATTTGTTTTTATATGACAATTTGTTATGATTGTTACTTGAATATTTATGTAAATTACATGAGTTTGGTGATTTGATATTTCCTGCAAATAATTATATTATGGATTTTCTATCTGCAAATAATTAATGAAATAAGTTATAACTGAGGTATTATATAATTATCAAGAATTTGAATTAATGAAGGTGTTGTCCTATACTGAGTATTTTCCATCTCTGTTGTTATTTTGAGGTGTCATACATATTGTGTGGAGCCTTGGGCTATTTGTTGTGAAATTAATTGATTTTGTTATATCTTTGGAACTGGTTGTGGCCATTGGGCAAATTGTGATATGAATTGATTTTGTTATGTTGCCGTGATAATATTCCGTGTAAATTGTTGTGTTATTTGAGTTATTATTTTTAGTATATAAGGGTGGCATTTCACTGTTGATATTATGTGGGTATAAGGGTGGCATTTCACTGTTGTTTTGTGTGTTGGGATATTGTCTGGGCGGAGCGATAAGGGTGGCTATAGGAGAGATAAGGGTGGCTATAGGAGCGATAAGGGTGGCTAATGATATTTTCAAGGTGGAGGGATAATGGAGGCTATTACAGGAGTGATAAGGGTGGCTATATGAGCGATAAGGGTGGCTATTAATATTGTCATGGGGGAGGGATAAGGGAGGCTATTATAGGAGTGATAAGGGTGGCTATAGGAGAGATAAGGGTGTCTATTGTCAGGGATGATATGTGATGATGTGGGGTTATTGTGTTGGTAATTTTCATGTGATGTTGTGATTTTCCTTGTATTTATTTTTATACCTTGTGCAATTTGTCTTGTTGATGGTAAATTGATAATACGCTGATCTATGTTGAAATTTAGGAGCCTATGGTTATTGCCAGGTAGATTATGAAATGAAATGTGGGCATGAGGTGCCGTGAGTAAATAATGACTATATTGGCCCGTGAACTGTCCGTACAGTTGTGATATCAAATGTGGGCACGAGGTACCGTGAGTAAATAATAATGATATTGGCACGTGAAGTTTCCGTGCAGTTGTGATATGAAATGTGGGCACGAGGTTCCGTGGTTAAATGATGATGATATTTGGCACGTGAGTTTTCCGTGCGGTTTTGATAGAGAAATTGGCATGAGGTGTGGTGAAAATATGAAAGTGGGCCGAGACCCGTATTTTATGATTTTGAAATGTTGTGTCACATGGTGGCTTTTATTCGGAAAAGATTTATTTGAAAGATATTTATTTGAAGAAATTATATTTGAAAGAGATTTATTTGAAAGTATTATATCCTGAAGATTTCTATTTGAAAAACATATAGCCGAAAGGTTTATATTGGAAGGACTTGATTAATTGATTGTACTTGTATTCATTATTTCTTGCGCAATATTTATGGTGTTCTTGTCACCCTGATGTGTATATCACTAGTTGATTATTGTTGACATCATTGTTATTTGTTTCCTATTATTTTTGTATACTATATTGCACAGGTTATTAGGCTAGTGAGTGTCTCGACTGTACCTCGTTACTACTCCACTGAGGTTAGTCTTGATACTTACTGGGTACTGACCGTGGTGTACTCATACTATACTTCTACATTGGAGATATCGGACTCGGGCAGAGTTAGTGTGTTGATCGCAAGGATTCAAGGTAGAGCTGCTTGGTCGTCGCAGTCCCTTGGAGTCTTTCTATTTTATTGTACTGCCAACTCTTATTCAAACAATATTGTATATTCGATCCATGAGATCATTACATGTATCCAGTTAGAGTTCGTGACTCATTATTACCAGTCCTGGGAGGTTGTTATATTTGTAATTATTTCCGATGTTGGTTTATATATAAAAGAAAATTGGCTTGAATTGTAATTATAATCGACTTACTTAGTCTTAGAGACTAAGTGCCATTATGACGCTTGTGTTGGGATTTTGGGTCGTGACACTAGACCTTCTTCTTCAAAACCCCCGAAGGATAATGGACGCGTCGCGTATTGGTCTCGGCGCAGTGCTTATGCAAGATGGTAGGGTAATTGCCTATGCGCCCAGACAGTTAAAGGTACATGAAGAGAATTATCTAGTCAAAACCGAGGAGCATCACCGGTGCTCAACCGAGTGAACCCAACCGAGCAAGCCTGTTAGATTCCTTCTACCCAAACCCATTCATGAATAAAGAGAATATATGTTTTCCTTAAGTAAGCAATAAAGTGGTCATGTCTGCAATTACCAATTTCTTACCATAAGTTTTCACTATTTTTAATGTCTCGAATGGACAAGTAATACAACCACAACATAGCATAGTTTGTCTTTCCTAGCACTAATACATGACCCATCTATGTCTACGGAGCCTCTATAGATAAAGAAGAGTACAATGACAATGCCGACAACAAGGCCCCCGCTATACCTCAAACAGAATACACAAAGTACAAAAGATTCTTGACCATGGAATGAAGTGTGGCTCACCAATTCAGAAGGTGCACTGCTATTACTGACAAATATCTCTTGTTGTGGAATGACCTGCATCCATTGAAAGATGCAGCGCCCCCGGCAAAAAGGACGTTAGTACTGTCGAATAGCACTACTATGTATAACTAAACACCCTCTCAATAGAATGACAAATAATACAAAAAATATTATCATAATATCAATGAAAGCCTTAATTAACATCGAACCTCAATTTAGGATCAAGACAGTGTTCAAATTAATTTGCATATCTCACATTGGGAGATTTTTAGTATCGATATACCATTGACCACAATACCAGTACCATTATTCACCATACTAGTACTATTCGACGGTACTAACGTCCCTTTTGCCGGGGGCGCTGCATCTTTCAATGGATGTAGGTGGCTCCACATCAGGAGATATTGATCAGTGAAAGCAGTGCACCTTCTTCCCAATTGACTTGGTGAGCCCCACTTTATTACGGGGTCATGAATCTTTTGTATTTGTGTATCCTATTTGAGGTATAGCCTGGGCCTTGTTGTCGGTATTATGATTATACTCTTCTTTATCTATAGAGGCTCCATAGACATAGTGTGGGTTGTGTATTGGTACTGGGGAAAGACAAACTATGTTATGTTGTGGACGTGTTACTTGTCCATTTGAGACTTTAAAAATGATGAAACTATTGGAAATGAATTGGTATTGTAGAAATAAACACATTTTTGTCTAATTAATGATAACATGTATTATCTCGATTCATGGATGAATTTGGGTAGAATGAAATGTAACAGGCTTGCTCAGTCGGGTTCAATCGATTGAGCGTCGGTCGCGCTCCTCGATCTTGGGGCGTGGCAAAGGCACTATAACTTTGGCACCTCTAATGGCGCCTTGCACAGTTATTTTGGCCCCCTGATAATGCCTCGCGCAGACGAGGTTTAACCGAGCTATTTTTATTTTCCTCCTCCATTTTAGGACATGTTCACTTATTTAAAAGCCTTACATCGTTCCCCCACACCACAAACACGAAAACCTACTCTAGAAAGGAAAGCTCTCAAGAACCTAACTTCCCCAAGGTCTCTCCATCCTCCAAGATATTCGATCGAAACACCATAGTTGAGAAAGGAAATGCTATAACTCGAAATCAAGAGGATTGAACTTAAAAAAGGTAATGCTTATTCTTCCAAATCATTTATAGTTATTAATATATGAGTTATGAGAGAATAGTAAATGGGTTTGATAAATAAAACCATATGAACTACGGTATGCTTTTGGATTGTAGACTTAAGATTGTTGTAAACATTTAGGAGTTGAGAATTGGTGTTAGTTACATCTATTTGGGATTGTGGGATCACTTAGAAGTAGTAGAATGAGAACTTGGTGAAGAAACGACAAAATATTAATGGTTGTGAGGCTTTATGCCCAAAGGATATTTGATAGAATTCCTAAGTGATCAAAACATGAGAATTAGTGCTAATATTGTTTCATCTTGATATATATTAAAGTAGATTATCGTTGAAGGAGGCGATGAACATTGTGATACTCTTAAAAGGGCCAGCGTCAACATATGTGAGGCTAGCTCTCTATGTTTGGGAATGTTAATAATTCTCCCTACAATACGTTTCCTTAAAGACGTTACTAATTGCCTCAAAAATATAGTTAAGCCTAGTTCCATGAATAGTTGCAGAACTTCTATTCTCTAGATTCCTAACTCGTTCATGACTTTCATTCTGAATGTTTGTGAGCTCAGCGCATATTCAATATAGACCTTGGTTTGATGTACTCGAGTATCAGTATAGCTTACTCGGAGTGTCATAAATAGTTGAAGTTTCAGTGTTCATAATCAGTTCAAGAATACATGTCTTAGTGTGATTCAGTATTTTAGTATCATGTATTGCAGTGTGATTCTCATTTCATGATTTTAAAATTTTGAATGTTGAACACCTGTATTTGGGCCTGTGGCCGCAGTTATTGCTTTATGCATCTTTGAGCCTGAGGCCGTAGTTTATGCTTATGAATTTTTGCGCCTGATGCCGCAATTGCATATACGTAGACTTAGACCTGAGGCCGCAGTTTGTGCATATATATATTAGGCCTCAGGCCGCAATTTAATATTCAGATAAAGAGGATGTTCATCATTCAGAAGAGGGAGTATTCATATCGTTACTTCCTTTGTTCAATTCAGTAATTAGTTATCATTTCAGTTATCTGTTATCAGTTATTATTTTAGTTAAAAGTTATCGGTTATAATTTAAGTTATTAGTTATCAGTTATCATTTCAGCTTTAGTTTCAATAGTTATCATTTCAATTATTAATTATTAATTCTCAGTTATCAACTTAGTTTCAGTTTCAGCATTTATAATCCTTTCTTTCTGTTGCTTTACATACCAGTGCAATTCAAATGTACTGACGTCCCTTTTGCCCGAGGCCTACATCTCCCGATGCAGGTAATAATTTACAGGTTGGTGATTCGGAGTGCTAGGATTCTTTTACCAGGTATTTGGTGATCCTCAGTTCTCGTGGCATTATGATTACCTTACAGTCTTCAGTAATTTCAGACACTTAGTGTTTTCAGTACTTCATTAGAGGCTTCATAGACTAGAAAAACAGTTAGAGAGAGTCTAAAGTTTTTCATGTTAAGCAATGTTGAGTACAATTATGTTTAGACTTGTATTAGTATTTACACGCATTGATTTATATCATTCAGAGTTTCAGTATATCAGCATGTGTTAGTTTATCTTCCGCATTCAGTACGTTATGATATCACATATTGATTCAGCCAGCCAGTTGGTTTGCTTGGTCACATGTAGTCAGGCACCGAGTGTCGTGTTACGTCCAGGCCCAGGTTCGGGGCGTGACATATCTTGGTATCAGAGCACTAGGTTCAAGTATCATAGAGAGTCTATGAAAATGTGTCCAGTGGAGTTTCCTTTATATGTGTGTATCGGCCGCACATATAAATGGTTAACTACCAAGATATTTAGGATTATCTCATTTCATTCTACTCTAAATCGTGCCATGAAACTTAGAGCAATGGGTAACCTTCTCTTCCTATAAAATTCAAGATGTACCGAACGCATAAGCGACGTGCAGGGAAAACCCAAGTCCTTTAGAGGTTGTTGAAAGTGGGATGCAATGGATAGTAGTACATATTAGAGCGTGACTTTATCAAAAGGTACAAAATCAGTTATCATGTTTTATGGTTATCAATTTACCATAGTTACCAATTATACAGTCTTTTAGTTAGTAGGTTTAGGGTTATTCAGTATGCCCATTATCAGTTATTCAGTTACCAGATGTCCAATTTTCAGTATATCCAAATTTTTGTGACAGTGATTATTGCAAAATGTTTGAATGTTTTAGGTCCAGATTAAGACCTAAGACTCACTGGATGGTGCAGAAAGTGATTTATCAAATGATGGTATATTCTGACCGATATGTTTGTGCATGGTAATGTATTCGTATATGTTTTACCTCCCAGCACAACTTCATTTAATTCTTGGAAATAGAGCCACATGTTGGAGAATGATAGTTCAGATGTCAGAGCGCATAGTGTAACAGGTTAAGAATTTAATCGCAGCGGACATAGAATTGATCAATATAGTTTTGGACATAATAGAGCCTAAGGGAAAAATAAATAGGAGTCAGAAACATTTGTTATTACCAAGGATGTGTTTTATGTATGACTCATGCATTAGACTATAAAATATGTTGTACGAAATGAGAACCAAGAGCTGGCAATATTGAATTTTAGGGAATGATTTAAGTTGTTCAGATTTATTCATATTAGAACTAGAAAGTACCATGTTAGTAAGTTACTATAAGAAGCATCTATTATTGTGAAATAAAAGATATGACATTACTCTCTTAGGTTATGTGACTAAATATTTACCACAAATGTTTATTGTCTGGTATGATTTTTTATGTGTATAGAAACCTTGGGGTTAGATATTCCATTTTCATTTAAGAGAGATGAAATTTCTCTAAGTGTGATCCATGGACATAGTTTTTTTTAAAAAAAAGGATAGTATGTGAATGTAGAATAGGGTCGAGTGGTAAGGAAAGTTAGGAATAACCTTATGCTTCACTTTAGTTATTCAAAGAAGAACAGGAAAACATGATTCTAGCAGGTGGTTATTAAAACAATAGTAAGTATCTTGAGTAGATACAATGAATTAGCAATTCCAACAGAGCTATTAGAGGTGAGATTTGATTTACTTAGTTAGGTTAACACTAGTGAGTGGGTAACAGTTTGAAACACCGAAGGCATGTTAGAATCCGAAGAGTTTAACTTAAACTTTAAGTACAATGACAGTGGGGAAAAAATCAGATAGTAGTAAGAGAGTAAACTACAGAAGAATAACCTTTAAGAATTATCGAAAAAGGGTCCCCCCCAAGATTGACAGTGTGAGCAGAGTTAAATCATTTACGATTGTGTATGGTAGTTGTAAATACAGTAGCTTTCCATTTATGTAAATAATTTAGTTTCTCCTAGTAAGAAAGATTTATCAGAAGTAATTCAGAAGATGAGTCATCATTGACGTAAAGTGCAAAGAATTACAGAAAATAGGGAAAGTTATTTTGATCCCAACAAAAGAGAAGGATCCGCAAGTATAAGACCTTTAGTCTAAGGGGGAGATGTGAAAATCGTCAGTAAGTACAGTTGGAGATTTGAAACCCACATAGTGAGCTTGGTATATAAAAACTATAAAAGCTTGCCCAGTTAAGTGTCACGCGGGTAGTGCCATTGCACGAGACTCTATAATTCCGAATAATGGTCAGAGACTTATCTCACAACAATACTATAAGTGTTTTCATGAAGTACCTCAAGAAGATAATCAAGTATGGATAGTATAGCTCATGATTGAGGCAGACAAGAGAACTCTAGTGAAAGACATTCACCGCTTAGCGAAAGTAGGAATTCGGCTTTCGGACACCAAATATAGTGGATTTGTTGTCCAAAACAGGACTTACTCCTTCTTAGTAGCCGAAGTGAAGGCAAAACGTTTTGATGATCCCTATGTGTTATAGCTGAAAGAGGGAAATCACATGCATTAGACGATGACGTTTGAACTAGGCGGGGATGATGCTACATTGAGGTACCGAGATAGATTGTGTGTTCAAACCATAGATGGACTTAGCGAGGGATGAACATGTTAGAAGCCCATAATTCTAGGTATTTTATCCACCTAGGTTTCCCAAAGATGTATCATGATCTTAAGGAGATCTTATTGGTGGAACGACATGAAAAACAACGTCACAGACTTTGTGGCCAAGTGTCCAAATTGTCAGGTAGTGAAAGTCAAGAAGCACAAATCCTAGCATTTTACCTTAGAATATACATATTCTTTAGTGAAGATGGTAAATATGGACCCCATAATAGGACTAACTCGCTTATTTGAAAATCATGATTTGTAAGGGCGAAGGTGTAGATCACCAATTGGTTGGTTCGAAATTGGCGAAGCACAGTTATTGGGACCTTATTTGGTCAATCAGTCTATGGAGAAAGTCAAGTTGATTCAAGAGCATTTTAAGACAACTAAGAGTCGCCAAAGGTTCTATTTGGACGTGTAGCATAGAGACCTAAAGTTTCAAGTTGATGATAAGGTGTTTCTAAAAGTTTCACCTATGAAAGGTGTTATAAGATTCGGGAAGAAAGGAAATCTCAGTCCCAGACACATCGGGCTGTATAGGATCCTATGAAGGGCCGGGCAAGTAGCTTATGAGTTAGAGTTGCCACAAGAATTGGCAGATGTACACCCAGTATTTCACATGTCATGTTATAACATTCAAGTTTCCAGTATTCAGATCTCATGTTAGAACACTCATGCCAGTTCAATACTGAGATACTCATGTCAGTCCAGTACTCAGATATTCATGTCAACTTAGTACTCAGATACTGATGTCACTTTAGTGATCAGATATTCACATCAGTGCAATATTCAAATATTCGTGCCAGATCAGCATTCATGTATCCACGTTAGTCCAAAATACGCGCATCCATAACAGACAAGTATTCATGTATATGTTTCATGTTTTGCGCATTATGGTGCCCTATGAAGCTAGCGTTATGATCTGCTAGTTAGTAGGTGTTTTGTAGAAATATCAAAGGTAGCTATCCTTTTCATTCAGAACTTATATTATAATCTCCATGTCATTCAGTATCCAGTCACCTCAGTGTTAAGTCAGTTCAGCAACCATTCAAATTAGCATCTATTCTGTTACATTACCCACAAACCACGTTTTTGTTTCAACATCTTGATTATAGTCGGTTGGTTCTTTGTTAACTAAAAGAATCACATGACTGCTCCAAGCATGTAACACCCCATAAATCTGGATTAGTTGTGGATGTATGAAATAAGTATTAATATGACCGTCTAGACATGTGAAGTCCTATCAGGATGTGTATAGGTGGAAACAATTATTTTAAGATCAAGAGCAAGAGTGAGGTCTATAAAATTAAATAGAATCGAATAAATTTATGGGATGTACGTATTGTACCCTAGTCAGTGCAAGGTCATGAAAACTCACGGCCATAAACAATGCAAGTCCATAAAAACTCAGTACCACAGACAGTGCAAGGCACTGTCCAGGGCATCATCCTCAATGCCCCAGACAATGCAAGGCACTGTAATTTTGGTACCTCTAATGGCGCCTTGCACAGTTATTTCAGCACCCCAGATAATGCCTCGCGCAGGCGAGGTCTAACCGAGCTATTTTTATTTTCCTCCTCAATTTTAGGATGTGTTCACTTATTTAAAAGCCTTACCTCGTTCCTCCACACCACAAACACGAATACCTACTCTAGAAAGGAAAGCTCTCAAGAACCTAACTTCCCCAAGGTCTCTCCATCCTCCAAGATATTCGATCGAAACACCATAGTTGAGAAAGGAAACGCTATAACTCAAATTTAAGAGGATTGAACTTCAAAAAGGTAATGCTTCTATTTCCAAATCATTTATAACTATGAATTGATAAGTTATGAGAGAATAGTAAATGGGTTTGATAAAGAGAACCATATAAACTATGGTATGCTTTTAGATTGTTGACTTATGATTGTTGTAAACATTTAGGTGATGAGAATTGGTGTTAGTTACATCTATTTGGGATTGTAGGATCACTTAGAAGTAGTAGAATGAGAACTTGGTGAAGAAAAAACCAAATATTAAGGGTTGTGAGGCTTTACGCCCAAAGGGTGTTTGATAGAATTCCTAAGTGATCAAAACATGAGAATTAGTGCTAATAATGGTTCATCTTGATATATATTGACGTCAATTATCATTGAAGGAGGCGACGAATATTGTGATACGCTTAAAAGGGCCAGTGTCAAGATATGTGAGGCTAACTCTCTATGTTTGGGAATGTTAATAATTCTCCCTACAATACGTTTCCTTTACGACGTTACTAATTACCTAAAAAATATAGTTAAGCCTAGTTCCATGAATAGTTGCAGAACTTCTATTCTCTAGATTCCTAACTCGTTCATGACTTTCATTCTGAATGTTTGTGAGCTCAGTGCGTATTCAATATAGACTTTGGTTTGATGTACTAGAGTCTCAGTATAGCTTGCTCGGTATGTCATAAATAGTTGAAGTTTCAGTGTTAATAATCAGTTCAAGAATACATGTCTTAGTGTGATTCAGTATTTCAGTATCATGTATTGCAGTGTGATTCTCATTTCATGATTTTAAAATCCTGAATGTTGAACACCTGTATTTTGGCCTGTGGCCGCAGTTAATGCTTTATGCATCTTTGGGCCTGACGCCGCAGTTTATGCTTATGAATATTTGGGCCTGAGGTCGCAGTTACGTATATGTAGACTTGGGCCTGAGGCCGAAGTTTGTGTATATATATATTGGGCCTGAGGCCGCAGTTTAATATTCAGATAAACAGGATATTCATCATTTCATTAGAGGGAGTATTCATATCGTTACTTCCTTTGTTCAGTTCAGTTATCAGTTTTCATTTCAGTTATCTGTTATCAGTTATTATTTAAGTTATCAGTTATCAGTTATAATTTAAGTTATTAGTTATCAGTTATCATTTTAGATTCAGTTTCAATAGTTATCATTCAATTATCAATTATTAATTCTTAGTTATCAAGTTAGTTTCAGTTTCAGCATTAATAATCCTTTCTTTCAGTTGCTTTACATGTCAGTGGAATTCAAATGTACTGACGTCCCTTTTGCCCAAGACCTGCATCTCCCGATGCAGGTAATAATTTACAGGTTGATGATTCAGAGCACTAGGATTCTCTTACCAGCTATTTGGTGATCCCTAGTTCTTTCGGGGCATTATGATCCTTACAGTCTTTAGTAATTTCAGACACTCAGTTTTTTCAATACTTCATTATAGGCTTCATAGACTGTAGTAACAGTTAGACAGAGTCTCAAGTTTTTCATGTTAAGCAATGACTACAAATATGTTTAGACTTGTATTAGTGTTTCCACACTTTGATTTATATCATTCAGAGTTTTAGTATATCAACATGTGTTAGTTTATCTTCTACATTCAGTATGTTATGATATCACATGTTGATTCAGCCAGCCAGTGGGTTTGCTCAGTCACATGTATTTAGGCACCGAGTGTCGTGTTACGTCTAGGCCGAGGTTCGGGGCGTGACAAAGCTTGGTATCAGAGCACTAGGTTCATGTATCATAGAGAGTCTATGAAGATTTGTCCAGTGGAGTTTCCTTTATATGTGTGTGCTGGCCGCACATATAAATGGTTAACTACCAAAACATTTAGGATTATCTCATTTCATTCTACTCTAAATAGTACCATGAAACTTAGAGCAATGGGTAACCTTCTCTTCCTATCAAATTCAAGACGTACCGAATGCATAAGCGACGTGCAGGGAAAACCCAAGTCCTTCAGAGGTTGTTGAAAGTGGGATGCAATGGATAGTAGTACATATTAGAGCGTGACTTTATCAAAAGGTACAAAATCAGTTATCATGTTTTATGGTTATCAATTTACCATAGTTACCAATTATACAGTCTTTTAGTTAGCAGGTTTATGGTTATTCAGTATGCCCATTATCAATTATTCGCTTACCAGATGTCCAATTTTCAGTATATCCAAATTTTGGTGACAATGATTATAGCGAAACTTTTGAATGTTTTAGGTCCAAATTAAGACCTAAGACTCACTGGATGGTGCAGAAAGTGATTTATTAGATGATGGTATATTCTGACCGATATGTTTGTGCATGGTAATGTATTCGTATGTGTTTTACCTCCCAGAACAACTTCATTTAATTCTTGGAAATAGAGCCACATGTTGGAGAATGATAGTTCAGATGTCAGAGCGCATAGCGTAACAGGTTAAAAATTTAATCGCAACGGACATAGTATTGATCAATATAGTTTTGGACATACTAGAGCCTAAGGGCAAAATAAATAGGAGTCAGAAACATTTATTATTACCAAGGATGTGTTTTACGTACGACTCATGCATTAGACTATAAAATATGATGTACGAAATGAGAACCAAGAGCTGCCAATATTGAATTTTAGGGAATGATTTAAGTTGTTCAGATTTATTCATATTAGAACTAGAAAGTACCATGTTAGTAAGTTACTATAAGAAGCATCTATTATTGTGAAATAAAAGATATGACAGTACTCTCTTAGGTTATGTGACTAAGTATTTACCACAAATGTTTAATGTTTGGTATGATTTTTTATGTGTGTAGAAAGCTTGGTGTTAGATATTCCATTTTCAGTATCTATTCTGTTAAGTTTCTCAACACATCAGTAATCATGTATCCATTTAGTTTAGTATGCGTGTTTTCATGACAGTACAATGTTCCCATGTTTCCATCAATCCCGTTTAAGGTCTAGAGGGAGTCGTAGTTATAATCAGGACAATCAGTCGGGGATGAATGATCCCAAGGGGGAGATAATGTAACACCCCATAAATCCGGATTAGTTGTAGATGCGTTAAATGAGTATTAATGTGACCTTTTAGACATGTGAAGTCATATTGGGATAAGTATGGGTAGAAACAATTGTTTTAAAATCAAGACCGATAGTGAGGTGTATAAAATTCAATAGAATCGACTAAGTTTATGGGAGGTACATCTTATAGATTTACTCAGTGCAAGGCCATGAAAACTCACGGCCATATAGAGTGCAACGCCATAAAAACTCAGTGCCACAGACAGTGGAAGGCACTGTCTTGGGCATTATCCTCACCGCCCCAGACAGTGCAAGGCACTGTAATTTTGGCGCCTCTGGTGGCTCCTTGCACAGTTATTTAAGCGCCCCTGATGATGCCTCGTGCCGGCAAGGTTTACTTGAGCTATTTTTATTTTCCTCCTTAATTTTGGGACGTGTACACTTAATTAAAAATCATACCTCGTTCCCCTATACCCTAAACACGAAAACATACTTTTGAAAGGGAAGCTCTCAACAACCTAACTTCCCTAAGGCCCCTTTATCATCCAAGATATTCGATCAAAATACCATTGTTGAGAAAGGAAACCCTAGAACAAGAATTCAAGAGGATTCAACTTCAAAAGGGTAATGCTTCTACTCCCGAATCATTTATAGCTATGAATTGGGGAGTTTTAAGAGAATAGTAAATGGGTTTGATAAAGAGAACCATACAAACTATGCTAGGCTTTTGGATTGTTGACTTATGATTGTTGTAAACATTTGGGTGATGATAAATGGTGTTAGTTACATCTATTTGGGATTTTAGGATAACCTAGAAGTAGAAGAATGAGAACTTGGTAAAGAAAAGACCAATTACTAAGGGCTATGAGGCTTTACGCCCAAAGGGTGTTTGATAGAATTCCTAAGTGACTTAAACACGAGAATTAGTGCTAATATAAGTTCATCTCTATATATGTATTGACGTAGATTATCGTTGAAGGAGGTGACGAACACTGTGATATGCTTAAAACGGCCAACGTCAAGGTATGTGAGGGTAACTCTCTATGTTTGCGAATGTAAATAATTCTCCCTACAATACGTTTACTTTACGACGTTACTAATTGCCTCAGAAATATAATTAAGCCTAGTTCCTTGAATAGTTGCAGAACTTCTATTCTCTAGCTTCATAACTCATTCATGACTTTAATTCTGAACGTTGTGAACTCAGTGCATATTCAATATAGACATGATTTTGATGTCCCCGAGTCTCGGTATAGCTTACTCGGCATGTTATAAACAGTTGAAGTTTCAATGATCATAATCAGTTCAAGAATACATGTCTCACTCTAGTCCTATTTAATATTTCAGTATTATGTACCTCAGTGTGATTCAGTATTTCAGTATCGTGTATTGTAGTATGAATCTCAGTTCCTGATTTTAAATCCCTGAATGTTGAACACCTGTATTTGGGCCTGAGGTCGCAGTTAATGCTTTATGCATCTTTGGGCCTGAGGCCGCATTTTATGCTTTATACATTTTTGGGCTTGAGTCCGCAATTTTGTATACCTATACTTGGCCCCGAGACCGCAGTATGTATATATATATATTGGTCATGAGGCCGCAGTTTAATATTCAGATAAACAGGTTGTTCATCATTCAGAAGCGGGAGTATTCATATCTTAACTTCCTCTGTTTAGTTCAGTTATCAGTTATCATTTCAATTATCAGTTATCATTTTAGTTATCAGTTATCGGTTTAGTTATCAATTATCAGTTATCATTTATTTAATAGTTATCAATGATCATTTCACCTTTAGTTTCAAAATTTATCATTTCAATTATAAATTATCAATTCTTAGTTATCGGGTTAGTTTCAATTTCAGCATTTATAATTGTTTCTTTCACTTGCTTTACATACCAGTGCAATTCAAATGTACTGACGTCCTTTTTTCTTGGGGCCTGCATCTCACGATGCAGGTAATGATTTACAAGTTGACGATTCAGAGCGCTAGGATTCTCGTACTAGCTGTTTGGTGATCCCTAGTTCTTTCAGGGCATTTTCATTACCTTACAAACTTCAGTATTTTCAGATAGTCAGTGTTTTCAGTACATCATAAGAGGCTTCATAGACTAGAGTAACAATTAGATAGAGTCTCAAATTTTTCATGTTAAATAATTTTGACTACAAATATGTTCAGACATGTATTAGTGTTTCTACACTTTGATTTATATAATTCAGAGTTCCAGTATATCAGCATGTGTTAGTTTATCTTCCGCATTCAATATGTTATGAAATCACATGTTGATTAAGCCATCCAGTTGGTTCGGTCGGTCACATGTAGTCAGGCACCGAGTGTCGTGTTACGCTCTGGTCTAGGTTCGGGGCGTGACAAAGCGCCTAACGATCTCATCCACCTACTCAAACCTAGAATCTGTCTCGGCCTCTCAAGCCAAACTATAAACTAGACCATAGTTGAGTCCATAAATCAACCTCATGATCCTCTCTCTCTCAGTGGAGACCAACCATAATAAATGACGTGCCAAATCTGCGAATCTCATCTCTTACTGAGTCACAGTCATATCTCCCTGGCGTAGCTTCTCAAAGTCCCAAAGCAGCTCCTCTTTGTGAGTCCGTGGAACAAAATTCCCTAAGAAGAGAACTGAGAACTCATGCCATAAAAGTGGTGTTGTGTCCGCTGGCTTGCCTAACTCATAGGTCTGCCACCATCTGTAGGCTGCCACTGTCAGTTAAATGCAACTCTGATAGCATCCACGATACTCGTTGTACCTCTCTAATCCCTTCTAATCCTTATCAGACATAGGTGGAGCAACCTCGGCTACAACAAGGACAACTGGGTAAACCGGTAACACCCCTAGTGTCTGATAACCCTGAGCTAGGTGCTCTGATGTACGGGCGGTGAGCGTTTGGGATCCTTCCCCGGCCTTTGAGGTAGCTGGTGCAACTGCTATCATACTGCCTGAGCCAAGCTTGTGTACACACTCAAGATCTGAGCCAAAGTCTCCTGAAGACCACGTATCGTAATGGGCACTACCTATGTCTGCACTGATCCTATTGGCTCGTCAATATGTAGAACCTGCCCCTCCACTGGAGCAACAGGTGGCTCCACAGGCGCTGCTCTAGCTACAGCGTGAGCCCTAACTCGGCCTATATTTTGATCCCAGAATGCAAGAAAGTGACGTTTCCTCATAATTAGGTAGCCTCTCGTAGATAAGTACAGACGTCTCTTAAGCGATCAGCAAGACTCTACTAAACTTGCTCATAGTTTGGGAGACCTAGGCAACCTAGTGCTCGATACCAACTTGTCATGATGCAAACTCCCATTGGAGCCGTGACGATGCCTAACACTACTTGCTAGTAAAGCCAACAACTATACAATAACAACGAATTTAATTCACACCTAAACTCCTACGAAACCAAACCAACCCATCTCGGAAATTCATTGAACTACAAATACATATAAGTACATCATGTAATAGGGGAAACATGGCTAAATTACTAAAAAATGACTGGCTGAGTCATTACATCTAGATTCTCTCTAACCTCTTCTGCTCCTCAACCGACACAACAGGCCCGACCTCGGGCTGAACCACAATCACGGGCTGCACCGGTCTATCACCCAGAGCATGATCAACATGAGACTTCTGCTCTAGAGTATGTGTACCGGGATGTTGGAACCCTCCCCCAGCCTGTAAAGTAGCTAGTGCAACCGATATCAACCTCGCCTGAGCCAAAGTCCCAAACATGCTCAGTATGCCAAGGTCTCCTGGAGTCAAGGGTAGAAACAAGGGCCTCGTGTGTCTGATCCCTAGCCAGAGCTATTGGTGGCTCCAAAATTGCGCCCTAGAACGGCCCCTCGCTGTGGCATGTGCTCCGCCTCTACCTCTGCCCTTTAGTCTCTAGCAACACCGAACCTGAGGTAGCATCATCATTAACTAAAGCTTGTGTCCTCACCATCTGTGAGAAAATAGGAAGACAAAGGCTCAAACCAACTTGTCATGACCTGAATCCCACCATATAGGTCTCCATACCGATCCGCAAGACTCTACTAAAGATGCTTATGACTCGTAGAACCTATGAACCTAGAGCTCTGATACCAACTTGTCATGACCTGAATCCCACCATAGAGGTCATGATGTAACCTAGTCTCTAAGACTAGGTAAGCCTATTACATAAAGATCTCAATCAGAAAATAACAAATTCAAATTAACGAAAATGACTACATATGATAATATCGCCAACCTTGGATACAATAAGAAACTTCCAAAAACCCGGTAATACTGAGTCATAAGCTCTACATGGAATACATAACAAGTCTCGAAAAAGTACAATTCTGTTTGAAATACATAATTAATAGAAATAAATTAAAGAGGGTGATGCTGAGGCTTTCGAACGGAACAACATGGATCTCTTACAAGCTCAAGCACGCATTTCTATATATCCGCTTCGATCAGTAGTACCTGGATCTACACAAAGAATGTATAAAAGCAGAGTATGAGTATATTTGTCACGTTCCAAAATCCCAACCTGTCATGATGGCGCCTAACACATCACTAGGCAAGCCGACAATCCCATAACAACTATGCATCGAGATAAAAAATCTGGTTTAATGATTTCTATAGTGGAAACTCTCATAAATAACTGATAAAAACGAATGCAACACAACTACAACAAATCCCAAAATCCTGGTGTCACTAAGTACATGAGCTACTATTGTCAACATAGTATAAAATTCTATTACAACTGTCTGAGAAAGTAGAACAGTACTGAAATAAAATGAAAGAAAGGAGAGTCAAGGTCTGGGTCGTCATTGCAGCTACCCCGAGGTCTCCAAATAAGTGCAACCACCAATGTAGCAACCACCGCGTCCAAATGTACCTGGATCTAGAAGTGCAAAGTGTAGTATGAGTTCAACCGACCCAATGTACTCAGTAAGTAACATGACTAACCTTGGGCTGAAAGTAGTGACGAGCTCAGAAAGATACAGAACTTCCATATTCAGCTTGTACACAGTATAGAAATTTAGGCATGTCTTCAAGTTCAACAATTTAAGCTCAACACTGATAAAATATGCCATGTACCGCTAGCAAGAGGAATGTTACATCTCTATGCCTACATGTCAAAAATGCAGGTCAAATGAAAGGCGTCACAGTGATAATCCCAGGTACTCAAACTCTCAGAGTACTCAATCTCTCTCAAACTCCCACTCATCACACATAATCACATAGCACTTTACGGTGCCTGCGCTCACTGCAGGTATGTCAGACTCCGGAGGGGCGGATCCTACCCAAGCACTAATATAAAGCCTATAAGGCCTGATGCGGCGTGCAACTTGATCCATAATAATAAATAAGCCAATAGGGCCTACTGCGACGTGCAACTCGATCCATAATAATAAATAAACCAATAAGGCCTGTTGCGGCATGCAACCAGATCAATAATATTAATAGTAATAGATATAAAGCCAATATGGCCTGCTGCGGCATGCAACACGATCCACAATATCACTAACTATCCGGCCCTCAGGCCCCAACCCAGTCATCAATCTCTCTAGTCTCATGGCCTCACAAATCTCATACCACTCAGCCCAAATTATGATACCATGATGTAACCGTAAATGATGGGAGAGACTGAGATATGATAGGCAAATGAGTAAATATGACTGAGTACATAATTGCAACTTAAGCAAATAACTCAACAGCAGAAATGACCTTAGTGGCTCCCAATATTAGATCATAATTAGCATAGTGCACACCCACACACTCGTCACCTAGCATGTGCGTCACCCCAACATCAACCATATAACACGTATTCCAGGGATTCATACAGTCGGTACCAAGTTTAGAAGTGTTACTTACCTCAATGCTCCAAAAAGCCCTTGCCCCGAGAATCAGCCTCTGAACGACTTGAATCTAGCCACAAACAACTTAATATAATCAATACAAGCTATAGGAATCTATTCCATAAGATAAAGCTCGATTCTTTAACCAAATTCAAAAAGTCAACACACGAAAGTCAACCCCTGGCCCACACCTCGAACCCGATAAAATACATAAAATCAAAAAACCCCTTCAATAACGAGTCCAACCATACTAAAATCATCCAATTCCAACCACAAATCAACCCTCAAATCCCCAAATCATACTCTCCAGTCCAAAAACCCCCAAATTTCACATTTAAAACACATAATCCAGGTGTAGAAATAAATGGGTATTCAATATAATTGGACAACAGTGATCAAAAGTTGCTTACTTCTTGATTTGTAGTGAAATCCTTCAAAACAATCGCCCCTAGACGAGCTCCACAAGTCAAAATAGGAAATAATACTCTAACCCACGATTTGTGATTTTAAATAGTCTGCCTAGTTGCTCTTCTTCGTGAATGCGAAATTGCCTCGCATCCGCGAAGCACAAATATACTTAGCTTCCAAATCCCTTTTACGCGAACGCGACATCCTAGTCATGAATTCGATGACTAAGATAACTTATCTTCATGATCGCGGTCCTGACCACGCGATCGCGATTAACAAATCACCTACTGTCGTAGGCCTCACCTCCCTTCTTCGAGAATGCTACCTTCTACACGTGTTCACGATGCCCACCTCCCAAAACCTTCGCGAACAAGTCCCAGTTCTCCTAAACGCGAAGTACAATTTTCAGCAGTCGCTCAAATACTCTTTACGATTGCGATCCCTCCTTCGCGAACGCGTATAAGGAAACCGGGTACAACAATTACAGCAGTCCAACAAGTCAAAAATGAGCAGAAGATGATCCAAATCACACCCGAAGCCCCCGAGACCCCATCCAAACATACCAGCGGGTCCTAAAATATGGCACAAACTTAGTCGATGCCTCAAATCACATCAGACAACATCGAAAATATGAATCTCACTCCAATTCAAGCCTAATGAACTATTAAACTTCTAACTTCTAAAACCAATGTTGAAACACACCAAACCAACTCCGATTGACCTTTAATTTTGCACACAAGTCAGAAATGACGTAACTGACCTATTCTAACGCCCGAATCCTAAATCTGAGCCTGGTATGAACAATGTCAACTCTCGGTCAAATATCTCAACTTTCTAACTTTCGCCAATTAAAGCCAAAACGACCTAGGATCCTCCAAATCAATATCCAGACATACTCCTCGGTCCAAAATCACCAGATGAAGCTGTCAGAACCATCAAAACTCCATTTTGGAGTCGTTTACTCATAAGTCAACATCCAGCCAAGTCTTTCAACTTTAGCTTCTAACCTTGGAACTATGTGTCCTAATTCATTCTGAAAGATCCCTAGAACCAAACCAACCACCCTAGCAAGTCACATATCCACAAATGAACATAGAATAAGCAATAAATGGGGAAACGGGCTACAATAGTCAAAACGACCAACCGGGTCGTTACAATCCCCTTTCTTAAACAAACTTTCGTCCTCAAACGGGTCTAGAATCTTACATGGGGTCTCAAATAGGTGTGGATAGCTGCTCCGCATCTCCTGTTCGGTATCCCAAGTAGCCTCCTTGACTGGCTGACTTCTCCACTATACTTTTACTGAAGCTATATTCTTTGATCTCAACTTTTAAACCTACTGATCCAAAAATGGCCATCAGCTCCACATCATAAGTCAAATCTCGATCTAACTGAACCATTCTGAAGTCTAAAACACAAGAGGGATCACCGTAATACTTACGGAGCATGAAAACATAAAATACTAGGTGAACAATCGATAGACTAGGCATCAATTCAAGCTTGTAGGCCACCTCCCCAATCCTTTCAAGCACCTCAAAAAGGCCAATATGCCGAGGGCTCAACTTTCCCTTCTTCCCTATCATCATAACACCCTTCATGGGTTAAAAAAAGTGAGTAATACCTTCTCTCCCACCATATAGGCAACATCACGAACCTTGAGATTAGCGTACCTCTTCCATCTATATTGTGCCGTGCGAAGCCGATCCTTAATCAACTTGACCATTTCCAAGGTATCCTTAACGAGATCCGTGCCTAACAACCTAGCCTCTCCCGGCTCAAACAACCCAACTGGAGATCGACACTACATCCCATATAAGGCCTCATAAGGAACCATCTAAATACTCAATTGGTAGCTATTGTTGTTGGAAACCTCTGAAAGAAGTAGAAACTGATCCAAACAACCCCCAAAATTCATAACACAAGCGCATAGCATATATTCCAATGTCTGAATGGTGTGCTCAGACTCTCCGTTAGTCTGAGGGTGGAAGGTTGTACTCAACTCAACTCGTGTGCCTAACTCTCACTGCACTGCTCTCCAAAACTACAATGTGAACTACGTGCCTATATAAAAAATAATGGACATCGGCACACCGTGAAGATGAACAATCTCGCGGATATAGATCTCAGCCAACAACTTAGAAGAATAGGTAGTGACCACCGGAATGAAATGTGTAGACTCAGTCAAACGGTCCATAATCATCCAAGTAGCATCAAATTTTGTCAAGGTCTGTGGGAGCCCAACAATCTCAAGCCTTTGAAGCAAACCGCCAGGCCTTTAATGCTCGTACATCACCTGCTAAAAGTTCAAGCGCCAAGCTAGAAACTCCACTATATCTTTCTTCATTCTCCACCAATATTTCTGCCCCAAGTCTTGATACATCTTCGTGGCACCCGGATGAATGGAATACCACAACATGTAGGCCTCTTAAAGAATTAACTCACGTAACATATCCACATTGGGCACATAAATCAGACCCTACGTCTGCAACACCCCATCATCACCAGTGGAAACCTCCTTGGCATCACCGTGTTGAACCATGTCTACAGGGACAAGCAAATGGGGGTCATCATATTGACTCTTTCTGATGTGATCATATAAAGAAGAACGAGAAGCTGCGCATGCTAGAACTCGCCTAGGCTCCAAAACATCTAACCTCACAAACTGATTGGACAGGACCTAACTTACTGATACAAGTAGTCTATCACCAACAAGAATATATGCAAGGCTACCCAGACTCACCGCCTTTCTACTCAAAGCATTAGCAACCACTTTGGCCTTCCCGAGATAATACAAAATAGTAATATCATAGTCTTTTAATAGCTCCAATCACCTTCACTACCTGAAGTTTGGATCCTTTCGCATGAACAAGTGTTGTAAACTCCGATGATCTGTAAATACCTCACAAGACACACCGTAGAGATAATGCCTCCAAATCTTCAATGCATGGACAGTGGCTGCAAACTCTAAATCATCAACGAGGTAGTTCTTCTCATGGGGTTTCAATTGGCATGAAGCATAAGCAATCACTCTACCCTCCTTCATCTAGAAACACCTAATACCAATTTGAGAAGCATCACAATACACTATATATGAACTAAATACTGACGTAAAAAATAGAATTGGAGTTATGGTCAAGGCAGTTTTGAGCTTCTGAAAAGCTCTCCTCATACTCATCAGACCACCTTAATGGGGCACCTTTCTGGGTCAACATAGTCAAAGGCACAGCAATGGACAAGAAACCTCCACAAAGCGGTGATAATATTTTGCTAAGCCAGGAAAACTCCGAATCTTAATAGCTTAAGACGGTCTGGGCCAACTCTGGACTGCCTCAATCTACTTTTGATCTACCTTGATCCCCTCACTGGACACCACGTTCCCCAAGAACGCTATAGAACCCAGCAAAAACTCACAATCGGAGAATTTAGCATAAAGCTTCTTCTCCCTCAATATCTGTAGTACAATCCTCAGATGTTGTCCATGCTCCTCTTAGTTATGAGAGTACACCAGTATATCATCAATGAATACTATGACAAACAAATAATGATATTGCTGGAATACACTGTGCATCAGATGCATGAATGTTGTTGGATCAGTTATTATACCAAAAGACATCACAAGGAACTTGTAGTGACCATAACGAGTCCTAAATGCCGTCTTCAGAATATCAAAGTCCTGAATCTTCAACTGGTGATACCTAGACCTCAAATCAATCTTAGAGAACACTCTACATCCCTGAAGATGGTTAAATATGTTATCAATACACGGCAAATGATACTTGTTCTTACTTGTAACTTTGTTCAACTGCCTGTAATCAATGCACATCTGCATAGTACCATCCTTCTTCTTCACAAATAAAACTGGTGCACCCTATGGTGACACACTAGGCTTAATGAACCCCTAATCAAGAAGCTCCTGAAGTTGCTCTTCCAATACCTTCAACTCTGCTGGTGCCATGCAATACATAAGCGATCCTGGCATCGACTCTTCACTCAATCCTAGGCGATCCTAGCATTGCCATCTTAATGGTTTTAGTGTGACAATCCATAATAGAATTACATGGTGACAACCAATCCATGCCTTGAATCACGTCAGAATTAACCATACTAAGCAGTAAGAGATCAACTCTTGTTTCCAATCCCCCAATACTCACCATATATGACCGATATACATGGTCCACAACAATATAATCACCCACTGGATTAGACACATAAATATGTGAAACTAGACAATCACGTGGCATATCCAAATAACGAGCAAAATATGATGATACATATGAATAAGTGGCACCGGAGTCAAATAATATTGAATCTTCCTTGTGGAATACTGAAACAATACCTGTGATCATTGCGTGTGAAGCAACAGCCTCTGGTCTGGCGGGAAAAGCATAGCATCCAGCTTGACCACCACCTGATCGGCCTCCCCCTCTAGGGAGACATCTAGCTGCCTGAACCCCATCACGAGCTTGTTGAGTAGGTGGTGAAGTAACTTGTGTGGAAGTCATAGACTGACCCCTCAATTGAACTGGACCTCCCAAAAAATGGGGATGATACCTCCTCGTATGTCCAAGCTCTCCACACTCAAAGCAACTCTGATCGGTCAATGGCGGTAGGGACTGAATCGGACGCGAAGAACTATAATAACTACTATAAAGACCTAGTACATATGAACCCTTAACTGATGAAGCATGCGATGAACTCTAAGGTTAGAGGGAACTGGGAGATTACTGACTCGGATGAGCACCGTATGAACCATGGCTAACTGATGCACCACGATAAACCGGACGAGACCTCTAAGCAGGCTTATAAGGACGACCCCTATTGTTTTGGGGACTAACCTACAAATGAGGCACTACTAAAACCATCCGAACCATCAGGCATCTTGGCCTCACTCTCCTCACGCTCCTGAATACGAACCTACTCTAGGCGTCTAGCAGTATCAACCACATCGTCAAACCTCACACCTGACGCAGTCTCCCATGTCATGACAAAGCGCAGTCCATAGTTGAGGCTATCAATGAACCACCTTAAAATCTCATCTCATACTAGGTCACTGACATACCATTTTGGCGTGGCTGTTCAAACTTCCTTCCCAACTCCTTTTTGCGAGTTTGTGGAAAAACTTCTATAAGAAGAGAACTGAGAACTCATGCAACGTAAGTGGTGCAGCGCCAGCTGGCCTGATCAACCCACAGGCCTCCCACTATCTGTAGGTTTCCCCCGTTAGTTGAAAAGTAGTGAATGAAACTCCAGTGGTCTCCAAAATACCTACCATGCGAAGGATCCGCTGACACCTGTCTATAAAATCCCGAGCATCCTCTGACATGGTCCCACTAAACTTTGGAGGCTTAAGCCTCCCAAACCACTATAATTTGTTCTATTCCTCACCACTGATAGGTGGGCCAACCTGGTCCCGAGTAGCTGTAACTGGATGGGCTGCTAGTACCCCCAGTGTCTGGAATCCATGAACTGCTCGGGAGTACGGGCAGCGGGAGTCTTAGCACAACCCCCGGCCTGAGAAGTGGCTGGTACGGCCAGAACAATAAATATCTGGCCAAATCATCCTAAAGGTCTGGAATCACAATGGGCACAACTACAAGCCTCACCTAGGCCTCTATCATGGCCCCAGTCTCTCGCGACCCTAGCTGGTGGTATTGGTGGTCGTCTGCCTGATCCGGTTGCATGTGTACTCACCATCTGTGAGAGAATAGAATAATAGAAGTTTCGTTTTTGGAATCAATAAATCTACATGACAAGAATACAAGAAAGTGAAGTTTCCTAATCGTTCAATAGCCTCTGGAAGATAGGTATAGACGTCTATGTACCGATCTGCAAGACTCTATTAAACATGTTCATGACACATGAGACCTAAGTAACCTAGTGCTCTAATACTAACTTGTCATGACCAAAAATCCCAACATGTTGTGATGGTGCCTAATATATTACTAGGCAAGCCGATAATCACATAACAACTACGCATTGTGTTAAAAAACATAGTTTAATAAGTTCAAAAGTGGAAAGTTTCATAAATAACTGATAAAAACGGCTGCAACTCAACTACAACAAATCCTAAAATCTTGGAGTCACTGAGTACATGAGCTACTAATGTCAACATAGTCAAAAGCTCTAGTACAACAGTATGAGAAAATAGAACAATACTGAAATAAAATGAGAAGAAGGAGAGTCGGGGTTGGTGGGCGTCATTGCAACTACCTCAAGGTCTCCAAACATGTACTATCACCACTATAGCAACCACTGCGTCCATATGTACCTGGATCTTCACATGAAGTACAAAGTGTAGTATGAGTACAACCGACCCAATGTACTTAGTAACTAATAGGACTAACCTTGGGCTGAAAAAAGTGCGAGCTCAAAAAGATAAAGTTTGAATCAAATTAATGAGAACACAGATATAATAAGATAATGATAGTAATGACTCATAGAACTTCCATATTCAGGTTGTGCATAGTACATAAATTTAGGCATGCTTTCAAGTTCAACAATTTCCGCTAGCATGAGGAATGTTACATCTCAATGCCTACATGTCAAATATGCATGTCAAATTTAATGCATCACAGTGATAATCCCAGGTACTCACACTCTCAGAGTACTCAATTTGTCTGTCATAAACTCCCACTCATCACACATAATCACTCAGCACCGTACGGGTGCCTCCTCAAATCCCCAAATCTTACTCTCCAATCCCTAGTCCAAAATCCCCCAAATTTCACTTTTAAAACACATAATCTAGAACAGGTGTATTGTGTAAGAAAAATAGATATAGCGATTATGACATTCCAACAAGTCCAAAATGAGCCAAACATGATCCGAATCACACCTGAGGCCCGCGAGACCCTATCCAAACATACTAACAGGTACTAAAATACACCAAGAACTTAGTCGAAGCCTCAAGAAACATGAATCTCACCCCAATTAACGCCTAATGAACTATTAAACTTTCAACTTCTAAAACCAATGCCGAAACACACCAAACCAACTCTGATTGACGTCAAATCAAGTTAGAAATGACACAACGAACCAATTTCAACTCCCGAAACAAATATCTAAGCCCAGTATCAACAAAGTCAACTCTCGATCAAACATCTCAACTTCCAAACCTTCAATTTTTGTCAATTCAAGCCAAAACGTCCTGCAGGCCTCAAAATCAATATCCAGACACAGTCCTAAGTTCAAAATCACCATACGAAGCTATCGGAACCATAAAAACCCTATTTTGGAGTCGTTTACTCATAAGCAAACATACGGTGAACTTTTTCAACTTATGCTTCCGGCCTTGGGACTATGTGTCCCAATTTATTCCGAAACATCCCTGGAACAAAACAAACCACCCTAACAAGTCATATAACCACAAATGAACATTGAATGAACAATAAATAGCGGAACATGGCTATAATTGTAAGGTCCCGAAAAATTTTGCTAAGGGATTTAAGGTTTCGTGGTGCTGAGGTACGCTAATGATTTTGCAAATTGTAGAAAATGAACCACGATATGGAATATTTGGGTTGTATAATGCATTGGAGATTTAGAGGTAAAATATTGAAAAAAATAACTGTTTTGCGGTCTATTGTGCGACCGCGGAATCACTTCGCGGACCGCAATAATCGTCGCAAAGTGAAGCAGAAAGTTGGCGAATTTTGAAATCATTTTATGGCCACTCTACTGGCCATATTGTTACTCTGATATTGTAAAATGGTTGCGGAATGGTTGTGCTATCGCGGAATCGACATGCCATTTTATGGCTATTCCGCTGGTGTCAAGCCCCAACCTCGGGAAGCATGACCGACACTCAACCGAGTGCACCCGGTCGAGAAAGCCTGTAATGTACTTTCTATCCAGCTCACCCATGATCAAGAGAAGACACAATTTCATTAATTAGACAGTATGAAGTTCATACATACAATACTAAATCGTTTCCTTAGTTACTCCACTTTTAAGTCTCAAAATACACACATTCTTATAGCTTGAGTGGAATAAGTGATCAAAACAAAACATAACTTGTTTAACATTCCCAACACCCATATACAACCCACATAGTGTCTACGTAGCCTCTAAAAGTTACCAAAGGGTCTATGGTAGTGCCGGCGACAAGGCCCCGGCTATACCTTGAGACGTGATAATAATATGAAAAAAAGATACAAAAAGTGACCGCCAGATGAAGTGGGGCTCACCGAGTCTGCTGGGAAGAGGATGTACCACTATCGCTGATCAGCACTGCCTGCTATGGAACCACCTACATCAATTTAAAGATGCAGTGCCCCCGGCAAAAGGGATGTTTGTACCGTCGAATATCACTAGTATTTAAAGATAAACACCATCTCAATAGAATGAATGATAATACAGGGTCAACAGTCAAGAATTCAATAAGAGCTTCAAATAATATCAAAACATCAAGTTAAGGATCTCATAAGTTTTCAAGTCAATTTCCATGTTATTAGGTTGGGTGATCTTTAGTGCCGATATTCCACAATTCACAATACCAATTTATTCTTACACGGAGTCCGATTACGACCCGGTCGGCTAGGTTGTCTCACTTGAGACATTAACCATAACCACAATTTCATCATAATTTCCAGCACAGTACCACCATGTGTGCGGCATGGTATCAAATCACAGCCCGATCGGCTAGGCCGTCTTACCCAAGACATTACCTTTTTCAGTCAATCATCTCACATCATACCTCATATACTTTCGATTCATTGGCACTATTGGCCAAAATTATAAAGTCATTCTTGGCACTTGGCCGTATTTCATAATTCCAGTTCCCTTTTCCACTTTCAAACATCATTATCGTTATTAACAACAATAAGGCTTTCCATTCAAGACATTAAATTCACATTTGAGCAATTTAGGAATCATAGGCACATAGAGACTTTACATACAATTTGGCATAACAACCTATTTTTCGATCTTGACTTGAAGTATTAATATTTGTAACACATATTCTACATTTTGAACACATCCTCAAATGGCGAGATGACATGATGAAGCATTTATAATAAATATTGAACATACATCCTTCAACACAAACACATTGGGAATAGCCAATTCAATAATGGTCAAGGACTTATACTGATTACATGAAAATCGTGTGATTCGATTCTAAGAATAAGGGGGTTTAGCCAACATACCTCAATTGAGCTTCCTTTAAACTTTAAAATGTTGTACAATTCTTAGCACTTCGATCTATTTTAGAAATATAGCAAGTTGGTCCAAGATTAGGAAGATGGTCCTGATTCTAGCTCATTTGAGCATATTATCAAACACTAGGTGTGCATCAATGTTTTAAGGCCCTTTTTGTTGAAGATTCCATCATTCCCCAACCCATTCTCTACCATTTTTAGCTCACAACCTCCCCAAATACTTCAAGAATACATGCATGCAAGACAACAACCCCCACACCCAATAATTGTCTCTCTAATTATACCATTTTTTGTATATTTTGAAATTGAGAGCTAGGACATAGATTTTTACCTTTAGGATGAAGACTTCCTCTGTTAATCCTCAATGATTGAGCAAGAATTGATGGATAATAGGTTGAAGGTTGCTCCCCCACTCTAAAAACTCTCTCTCTCACTCTAAAATATCATAAATGTGCTCAAAATGAGCTATGGCTTATGTTTTTTAACAAAGAAGGGTCGGGTTTAAAAACCCTAAAAAATGAAGCCCCGGAACAGGATATGCGGTAGCATATGCGATCGCAAAATGGTTATGCGGTCTTCATATCGGCCGCATAATTTGGGTGCCAAAACTAGAAAGGAACGGACCAGGTCTGCGGTCACTATGCGGCCCGCAGACCTGTTTTGCGGTCACATAATGCACCGCAGAACCTCCCTCCAAAAGATATCAAAGCATGATATGCGACAAGAGTGCGGCCCATGAAATGGTTATGCGGTCGCATAATGGGCCGCAAAAATGACATCGAGATGACCCAGAAAACTGCCCCACTCTGCGACCATTTTGCGTTCCGTAGAGTGGTTCTGCGGTCGCATAATGAACTGTAGAAAGGCCTTCTTCTGCCACACATTTTCCTTCAACTCCCAGCGCACTATTCAATACAAAAAGTCTGAATTGCATCTCGGAAGCTCGCCGTGAATAATTTCTACTATTGTTAACCTCTACGCCTTCCCCGACATCACGGAACCCCGGTTGTTAGGAAAGTTTTCACGAGGCCTTACATTCTCCACAATTTCAGATCATTCATCCTCGAATGAGGGTCAAGGTTCACTATTAGCATTTTATGCAATTCAGTTTTCATACCACACACCATCAACCCCAAATTTGACTAACTCCCTTAATTTCCAAAAAATTTGCCAGAGTTTCCCTTGTAACTATGCCTATCCACCTGTTAGAGAGCCCCATAATCACATCCTTAAAATATATGCGCAAACCACTGACGTAACATAACTCATAACAACACCAACTGTGGCCTCACACACATTATATTACCAGAAAGGAACACCCTTAACGTCAACTGTACAAATGGTACATAATTCATAGAAAGTAACTCTTATAATTTTCATAAATTAGAACTTTATAAATACATGGCTATTCAAAGAAATAATGATACTTTTTCTTCATTTCCTTCTCGGCCTCTCAAGTAGCCCCTTCAACTTGTTGGTTTCGCCATAGCACTTTTACGGAGGCAATTATTTTATTTCTCAACTTCCGGACATGCCTATCAAGAATGGCAACTGGAATTCATTCATATGACAGTTCTTCATTAACCTCAATGGCCTCAACCGGCAGAATAGCTGACGGATCTCCAACTACCTTCTTCAACATAGACACATGGAATACCGCGTACACTAATGACATCTCAGGTGGTAGCTCAAGCTTATACTCCACCTCACCAATCCTCTGAAAAATTCTGTACGGTCCAACATATCTCGGACTCAATTTCTCTTTCTTACCAAATCGCATTACACCTTTCATGGGGGAAATTTTCAAGAATACCTAATCATCTTCTTTGTACTCCAAATCCCTAAGACAAACATCCAAATATGACTTCTGATGACTCTGAGTAATCTTCAACCGCTCCTTAATGATCTTAACTTTTTCCATAGCCTGATGTACAAGGTCTGACCCTATCAACTCTACTTCTCCAATTTCGAACCACCCAATGGGAGATCTACATCTCCTACCATATAATGCCTCAAATGGTGCCATCTGAATACCAGCATGAAAGTTGTTGTTATAAGAAAACTCTATGAATGGAAAATGATCATCTCAGCTACCCTTGAATTCGAGAACACAAGCACGCAACATGTCCTCAAGCGTCTGAATAGTCCGCTCAGCTTGCCCGTCGGTCTGTGGATGGAAGGTTGTACTAAGATTCACCTGAGTACCTAAACCTTGCTGAAATGTCTTCCAAAAATTTCCCGTGAACTGAGCTCCTGGATAAGAAATCATAGAAACTGGAGTGCCATACAGCCTGACTATTTCCTTGATGTACAAGTGAGCATATTATTGCGCTGTGTCGGTTGATTTAACTGGCAAGAAATGTGTTGATTTCGTGAGTAGGTAAATCACCCAAATTGAGTCAAACTTGCATGGAGTGCGTGGTAATCCTACCGCAAACTCCATATTAACCATTTCCCACTTCTACATTGGAATTTCTTTGTTTTGTGCCAACCCACCAGGCCGTTGGTGTTCGGCCTTTACTTGCTAACAATTCGGGCACCTGGCAACAACGTCCGCCACATTCCTTTTCATATCATTCCACCAATAGACTTCCTTGAGATCATGATACATCTTGGTAGAACCTGGGTGCACGGAATACTTAGAAGTATGAGCCTCAATTATGATTTTTTCCCCGAGATCATCTACATTTGGAACACATAGCCGCCCTTGGTACCTTAGTGTGTCGTCATCCATGCCAAGAGTAAAAGCCATAGTTTTAAGTTTTTGAATCCCCTTCTTCAATTGCACCAAAAATCGGTCGTTGTATTGCTTCTCTTTGACTTCCACAACAAGCGATGATTCAGTCCTATTTTGTAAACTTACCCCTCCTTCATTAGAGTCCACAAGACGAACTCCCAAACTAGCCAATCGATGAACTTCCTTGGCCAACGGCCTTTGACATTCCTCCAAGTGAGGCAAAATACCCATAGATTTCCGGCTAAGAGCATCCGCCACAACATTGGCTTTCCCCGGGTGATATAGAATATCGATGTCGTAATCCTTGAGTAACTCAAGCCATCTTCTCTGCCTCAGATTCAGATCCTTTTGTTTGAAAATATATTGAAGACTCTTGTGGTCAGTGAATACATCCACATGGACCCCGTACAGATAATGTCGCCAAATCTTCAATGCAAAATCCACCGCCGCAAGTTCTAAGTCATGTGTTGGATAATTCTTTTAATGATTTTTGAGTTCCCTAAAAGCATATGCAATAACCTTGCCATGTTGAATTAACACACACCCAAGCCCAACTCTTGAAGAATCACAATATACCACAAATCCATCTATACCCCCCGGCAGGGTCGACACCGGCGCCGTAGTCAATCTTGATTTCAACTCCTGGAAGCTCCTTTCACAAGCATCGAATCATTGGAACTTAATTTCCTCTTGAGTCAATTTAGTCAATGGAGAGGCAAGAGTAGAGAACTCCTCCAAAAACTTCCTGTAATACCCTGCTAAGCCCAAGGAACTGCGAATCTCGGTTGGTGTTGTAGGCCTAGGCCAATTCTTCACCGCTGTGATCTTTTGAGGATCTACCTTAATTCCTTCTCTGGAGACAACATGACCCAAGAATGTGATAGATTTGAGCCAAAATTCACATTTTGAAAATTTCGCGTACAATTGGTGTTGATGAAGAGTCTGCAAAATTTCCATGAGATGATCGGCATGGTCCGATCAACCTTATGAGTACACAAGAATATCGTCAATGAACACTATCACAAAGGAATTGATAAAAGGCTTGAAAACTCGATTCATAAGATCCACAATAGCAGCCGGGGCATTTATTAACCCAAAAGACATTACCAGAAATTCAAAGTGCCCATACCGGGTCCTGAACATTGTTTTCATAATATCCTGCTCCCTGATCTTCAATTGGTAGTACCCGAACCGTAAATCAATTTTGGAGAATTACCTAGCACCCTGTAACTGATCAAACAAATCATATATTCTTGGTAATAGGTACTTGTTTTTGATTGTGACTTTGTTGTGCTGTCGGTAGTCAATACACATCCTTAGTGATCCATCTTTCTTCCTCACAAAGAGAACCGGTGCACCCCAGGGTGACATACTCGGTTGGATGAAACCCTTCTCTAACCAATCCTTCAATTGTTCCTTTAGCTCCTTCAATTCTGCTGGTGCCATCCTATAGGGTGGAATAGATATAAGCTACGTGCCTGGCATCACATCAATCCCAAAATCAATCTCCCTGTCTGGCGGAACCCCGGGGAGCTCATCAGGAAAGACCTTCGGAAATTCATTCACCACTGGCACAAACTAGAGTGTAGGTGCCTCAGCATCGGTGTCCGTAACCCGAACCAAATGATAGATACCCTCCTTGTTAATCATCTTTGTGGCCTTATGGTAAGAAATGAAGCTACCTTATGGCATCACTTTATCCCTTTCCATTCAACAACTGGCTTATTTGGAAATTCAAAGCTCACAGTTCTAGTTCGGCAATCGAGCTTGGCAAAACCTAAATAAAGCCAATTCATTCCCATAATTACATCAAAATCGACCATCCCCAATTCAATGGGATCGGCCACGGTGTCCCGACCATGCACCGTGATAACACAACCCCTATAAACCCGTGCGGCCACAATAGACTCGCCAACCAGAGTAGATATAGAGAATGACTCAGGAAGCTATTCTGGTTCTAACCCAAATTCCATAGCAACATAAGGGGTAACATAGGATAAGGTGGAACCGGGATCAATAAGAGCATATACATCATGAGATTGGACAATCAATATACCTATGACAATATTTGGAGAAGCCTCTGCACTTTGGTGACCACTCATAGCATAGAAACGGCTGAGTCCTCCTGAACTCGGCACATCACCCCTAGCTGCACCACGCCCTGCTGCTGCTGGAGTGCTTCGAGATAGAGGGGGTGATGAAGATGTAGCAGCTGCAGAACTGGATGGTTGTGTTGTGCCCCTGACCGCACCCCCTTAATCCTCACCCGTAACATATAGGTAGGTCCATGTAGAAGATCCCCATATGCATCTTCCTACATATGGGACATGGGGGCCTCCACTGCTGCTGGAATCTCTCTCCTGATCGGCCCTTCTAGTGGGGTCCCTTACTACCTTGATTGGGCCTGAAACGACTCCTCTGCTGCTGACTGGGCCCTACTGGCAGTGCACTGGCTGAAGATTGAGCAAAAGACTGGGATGGCCCTGATGATCCTCCCCGCGAACCAGGCCTTGCTGGTACCCTCGCGCTTCATTTTGTTCTTCAACTTACGGTTCTCTGTATCTTGAGAAAACGCTACCATCTTCCCATAGTTCATATCTGAATTAAAGGCAGTTGTAGCAGCCTCATTGATAACCAAAGGGCTAAGGCCCTGCACAAACCAACGCACTCTAGCCGCCATAGTAGGCAACATGAGAATGGCATATTTAGACAGACGCACGAACTTCATGTGATACTCCCACACACTCTTACTTCCTTGCTTAAGGTTCTCGAACTCTGCGGCACGAGCTGCCCTAGTCTCCGCCGGCAAGAAATGGTCCATGAAAGCGTCAACAAACTCACTCCACCTCGCTAGTGGGCTCCCCTCCCCCTGAGATTCCTCCCACAACTCAAACCAAAAATAGGCCACCCCTTTCAGGCGGTAGGCGACCAAATTCACTCCCTTCGTCTCAGTAACACGCATAACCTGGATAGTCTTATGCATCTCGCCAATAAAGTCCTGTGGGTCTTCCTCGGGATTAGCGCCCGTGAACACCTGAGGATCCAACTGAAGAAACCTGTTCACCCTGGAACCACTAGAATCCCCTAGTTGGCTAGAAGAAGTGGGTGCAACATTTGATCACTAGGCTTGAGAAGCCACTATCTGTGTCAACATCTGGATAACTCCACTAATATCAACATCAGAAACACCAGAATCGGAAACTGGAGCTGGAGATGGAACCGGAATATCAGTTGAAGGAACCACTGCACCCTCAGTAGGAACAGGAACTGGTGTAGCCTAGTCAGGTGTAGTGGAATCAAGCGGTGTAGCAGATGGGAGATTATCCTCACCCCTGGGGTATCCATCCGCATCATCAAATAAAGGGTCAACTGCCACTCCTAAGGCAGCATTGGCTACTTGGCCAGTTCTTGCTCTCTTCTTAGGTGCCATGTACTGAAAGTTAAAGGAATGCACGTGCTAGAGGGGGAACAGTTTCACAATCAGTTTTCATCGCACGATCCAGAATATCAAAGAAGGGTATTGTTCCTAAATTTCCAAGTAGCCTCCGACTTATAGATGTGGTCGACAACACACCGATAAGAAAGACTCTACTAGACACGGCTCCGAGACATCCTAGAGCACTTTAAAACCTTAGGCTCTGATACCAAGTTTGTCATGCCCCAACCTCGGGAAGTGCGACCGGCGCTCAACCGAGTGAACCCGATCGAGCAAGCCTATTAGATACTTTCTACCCAACTCACCCATAATCAAGAGAAGACACGATTTCATTAATTAGACAGTAGGAAGTTGATACATACAATACTAAATCGTTTCCTTAGTTACTCCACTTTTAAGTCTCAAAATACACACATTCTTATATCTTGAGTGGAATAAGTGATCAAAACACAACATAACTTGTTTAACATTCCCAACACCCATATACAGCCCACATAGTGTCTACGTAGCCTCTAAAAGTTATCAAAGGGTCTATGGTAGTGCCGGCGACAAGGCCCCGACTATACCTTGAGACGTGATAATAATATGAACAAAAGATTCAAAACGTGACCCCGGGATAAAGTGGGGCTCACCAAGTCTGCTGGGAAGAGGATGTACCACTATCGCTGATCAGCATTGTCTGTTATGGAACCACCTGCAACAATTTAAAGATGCAGCGCCCTCGGCAAAAGGAACGTTAGTACCGTCGAATATCACTATTATGTAAAGCTAAACACCATCTCAATAGAATGAATGATAATACAGGGGGAACAGTCAAGAATTCAATAAGAACTTCAAATAATATCAAAACATCAAGTTAAGGATCACATAAGTTTTCAAGTCAATTTCCATGTTATTAGTTTGGGTGATCTTTAGTGCCGATATTCCACAATTCACAATACCACCGTATTCTTACACGGAGTCCGATCACGACCCGATCGGCTAGGTTGTCTCACTTGAGACATCAACCATAACCACAATTTCATCATAATTTCCAGCACAATACCACCATGTGTGCAGCATGGCATCCGATCACGGACCGATCGGCTAGGCCGTCTAACCCAAGACATTACCTTTTCATTCAATCATCTCATATCATACTCCTTTCATATACTTTCGATTCATTGGCACTAGTGGCCAAAATCTTAAAGTCATTCTTGGAACTTGGCCGTATTTCATAATTCCATTTCCCTTCCCACATTCAAACATCATTATCATTATTAACAACAATAAGTCTTTCCATTCAAGACATTAAATTCACATATAAGCAATTTGGTAATCTTAGGCACATAGAGGCTATTCATACAATTTTGCATAACAACCTTTATTTCGATCTTGACTTGAAGTCTTAACATTTCTAACACATATTCCATATTTTGAACACATCCTCAAATGGAGAGATGACATAATGAAGCATTTAGAATAAATATTGAACATACATCCTTCAACACAAACACATTGGGAATAGCCAATTCAATAACGTTCAAGGACTTACACCGATTATATGAACACCGTGGGATTCGATTCTAAGAAGAAGAGGGTTTAGCCAACATACCTCAATTGAGTTTCCTTTAAACTTTAAAACTTTCCAGAATTTTTAGCACTCCGATCTATTTTAGAAATATAACAAGTTGGACCAAGATTAGGAAGATGGTCATGATTCTAGCTCATTTGAGCATATTATCAAACACTAGGCGTGCATCAATGTTTTAAGGCCCTTTTTGTGGAAGATTCCATCATTCCCCAACCCATTATCTACCATTTTTACCTCACAACCTTCCCACATATTTCAAGAATACATGCATGCAAGACAATAACCCCCACACCCAATAATTGTCTCTCTAATTATCCCATTTTTTGTAAATTTCGAAATTGAGAGCTAGGACAGAGATTCTTACCTTTAGGATGAAGACTTCCTTTGTTAATCCTCAATGATTGAGCAAGAATAGATGGATAATAGGTTGAAGGTTGCTCCCCCACTCTAAAAACTCTCTCTCTCACTCTAAAATATCATAAATGTGCACAAAATGAGCTATGGCTTATGTTTTAACGAAGAAGGGTTGAGTTTAAAAACCCCAAAAATGAAGCCCCATAACAGAATATGCGGTACGCATATCAGCCGCATAATTTGGGTGCCAAAACTAGAAAGGAACTGACCGGGTCTGAGGTCACTATGCGCCCCGCAGACCTATTTTGCGGTCTCATAATGCACCGCAGATCGATTCTGCGGTCGCATAATGCACAGCATAACCTCCCTTCGAAAAATCTCAAAGCTGGATATGCAACAAGAGTGCAGCCCGCGAAATGGTTATGCGGTCGCATAATGAGCCGTCAAAATGACATCGAGATGACCCAGAAAACTGCCCCACTTTACGACCATTCTGTGGTCCGCAGAGTGGTTCTGCGGTCGCAGAATGCGCAGCTGAAATGCCTACTTCTGCCCAACATTTTCCTTCAACTCCCAGCACAGTGTTCAATCCAAAAAGCCCAAACCGCGGCTCACATGCTCGGCGTGAAGAATTTCTACTATTGTTAACGTCTACGCCTACCCTGGCATCATGAAACCCCAGTTTTTAGGAATATTTTCACGGGGCCTTCTGCTATCGCGGAATTGTATCGCAGAATTGACATGCCATTTTGTGGCCAAACCGCTGGACACATATTGATTCTATTACCACATAATTTCGCCACAAAATTGATTTTGGGAGTCGTTTTTGGAAATTTTAAAATCCGACCCTATTTTGATATAAGGTCTTAGGGGGTCATTTTACAAGGTAAAATAAATTTTTTAGAGAGAGTGGAGAGTTGTTTTAGGGAGAGAAGGAGAAGACCTAGCATGCTAATCATCCATTCTTGCCCAAATATTCAAGAATCAAGGAATCCAATCACTAGATCTTCATCTGAGAGGTAACGTTCTACTCCCTAGCCTAAATTTCGGGATTTGGACTAAAAGTTGGTAATAAGAAGTGTGATTCTTAGGTGTGGAGGCTATTGAACTAAAATTGGTAAATGATTTGTTATGGGGTGTAAGGATTCCACCATAGGAACCTTGTAGTGTAAATTGCACCTAGTGCTTGATGAAATGCTTAAGTGAGCTAAAAGCATGAATCTCTCCCTAATTATAGTTCAATTTTGTTATATCTCTAGCTGATTTGAATTGCTAGAAGTGTTGGGACATTGTGGTACTCTAAGGGAAGCTCAAGCAATGTATGTTGGCTAAACATCACTCATAGAATTTAATTCCATGATATTCTTGTAAGTCCCGAGTTATTTATTATAAATTAACTATTCCGAATTTGATTTGTGATGAAAGGTATATGTTCAAAATCTTTTTTGGATGCTCTTATTATATGATGTTGTCCTTCGGGAATGTGTTCAAAGCATGAGTTGGGTATAAAAATGTTATGATTCCAAGTAGTGTTTCAAGTGAAGCCTATTATGCCAAAATTGTGTAAGAAGTCTCAATGTGCTTAAGATTCTTAATTGTTCATAGGTATACTAAACGTCGTGATTAGAGATTCTTTGTTGTCGATAATCTATAACTATGCTTGGAAGTGAAACTAGTGAGTTGGGGATATAAATTGTGGACACCGTGCCAAGAATGAAAGTTATACTTGTGGCCAATAGCGCCAATGAAATGAAATGATGTGTGAAATATTATGAAATGATCCTTGATTTAACTATTCCAAATTTACTCCGAAAATAGAATTATCCAAACGCTTATGTGCTCATTTCATGTCTAGATGTGGTTGTTCTAACTAATATTATGCTTGGTAGGTATTTCCAATATGTTTTGAGTTCTTACATATTCATGAGTTGAAATTGTGTATTGCCCTTTTGGGGAAAGGTATTTCAAGAGTATTCTATATGATGATGTTTATGATGATAATCCTTGAAAGTAAAGAAATGAAAGTACGGAATATGATATACGGTTGCAGTTCCATGAATGAATAATAATATGTATGGCCAAGGGAGCCAATGAAATAATGATGTTGTAAGTAGTTGAAAGTAATTGTCAAGTGATATATGGTGTGAAAGGTTAAGAGAGAAGTTTAGCCAACATACCTTTCTTGAGCTTTCCTTAAGTTACTACAATGTCCCAGCACCTCTAGCAATATAAATCTATAGGAAGATAGCGAAAACCAGATGATAATTAGAAGGATTCTCATGACCTAAGTCTCTCGGGAATTTTGTCAAACACCTATTATGCAAAATTGACTACAAAGTTCTACAATGGTAATCCCTTCCTCCCTCGACCAATTGCAACAAGAAACTACCAAAACTCGTTCAACAACCCCACATACTACCACCTAATGTTACATGCATGGCTTATCTCCAATTCCATAACCAAATTAAACCCATAAAAATTGCATGAAGGTTTTGAAGAAGGTCTTACCCATGTAGATGATGGATTAGTGAGTGGATTCCCTTGAATCTTCAAGACTGGGGCAAGGATTGATGATTAGAATGGCCAGGTCTTCTCCCCCTCACTATAAGATACTCTCACTTCTCTCTAAATTGTCAGATATTTGCTTCAAAATGAGCCCCAAAGGATATTAATCAAAATGGGGTCGGGTAAGAAAATTTTCAAAAATGACCCCCAAAATCAATTATGTGGTGCAATGTTATTGTAGCAAAATAGATATGTTGCAAGAAGAATAGATATATGGCAAGCAGAATAGATATGTGGCCAGCAGTATGGTTATGCGGCCAGCAGAATAGCCACAAAATGATTTTCAAATTCTGGGTTGGATCTGGTTCATTTCGCGATGCAATTTCGCGGTAGCATAATCATCATGCGGTCAGCGAAATCATTATATGGTAAGCAAAAATCGTTTTCAAAATTTTCCCCTCTTCTGTTCCACTCCGCGATGGATCTATGGTATGCGGAGCAATTCTGTGGTTGCATAATGGACCGCAGAAATGCCATGTTCTACAACACTTTTCCTCCAACTCTCCAATGCATTGTATAACCCAAAAGGTCTGTATCGCGGCTCATTTTCTACAATCTTCAAACACATTATCTTACCTCGGCACCACGAAACCTTAAATTCCTTGGCGAAATTTTACGTGGCCTAAAAGTTTCATATTCTTATGGGATCGGGCCGTTCGCCTAAGCAAGATTTTTGTAATACATGAAATATTAACTGAGAATTTATAAATAATCTTCAAACAACACAACCACTATCATATAAAGAAACTCCGTAACTCAACAGAAACATAACTTCCAAAATCTGGCGAATGCAAGTCACAATCTTTATAAGATGGTACTGAACATCCATATACACCAGTGTCTATAAAAGGATAAGAAAAGACAATACACTAGATAGAGGGTGACTCCGAGGCCTGCGGACGCTGGCAGGTATACCTTGAAGTCTCCGAACTGGACACGTCTTACGAGTACTTGGCCTGGTAGGAGGTATCTGGATGTGCACAAAAAGATATGCAAAAGCGTAGCATGAGTACACCACAGCGGTACCCAGTTAGTACCAAGTCTATCCTCGGTAGTGTAGTGATGAGGTCAGGTCAAAGGCCTACTGGAATTAATAAGAAGTTGGACAAGTATATAACAGTGAAATAATGATAGCAATAGAAATGAGACAATAAAGAAATACACCAAGATTAGCTACACCGAACTAAGGAAAATAATTCATCACGAAAGGAAAACAAGTAATTCTATCACACGGAGAAAAGCAACATAACAGAAGTGAGGTAATAGAAAAGTATCAACAAGAATCACTACTGAGGTACCGCCTCATAGTCTCAAATCACAAAATATTTCACAATCTTTCTTCATATCACCGTGGAGCCTTGCATTTAGTTTTGAAAATCATTTTCCCAAAATAGCATCACGCGTTTTAGCCCACCTTATCGCATCGTGTGGCTTCGCATAGTTCCCCTACTAGCAACATGCATATCAAGCCCACCTTATCTCACTGCATGCGTTACAACCCCAAGCCTTATACCATTGCATGCGTATCAATATCGCAACGTATCAAAAATCGCACCTCAAGTGCCCAATATCATAACTTGCCAAAGAAATCAACAATAATGGTGTTTTCACAATAAATAGCCCATGGCTTAACCACAATATGCACAAGAGTCTCACAATAACAACCGGAAGTGAATAACTCAACAAGAATGGTATTCCACAACTTTAAAACTTTGCCTCAATGTAATTTAAGGCCTTTATAACTCAATACCAATTTCAACAACAAGATGTTCCGAAAATAACAACTTCAAGTGAAGAACTCAACGGTTAAATCATAACTAAGGAATAAAGGAAATAATACTTCAACTGAACATGTAAAGGCAATTAACAAGTAAGAGATAAGACAAGTAAAGCATGTGAAGATAGACTAATGATTATGTTTATAACATGTTACGATAACTCAATTAAGGCATGAAAGGAATCTACATAGCTAAAACCGTTAAATTTTCACATTTAGCCTGTGTACACACTCATCACCTATCGTACACGGCTTTGACATATCACACTCAAAGCAAACCAACACCAATCCTAATGGGTAAGTCCCGCACACAAAGTTAAAAAAGATTCTTACCTCAAAATACGCTAACTCAATCCACTAGTAAGCCTTTCTATCGATTATCCAACTCCGGACGACTCGAAACCAGCAAAACAAACTTCATACCATAAATATAAACTATGGGAAACTATTTCGAACAACAAAGTTATGATCTTTACAAAGAAACAAAAATTCAACCCGGGCCCGCATCTTGGAAGTTGACAAAAATTACAAAATCCGAACACCCATTCGATAACGAGTCCAACCATACAAGAATTACTCAAATCGCATTTTAAATACCCAAAATTTAGCCTAAGAAATATTCACAATTTTCCCCCAAATTGCCAACTCAAATCACTAATTAAATGATAAAAATAACAACGGATTCGTGTAATATAACCAAAACAAAGTTAGAATTCTTTACTCCGATGAATTTCTTGAAAAGCTCTTGAAATATCGCCACAAACCGAACTCTCTAGGTCCAAAAATGAATAATGAAATCAAACCCTCGAACTAAGCCCTTTTTTGCCCAGCAATTTTGCTTTTGCGGGAAAGGGATCACATATGCGGAAAATCCATAGCAAGTTTTGTTCCAACTAATGCACTCAAGGCTCGCACCTGCGGGCATACAAACACTTCTGCGTAGGGTCCTCCGCTTCCGCGACCCCAAGTTGGCTAGACCATTCCACTTCTGTGATACATTCCCCGCATCGACGATTATGATTCTGTGGACAAATGACCGCACCTACAGTCCCAGATGGGCAAGGCCAACTTCACTTCCGCGGCTCGAAGGCTGCTTCTAAGGTGCCGCACTTGCTGCCCAAAATGTGCAGGTGCGATCGCACCAGAGATTCAGCAATGTTTAAGGTCCAAAATTGTTCCTTATTCAATCTGAATCACACCCGGAGACCCTGTCCGAACATACCAACAAGTTCCGAAACACATAACGGACCCACTCGAGGCCAAAAATTAAATCAAAGAACATCGATTCTATGAATCCCAACCCAATTCAAGCATATGGAAACTATGAACTTCTGAATTCCAAAACTAATGCTGATTCATACCAAAACAACTCTAATTGACTTAAATTTTTCACACAACTCATAAAAGACATGACAGACCTATTCCAACCTCCGGAATCGGAATCTGACCACGATATCAATAAAGTCAACTCCATGTCAAACTTTCCAACCTTCCAAACCTTCAACTTTCTAACTTTCGCCAATTCAAGCCGAAACGACCTACCTCCAAATCAATATCTGAACATGCTCCTAACTCCAAAATCACGATACGAAGCTACTGGAACCATCAAAACATCATTCCCGAGTCATCTACCCAAAAGTCAAACTACGTCAACTCTTTCAACTCAAGCCTCCAACTTAGGGACTAAGTATCCTATTTCACTCTTAAACTCACCTGAAACTAAAACAAAACACCCCGACAAGTCCAATAACCACAATACAACATAGAGGAGGCAATAATTAGAAGATCAGGGCTAAAACACTCAAAATGACCGACCGGGTCGTTACAAGTCAACCCTGGGCCCGACCACACAAGACCCGAGTCCAAGGGTTGATCTCGACTACACAGAACCCCATGAGTCCATATATGTGTTTTTGTTTCCAATCCGAGTCGGATTCGACTCACAAATCCCAAATTTTTATTTTTCAAAACATATACAAAATCGCATAAATCGCCTACTCAAATTCTTTGGATTAGAGGTTAAATCTCATATCTAATCATGTAATATATTTAAATGTCACGACCCAAATTTTCCCTCCGTAAGATGTCGTGATGGCACCTAGTCTCTAAGACTAGGTAAGCCTAACAATTTCAGAAATACTTAAAATAATAATTGAATAACGACTAAACTTCAATATATATATATATATATATATATATATATATATATATGAAAACTGCCACTCAACATGTACAAGAAAAAGTTCAACTCAGAGAATAATCAATGCCACAAGTTCTAAGGAATGTACTAGCTGTATCTATACATCAATATCTAAGAAAAATAGAAAGAGCAAAATAAAAGGATAAGGTGGGGGGCTCCGAGGTCTGCGGACGCTGGCAGACATACCTTGAAGTCTCCAATCAACAGCACGCACTCTACGGATATCGGGGCTGATAGGATGTACCTGGGTCAGCACACAAAACATGTGCAGAAGCATAGTATGAGTACACCACAACGGTACCCAGTAAGTGCCAAACCTAACCTCGATAGAGTAGTGACGAGGTCGGTTAGGGCCCTACTGGAATAAAAGGAAAACAAGGCAGAATATATAGTAATATAATATGAAGGCTGAGAGTTTAACAATGCAAAATTAATGAAGGGTAACAATACAACACATTGGTGTAAACAACAGGGGCACTCCCGAGATACCGCCTCGTAGTCCCAAAAGTAAATATTTAGCAAGGGAGCTCTCGAGATACCGCCTCGTAGTCCCAAAAGTAAATACGCAATAGCGGAGCTCCCGAGGTACCGCCTCATAGTCCCAAAAGTAAATATGCAACATGGGAGCTCCCGAGGTACCACCTCATAGTCCCAAAAGTAAATATGTAACAGGAGAGCTCCCAAGGTACCGCCTCGTTTTCCCAAAAGTAAATACACAACTAGTAACCGATGGAACAACGAATTCACAGCAAGGAATCCTACAGTTTAAGACTAAATACAGAATCAAGGAAACATGAATTCAACTAAGCATGTTGCACATATTTCAAATAATTATTTAGACACGTAGACATGCGATATTAGGCTAAACATGATAACTACACATGCTAGAATAAATGATTAAGATATAGCCTGTGTACGCACTCGTCACCTCACGTATATGGCACTCACATATCACAAATTGTTAAAATAGAAATAAATCCGAAGGGGATTTCCTCCGCACAAGGTTAGACAAGTCACGTACCTCAACCCAAGCTCAATCAGTCAATAAGAATGCCTTTTCCTCAACTTTCAGACTCCGAATGGCCCAAATCTAGCCAAAAGCAATTTCATACCATGAATATAACTATAAGAAACTAATACAATTAATGAAATCAAGACTTTAACAAGAAATTAGAAAATTGCCCAAAAAGTCAACCCGAGCCCACTTCTCGGAATAGGGTAAAAGTCACAAAATCTGAACAACTCGTTCAACCACCAGTTCACCCATACCAAAATTTCTCAAATCCGATAAAAAAACTGGATCAAAACATCACAATTCGGCCTAAAGATTTCTCCACCTTTTTCACAAATTTCTCAACCCAAAACCTTAATTAGATGAAGAATAAATGATATCTTAGTGGAAAGTAATCAAAAATAAGTCAAGAATCCTTACCCAAATGTTTCCTCTAAAAAATACTCGAAATTTTCCCTCAATCCGGGCTCTTTAGGTTCAAAAGTAGAATGAAGTTAAACCCTCGGAATTGGCCCTTTTCTGCCCAATGAAATTGCACCTTCAAACCCACAACCGCATATGCGGCTCTGCCCACTTCTGCGGACTACTTAGCCTAGGCACGCCCACTTCTGCAGACCCAAATGCGCATCTCTGATTCCGCTCCGGCGGCCAAGGAGCACTTCTGTGCATGCGCTTCTGCGAACCTTGTCCGCTTCTGCGATCAATAGACCTCCCAAGCCTTTTCGCGTCTGCGCTCATTTTTTTGCTTAAGTGGTGCGAGCCCTCAAATCACATCAAACAACATCACAATCACGAACCGTACCTCAATTCAAGCCTATTGAAGCTATAAAATTCTGATTTCTACACACGACGCCGAAACCTAACAAATCACGTCTGATTGATCCCAAATTTTGCACACAAGTCACATTTGAAATTATGGATCTACTTCTACTGACGGAATCGGAATTTGACTCGATATCAAAATGTCCACTCCCGGACAAACTTTCCAAATATCCTCAAATTTCCAACTTTCATTTACTAACGCCGAAATGACCTACAGACCTCCAAATCAACATCTGGATGCGCTCTTAATACCAAAATCAACATACGGAGCTATTGAAACCAATGAAACTCTATTTCGGAGTTGTCTTCATACAAGTCAAACTATGGTTAACTGTTACAACTCAAACTTAACATTTAGGGACTATGTGTCCCATTCCACTTCAAAAATTTCCCGAACCCGACACAAAGAACCCCGGAAAGTCATGAAAGCTTAAAATGAAGCAGAGGGGACAATAAATAGGAGATCGGGGCTCATTCTCTCAAAATGACCGGCCGGGTCGTTACATCCTCCCCGTCTTAAAACAATCATTCGTCCTCGAATGAGCGTAGAGACATACCTGAGGTGGTGAAAATATGAGTATAACGGATGCGCATATCATGCTCGGTCTCCCAAGTTGCCTCCTCGACTGGATGGCCCCTCCACTAAACCATGGAATATTGGATGAACTGTAGTTAGACTATGTGGTACTGCAAGTTTGTAAGCCACCTCTCTAACCTTTCGAAGAATCAAAAATGCCCGATATACCTAGGACTCATCTTACCCTTCTTCCCGAACCTCATAACACCCTTCATGGGAGAAAACCGCTCCCCAATCATGAATGCAACATCATGAACCTTCTGATCTGCATAACTCTTCTATCTGGACTGGGATGTATGAAGTCAATCCTAAATGACCTTAACCTTCTCCAAAGCATCCTGAACCAAGTCTGTATCCACTAGCCTAGCCTCACTCGGATCGAACCAACCCACTGGAGGCCAACACTGTCTAGCATACAAAGCCTCATACAGGGCCATCTGAATGCTCGACTGATAACTGTTGTTTTAGGAAAATTTTGCAAGTGGAAAAAACGGATCCCAAGAACCCCCAAATTCCATCACACATGCACGGTGCATATCCTCCCGTATTTGTCCGTCCGTCTGAGGGTGAAATGTTGTGCTTAACTTAAATCGAGTACCCAACTCATGTTTTACGACCGTCCAGAAACGCGATGTAAGCTGCGTACCTTGGTCAAAGATGATAGATATCGGCATGCCATGAAGCCTTACGATCTCGCTGATATAAACTCGAGCTAGCTGCTCGGAAGAATAAGTAGTCATCACTGGAATGAAATGAGATGACTTGGTCAATCTATCCACAATCACCCAAACTGCATCGAACTTCTTCTGAGTCTATGAGACCCAACAACAAAATCCATAGTGATCTGCTCCCATTTGGAGCTGGGGCACGAGTACCACTATAAGGGCCAGACTCTCTAGACCTCTTGGCCTCACTACTCTCTCTCCCGAGTCAGCATACCCTCCAATCTCCTCGCAATCCCCACTACCTGCTGGTCTGCAATATTTATCTCCAACTCTCGAGCCATGCTAAATCTGATACTGAGGTTGAGCCCCTCGATGAACTGAAAGACCAGCACTCGAACACTAGCAACCAAGGCTGGTGCATGCCTAGCCAAATCACTGAACCGAACCGCATACTCAGAAACGGTCATAGAACCATAGCGCAACTCCTCAAACTCTACACGCCATGCATCTTTGAGACTCTAGGGAACATACTCCCTTAAGAACATATTCGAGAACTGAGTCCAGGTGAGTGAAGCTGCCTTGGCCATACTACCCAACTCATCAGCTCACCACCACTGATAGGCCGCTCCCCTAAGTTGGAATGCTATGAAAGCAACCCCACTAGTCTATGCAATACCCATGGTACAGAGGATACGTGGCACTCCACAAGAAATCCTTGGGCATCCTCTGATGCCAAGAAACTGAAGGAAAGAGGGTGTTACTTCTTGTACCTCCCGAGCCTGACTTGATCCCCCTCTAAAACTGTTGCCCACACCTTGGGCTGAACTGGGGCTACCGGCTGCACTAGTATGACCTCTGGAACCTGGTCGACCTGAACCCGATGCTCTGGGTATGGGGCAAGAGTCTGTGTGCCTCCCCCAGCCTGAGATGTGGCAGAAGCGAGTGGGATCAACCTGAGCTAAAGTGCCGAACATGCTCAGAAACTCTACAAGGGTATCCTGAAGAACTGGAGCAGTAACAAGCATCTTAGGTGCCTACGCTCCAACTAGTGCTACTAGTGTCTCCTCTCTAGAAGCTCGTGCGAGTCCTCTGGCTGCACCACATGGACGTCCTCAGCCTCTACCCTGGCCCCGACCTCTCGTGGCTCTAGCAGGGGCACGAGTGTTTGGTCATATGATCCGGATGTACGTGCCCTCACCATCTGTGAGAGAATAGAAAGATAGAAGTTTAGAATCCTGAAGTCAACAATTTCGCACGATAAGGAATCAATGAAGTGAAATTTTCCTAACAGTTCCATAGCCTCCCGAAGATAAGTACAGACGTCACTGTACCGATCCGTGAGACTCTACTAAACCTGCTTGTGACTCATATCACATATGAACCTAGGGCTCTGATACCAACTTGTCACGACTCGAATTTCCCCTCCGTAAGATACCGTGATGGCACCTAGCCTCCAACACTAGGTAAGCCTAACAATTTCAGAAATACTGAAAATATTAACTAAATAACGACTAAACTTCAAAAGATATATATACCTGAAAACTGCTGCTCAACATGTAAAGGCAAAAGTTCAACTCAGAGAATTATTAGTGCCAAAACACGGTAGTCACAAGCCACAAGCTCTAAGGAATGTACTAGTGTCTCTATACATCAATATCTAAGAAAAATTGAAAGAACAACATAAAAGGTTTGGTGGGGGGGCTCTGAGGTCTGCGAACACTGGGAGATATACCTTGAAGTCTCCAAGCAACAACACGCACTCTACTGATATCGGGGCTAGTAGGATGTACCTGGATCTGCACAAAAAGATGTGCATAAGCGTAGTATCAGTACACTACAACGATACCCAGTAAGTACCAAGCCTAACCTCGGTAGAGTAGTGAGGAGGTCGGTCAGTGCCCTACTAGAATAAAAGGAAAACATGCAGAAGATATAGTAATATAATGGGAAGACTGAGAGTTTAACAATGAGAAATTGCAGAAAGGTAACAACTCAACACATAGGGGTAAACAACAGGGGCCCTCCCGAGGTACCACCTCATAGTCCCAAAAGTAAATATGCAGCAGGGGAGCTCCTCAGGTACTGCCTCATAGTCCAAAAAGTAAATATGCTACGGGGGAGCTCCCCGGGTACCTCCTCGTAGTCCCAAAAGTAAATATGCAACAGGGGAGCTCCCGAGGTACCACCTCGTAGTCCCCAAAGTAAATACATAACTCTTAACCGATGGAACAACGAATTCACAGCAAGGAATCCTACAGTTTAAGACTAAATACAAAATCAAGGAAACAGGAATTGGACTAAGCATGTTGCACAAATTTTAAATAAATATTTAGACACGTAGACATGCGATATTAGGAAAAACATGATAACTACGCATGCTGGAATAACTCATTCAGATATAGACAGGATACTACCTAGCAAAGACCGAATTTTCAATATTTAGCTCGTATACACACTCGTCACCTCGCGTACACGACACTCACATATCACAAATTGTTACGACACTACCAAATCCTTAGGGGATTTCCCCCGCACAAGGTTAGACAAGTCACTTACCTCAAGCCAAGCTCAATCAGTCAATAAGAATGCCTTTTGCTCGACTTTCCGACTCCGAATGGCCCAAATCTAGCCAAAACCAATTTCATACCATGAATATAACTATAAGAAACTAATCCAATTAATGAAATCAAGACTTCAACAAGAAATTAGAAAATCGCCCCAAAAAGTCGACCCAGAGCCACGTTTCAGAATTGGGTAAAAGTCACAAAATTCGAACACCCGTTCAACCATAAGTTCACCCATACCAAAATTTCTCAAATCCGATACAAAAATCACAATCAAAACCTCAAAACTCGGCCTAAGGATTTCTCCACCTTTTTCACAAATTTCTCAACCCAAAACTGTAATTAGATGAAGAATAAATGATATCTTAGTGGAAATTAATTAAAAACAAGTCAAGAATCCTTACCCAAATGTTTCCTCTGAAAAACCCTCGAAATGTCGCCTCAATACGAGCTCTCTAAGTTCAAAAATGGAGAATGAACTTAAACCCTCAGAATTGGCCCTTTTCTGCCAAGCAAAGTCGCACCTGCGAACCAACATCCATTTCTACAGTTCCGAACCAGCGAAATTTCCATCGCAGGTGAACTTCTCACTTAGCCAAGGCACGCCCGCTTCTTCGGACCCAAATGCGCACCTGCAATTTCGCTTCTGCGGCCAAGGAGCGCTTATGTGCACGCGCTCCTGCAGACCATGTCCGCTTCGATGATCAACAAGCCTCCGAGGACTTTCCGCTTCTACGCTCATTTTCTCGCTTCTACAGTGTCGCATATGCGGCCCAAAATGCGTAGGTGCAATTGCACCAGACACATCAATGCTTCAGTTATGCACCAAGTCCAATTTTGTTCCGGATTCAAGTCTGAATCATACCCGGGGGCCCCGGGAACCCGTTCGAATACACCAACAAGTCCTAAAATATCAAACGTACCTAGTTGAGCCCTCAAATCACATCAAACAACATCGCAAACATGAATCGCACCTCAATTCAACCTATTGAAATTAAGAAATTCCAACTTCTACAAACGACGTCGAAACCTATCAAATCACATCCGATTAATCCCAAATTTTGCACACAAGTCAAATTTGTCATTACATATCTATTCCAACTTTCGGAATCGGAATACGACCCAGATCTCAAAAAGTCAACTCCAGGACAAACTTTCTAGAAATCCTCAAATGTCCAACTTTAGCCAACTAACGCCAAAATGACCTACGGACCTCCAAATTAATATTCGGAAGCGCTCATAAGACCAAATTCACAATATGTAGCTATTGGAACAGACGAAACTCCATTCCGGAGTCGTTTTCACACAAGTCAAACTACGGTAACCTCTTACAACTCAAACTTCACACTTATAGACTATGTGTCCCATTCCACTTTGAAACTCTCTCGAACCCGACACTGTGCACCCCAGCAAGTCATGTGAGCATAATATGAAGTAGAGGGGATAGTAAATAGTGGATCGGGGATCGTACACTCAAAATGACCGGTCTCGTCATTACATTAAATAGATTAAGATCACTTACCAAATTGTTATAAGTGAAAATGCCTCCTAAAATTGCCTCTTACTGAGTCTAGGGTTCTAATATATGATAAACAAAGCTAAGTCCCGGTTTCTTTAGCTATAGAAGGCACTCAGATGTGAAATAGGTATCGCAAAAGCAAACCCTGATAGCCCACTCAGATGTCACAATTGTGATGGTAGCCTACTTCGCAAAAGCGACACAATGGTCACAAATACGACCAAACCCAACTCTATATTGTCTTCTCAAATGAGATAAGGGAGTCGCATCTACGATATATAGACCTCCACTGCCCTCTTCGCAATTGCGACAAGTGCAGCACCAGCAACTTGTAACCAGCTCAATCCAATCTGAAACAAGTCCGAAACTCACCTGAGCCCTCAGGGCCCTACACCAAATATTCATACAAGTCTAAAAACCTCCTACAAAGTCGCTCACACCATCAAAACACCGCTATAACATCCGGAACCACGAATCATACATCAAAACGCATGAAATTGCACCATGAACACAAGAATTATTTGAATCACAACCAAGTGTCTGATTCCTATCAAACTAACTCGAATGACACCGAATTTTGTAGACAAGTTCCAAATGATAAAACGAACCTATTCCAAGTCCCAAAACGAAAATCCAAACCCAATTGGTATAAAGTCAACCTAAAATAAAACTTAAGAAATTTCAAAACCTTAAATTTGCCAACATTCGGCAAAACAAGCCAAACTAGGCTAGGAACCTTCAAATTCAATTTAGGGCACACGCCTAAGTAAAAAATAAATATACGAACCTATTGGAACCATCAAAACACCGCTCTGGGTTGGTTTTCACAAAAGTCAAATCTCGATCAATATTTCTAACTTAAGATTCTAGACTAAGAACCAAAGGGGCCAAATCAACCCAAAACGTTCCCGAAACAAAACCAATATTTCTGTTGACTGTTCACGAAACGTTCACTGTTGGCTTGCCTAACGGCAATGTTGGGCGCTATCACGGTTCAAAGTGGGATTTGGGTCACGGCAGTGATTGTATGTATTTGATGATATCTCTATGAAATTATTACTTGACATGTATATTTTACATATAGGCATAGAGATGCATTTTCCTCATGATAGACGGTAATAGGATATTTGATGACTTGGAATGTATATTGACATGTAGGCATAGAGATGTATTTACCTCATGCTAACTTGTAAACAAAGAATAATATGCCAATGAAACAAAGCAACCAAAACACAAGTGATGTAATAGAAAGGTATTATCAAGCATCGCTACCGAGGTACTGCCTAGTAGTCTCATATCACAAAACAAGTCATAATCTTTCTTTATATCACTGCGGGAGCCTTGCGTTTAGTTTTGAAAATCATTTTTTTCGAAATAGCTTCCCGCATTTTAGCCCACCTTATCACACCGCGCGTCTTCAAGCAGTTTCCCTACTAGCAACAAGCGTATCAAGCCCACCTTATCTCACCGCATGCGTTTTGACTCCAATCCCTATACCACCACGTGCGTATCAATATCACAACGTATCACAAATCGCACCTTAAGTGCCCAACATCACAACTTGCCAAAGAAGTCAACAACACTAGTGTTTCCACAATAAATAGCCCATGGCTCAACCACCATATGCACAAGAGACTCAACAATAGCAACCAAAAGTTCTCCTATTTCATGGAATATCTTATTGTTGAACTTGGTATTGACTTATAAAGGTCGTAATTCACAGTGAGGCAAAGTACTAGAGAAAAAAATAACTTCAACTAAACATGTAATGACAATTAGCAAGTAAGAGTTAAGACAATTATTAACAACAACAACAACAACAACCCAGTATAATCCCACTAGTGGGGTCTAGAGAGGGTAGTGTGTATGCAGACCTTACCCATACCCTGGGGTAGAGAGGCTGTTTCCGATAGACCCTCGGCTCCCTGTCTCCAAGAACTCCCCACCTTGCTCTTGGGGTGACTCAAACTCATAACCTCTTGGTTGGAAGTGCAGGGTGCTCACCACTAGAGCAACCAACTCTTGTTAGTAAAGATAATTATTAATAATGACAAGTAAAGCATGTGAATATAGACTAAAGATGATGAATATAACATATTATGGAAACTCAATTAAAGGCATGAAATGAATCTACATAGCTAAAACCGGTCAATTACCACATTTAGCCCGTGTACACACTCGTCACCTTGCCTACACAGCTTCCATATATCACAATTAACACAAAACAATACCAATCCTAAGGGGTGATTGCCCCCCCACCCCACAAAGTTAGGCAAGACGCTTACCTCAAAACACGCTAACCCAATCCATTAGTAAGCCTTTCCCGCGATTATCCAACTCCGAACAACTTTAATCTTGCCAAAACAGCTCATACCATAAATCCAAATGATAGGAAGCTATTCCGTACAATAAAGTTTCAATCTTTAAAGAGAAACAAAAAGTCAACTCAAGTCAACCCCCGACTCGCGTCTCGGAACCCGACCAAACTTACCAAATCTGAATACCCATTCGATAACGAGTACAACCATACAAGAATTACTCAAATCTGATTTTAACTCGCCTTTCAAATCCCCAAAATTTAGTCTAAGAAGTTTCACAATTTTCCCCAAACTTTCCAACTCAAATCACTAATTAGATGACAAAAATAACGATGGATTCATGTAAGATAGCCAAATCAAAGTTAGGATCACTTACCCTGATAATTTCCTTGAAAATCCCTCAAAAAGTCACCACAAACTGAACTCTCTAGGTCCTAAAGATGAAAATGAGATAAAACCATTGAACACCCTATTTTCTACCCAGCGATTTTTGATTCTACGGGCACACTATTGCACGTGTGATGCCGCACCTGCGGAAAGATCCATTGCAAGTGCGGTTCCAACTAATACCATGAAGTTCTGCTTCTGTAGAGCAATTGCTCGCACCTGCGAGCCCGCTTATGTGGAGCCTCGACCGCAGTTGCGGTCCTTCACAAGTTCCTCACAGCTCCTCTTCTGCAGAAAAACACTCGCTCATATGGATGCGCATCTGCGCCTAGGTGTCTGCACCTACGAAGCTAGGTCTGGGCTTGACTTCTCCGCTTCTACGATGCACCCTCACGCACATGTGGCCAAACCCTCCGCTGATGTGGTCACACCAGAACAACAAACCTTAGCAATTCATCCAAGTCAAAAATTATTCTGAATTCAATCCGAGTCACACCCAGGGCCCCCGGGACACCGTCCGAATATACTAACAAGTTCTAAAACATATAACGGACTTACTCAAGGACAAAAATCACATCAAAAAACATCGATTCTATGAATCCTAATCCAATTCAAGCCTATTAAAACTATGAACATCCGACTTCCAAAACTAATGCCGATTCATACTAAAATAACTTTGATTGACCTAAATTTTGGACACAAGTCATAAATGATATGACAGACCTATTCCAATTTCAGAATCAAAATCCGACCCGAATATCAATAAAGTCACCTCTCAATCAAACTTCTTAACTTCCAAACCTTCAACTTTCTAACTTTTGCCAATTCAAGCCGAAACTATCTACAAACATCCAAATCAATATCCGGACATGCTCCTAAGTCCAAAATCACCATTCGAAGCTATATGAACAATCAAAATTCCATTCCGGAGTTGTCTACACAAAAGTCAAACTATGGTCAACTCCCTCAACATAAACTTCAAACTTAGGGAGTAAGTGTCCCATTTCACTCTAAACTCACCTGAACCAAAACCAAACACCCCTAGCATGTCACAAAATCATAATAAAACATAGAGGTGGCAATAAATAGTGGATCGGGGCAAAAAACCTTTAAACGACCGTTCGGGTCCTTACATCCTCCCTATCTTAAAACAAATGTTTGTCCTCGGACGATTATAGAGACATACATGATGTGGTGAAAAGATGAGGATAATTGCTACACATATCACGCTTAGTATCCCAAGTCACCTCCTCGAGTGGTTGACCCCTCCACTGAACCTTCAATGAAGCAATGCTCTTCGACCTTCACTTTCGGACCTGCCTGTCAAAGATGGCCACTGGCTCCTCAACATAAGACAAATCTTTGGCTTACTATACTGAGCGAAATCCAACACATGGGACGGATCACCGTGATATTTTTGGAGAATAGAAACATTTAATACTTGATGAACTATTGCTAGACTAGGTGGCAATGCAAGCTTGTAGGCCACCTCCCCAATCCTCTAAAGAATCTCAAAATGTTCGATATACGAAGGGCTCAACTTGCCCTTCTTCCCGAACTTCATAACACCCTTCATAGGAGAAACCTACAACAAGACCCTCTCTCCAACCATGAATACAACATCGCAAACCATCTGATCCGCAAAAATCTACTGTCTAGATTGGGCTGTACGAAGCTGATCTTGAATCAACTTAGCCTTTTCCAAACCATACTGAACAAAATTTGTACCCAATAGCCTCTCCTCATCTGGCTCAAACTAACCCACTAGAGACCGACACCGCCTCCCATACAAGGCCTCATATGGAGCCATCTGAATACTCGATTGGTAGATATTGTTGTAAGCAAACTCCTCAAGCGGCAAGAACTGATCTCAATAACCCCCGAACTCCATAACATAGGCACGAAGCATATCCTCCAGTTTATGAATAGTGCGCTCAGACTGTCCGTCCATCTAAGGGTAGAATGTTTTACCCAATTCAACCTGTGTGCCTAACTCACGTTGTACGAATTTCTAGAAGCGCAATGTAAATTGCGTACTCCTGTCAGAGATGATGGATATCGGCACGCCATGAAGTCGGACAATCTTGCGAATATAGACCTAAGCCAACTGCTCTGAAGAATAAGTAGTCACCACTGGAATGAAGTGAGCCGACTTGGTTCATATCCATAATCACCCATACTGCATCAAGTTTCTTTTCAGTCTGTGGGAGCCCAACAACGAAATCCATGGTAACTAGCTCCCATTTCCACTCGGGAATCTCTAGCCTCTAAAGTAACCCACCTGGTCGCTGATGCTTATACTTCACCTACTGACAATTTAGTCACTGAGCCGCATACTCCAGTATGTATTTACTCATCCTCCTCCACCAATAGTGTTGCCTCGAGTCCTGACACATCTTAGTGGAACCCGAATGAATGGAGCACTGCGAACTGTGGAAATCCTGTAGAATCAACTCTTGCAACCCATCAGCATTGGGCACACATAGCCGGCCCTGCATCCGTAACCCACCGTCATCCCTAATAGTAACCTTCTTGGCATCGTCGTGTTTGACTATGTCCTTGAGAATAAGAAAAATGAGGGTCGTCATACTGACGCTCTCTGATACGATTATATAAGGAAGACCAAAAAACTACGCAATACAGAACTCGACTCAGATCTGAAACATCCAACCTAACAAACTGGTTGGCTAACGCCTGAACCTCCAATTCTAATGGCCTCTCCGTTGTCGGTGGATATGCTAAACTGCCCAAGCTCTTTTTATTTCGACTCAAGGCATCGGCCACCACATTGTCTTTCCCAGGATGATATAGAATGGTGATATCACAGTCCTTAGGCAACTCTAACAACCTCTGTTGCTGCAAGTTAAGATCCTTCTTTTTGAACAGATGTTGTAGACTCCGGTGGTCGGTATAGACTCACAAGGGACACCATACAAATAGTGCCGCAAAATCTTCAAGGCATGAACAATAGATGCTAATTCCATGTCGTGGACATGATAATTCTTCTCATGCACCTTCAGCTGCCTAGACGCGTAGGCAATCACCCTACCGTCTTGCAGCAACACCGCGCAGGCAAACACGTGACACATCACAATACGCAGTGTAAGACCCCGAACCTGTAGGCAATACCAACAATGGAGCTGTAGTCAAAGCAATCTTGAGCTTTTGATAGCTCTCCAACACTCCTCGTTCCATCTAAACGGAACACCCTTCAGGATCAATCAGGTGATAAGTTCAATAATAGATGGGAAACCCTCTACGAAACGACGATAATACCTTATCAAACAAGGAAAACTCTGGATCTCAGTGGCTGAAGACGGTCTGGGACAACTCGACACTACTTCATTCTTCTTCAAATCTACCTTGATCTCCTCAGTCGACACCACATGACCCAAAAAGGCCACCGAATCAAGCCAAAATTCTCACTTTGAAAATTTAGCATACAACTTCTTTTCTCTCAAGGTCGGAAGCACAATCCCTATATGCTGCTCATGATCCTCCCAACTCCGGGTGTACACCATGATTTCGTCAATAAACATAATGATGAATAAGTCAAGATAGGGCTGGAATACACTATTCATTAAGTGCATGAATGTTGTTGGGGCATTGGTCAGCCAAAACGACATCACAAGGAACTCGTAATCACCATACCGAGTCCTGAAAGCAGTTTTTGAAATATCCGGATACCAAATCTTAAACTGATGATAGCCTGACCGCAAATCAATCTTTGAGAACACTTTGTAACCTTGTAGCTAATCATATAGGTCATCAATGTGTGGAAATAGATACATGTTCTTTACTCTAATCTTGTTCAATTACCGATAATAAATGCACATGCATATAGAAGCATCCTTCTTCTTCACGAACAAGACCGAAGCACCCCAATGTGACACACTAGGCAGAATGAAACCCTTATCAAGAAACTCTTGCAACTTCTCCTTTACCTCCTTCACCTACGCTGAGGCCATACGATATAGTGGAATGGAAATGGGTTTAGTGCCCGACAACAATTCCATGCCAAGATCGATATCCCTATCAAGAGGCATTGTCACACCCCAAAATCGAGGATCGCGACCAGCACTCAACCGAATGAACCCGACCGAGCAAGCCTGTTAAATTTCCTTCTACCCAAACTCATCCATGAATAGAGATAATACATATTTTCATTAATTAGACAATAAGGTGATCATGTCTACAATATAAATTCATTACCGATAGTTTCATCATTTTAATGTCTCAAATGGAATAAGTAATACAACCACAACACAACATAGTTTGACTTTCCCAGCACCAATATACAACCCAAACTATGTCTAAGGAACCTCCATAGATAAAGAAGAGTACTATGATACTACCGACAACAAGGCACCGGCTATACCTCAAACACATTACACAAAGAACAAAAGATACATGACCCCAAAATGAAGTGGGGCTCACCAAGTTAGTTGGGAAAAGGGTGTACCACTATCATTGATCAATGTCTCCTGCTGTGGAAGCACCTGCATCCATTAAAGATGCAGCGCCCCCGGCAAAAGAGATGTTAGTACCATCGAATAACACTAGTATGTATAACTAAACACCCTCTCAATATAATGAATAATATTACAAGGAGGAACAATCATAAAATCAATGGAACCTCGAACAATACCAAAACATAAAGTTAAGAACCACATAAGATTTCAAGTAAATTTCCATATTTTTAGGTTGAAGGTCCTTAGTACCGATATACCATTATTCACAATACCAATACTACCGTGCTTTTAGCATAGAGTCTGATCATAGCCCAATCGACTACGCCATCTCATTAGAGACATCAACCACAATCACTCTTAATACCAATACCACCATACTTTTAGCACGGAGTCCGCTCACGACCCAATCGGCTAGGCTGTTTCATTAGAGACATCAACCACAATCACAATTTCAAATATAATTTCTAGCACGATCACTACCATGTGTGCGGCATGGTGTCCAATCATGACCCGATCGGCTGGTACGTCTCATTAGAGACATTAACCTTTTTATATCAATCATCGCATTTGATACTTCTTTCACATCTTTCATTTCATTAGTACTAGAGGCCACAATTATAAAATCATTCTTGGCACGTTGTCCGTATTTTTTATTTCATGATCACCTTTAAACTTTCAAACATCAGCCTCATTATCACCAATAACAACAATTCATATTAAGGTGTGTAGTACACATGTGAGCAATTAAGAGTCTAAGGCACATAGAGATATTTCATAGAATTTGGCATAATAGCTTTGTTTGAACTTGACTTGAAGTCGAAACATTATTAAGGCACAACCCATAAATTACATGAATATCGTGGGATTCAATTCTAAGAGAATAGTTTAGCCAACATAACTCACTTGAGCTTCCTTAAACTCTAAAACGTTCCGGATTTCTTAGCAACTTCAATCTATTTTAGAAATATAACAAGTTGAACCAAAATTAGGAAGATGATCATGGTTCTAGCTCATTTGAGCATTTTATCAAACACTAGGTGTGTATTTAGGTTTCAAGGTCCTTTTATGGAGCATTCCATCATTTCAGAACCCATTCTTTACCATTTTAAGTTCAACAATCTTTCTACCCCTCTTGATAACACATGCATGTAAAATAAACAACTCTCATGCCCAAATATTATCTTACTAATTACCCAATTTTAGATAAAATTCGAGATTGAGGGTTAGGGTGTAGAATCTTACCTATAGGATGAAGACCTTGTGGGTTTTCCTTATTAATCTTCCAAGATTTGAGCAAGAATTGAAGAACAATTATTAAGGAACACTTTCTCACTCTAGGGCACTCTCTCACTCTAAAAATATCAGATTTTAGCCCAAATATGGTCCATTATGTCTATTTAACGAAGTAGGGTCGGGTTATAAAAACCCAAAAATGAAGCTCTGGAACAGGATCTGAGATCGCATAATTGATATGCGGTCCACATATCGGCTGCATAATTTGGCCCCCAAAGCCGATGTCGCCTGCCTGTTTCTGCGGTCACTATGCGGCCCACAGACCTGTTCTGCGGGACACATAGTCGATTGCAGAATGGCATCCAAGCCTGCCCATCTCTTGAGTAAGAAATTTTATTATCCTTGGTACATAAGGATTACCGCAAGGCTAGTATGGATCATCGATGATGTGAAAAGATGCCAAAGATGAAGAGGTAAAACATCTATAGGTAGATCGTTGTTGCACTAAATCTTAGTACTCCCCTAAAAGGGAGAATATGGAGTGATGTGGCATTAAGTCAGAGTTAAGTGGTTCAGGTAACTATGGAATAGTAAAGGAAGGATGAGATAAGAATGATAAAGGTATGATATTACACTTTTTCAAATCCCACAGATAGGTTACGACTCCAGAACATTACGCAAGCACGACGGTAGGGAAAGGCAGTAAGGGTTCTAGCGCAGATGTTATTGATAAATAAGTGCGAATGGGCACTTGATATATAAGGAGTCGGTGCGAGAGGCACGTTTAGACAAAGAAAATAATCGAATAGATATTACGCGAAATATTGTTAGTAGTTGATTCAGTAGGAGTCTAGTTATGGCTAGACAAGAGGTTACAGACAAATCAGCAGATCGTGTAAGATAAACATAGTAAAACCCAATATAGTAAATTCCGCCTCGCAGTTATGACATTGTAATCCTTGAGATATATTCAGATTGGAGTTAGGATGGTTAAAGATATCCGCTCAGAAGCAACCCTACAAGCACAAGGGCGTGGAGGTAAGTAACTACGGACAATTATAGGTGAGGAAGAACATCAAAAAAAAATATTCCATCGAGTATACGATATGATAAACTCGCAGCTTTACAAGAGTCATAGGGTCCTCCCTAAGTACTACAATAAAAGATTAGCTAAGGAAATAAGGAAGAAGGCTTCAACCTAAGCATAGTAACTTGAAGAAGAAATGGTCTTGTAACAGCAGTCTCACTATAACATTGTATGCACTCTATAAGAAAGTGGTACCTATCATGGCTAATGGGCGGGAAGTGAAACCAAAGGTATTATTCGAGATCATATGTGTTTCACAAACATTCCGGCATGCGTGGGAACTAAGATAAATCTAGTTAAAAGAGTACCAGCCTCATAAGAAATTAGTATGAAGCTCCTACCAGATTGTGTATGCACCAAAGGTGCAAGTATTATAGTAGAGCTTCAAGTTGTGGATGTGAATTATACCTATGTGGAAGGGGGGATTATGAATGAGATAGAAGATACGATGTGAGATTTAAATGTAAGTAAGGTAAAGGTGAACAACGTACGAGATTCTCGGGTACAGAAAGTTGTGAATAATCCATACTTCGGATAGATGGCTTGAAGCGCTGGAATTCAGTATCCAGTAATGATAGTGGTGTCATTAGTGGCATATCTTCCAGCCCGTGGTTTCTAGGTATCGAGAAGTCTAGTTAAGAGAGTAAAGAAGAGTTAGAGATGATGTGATGTCTCGCTTGATGTTCCAGAATAACATAAGGAAATCTATGGTGTAAGCAAGTTGAAGGAAGGTTGCGAGTAGTATAAATAGATATGTGTAGGTCGCAATCTAAAGTATGGTAGAGCAACAAGTTTTTAGGAAGACATAAGTAAGAATAAGGAAAGGCGAATGAGAAGGTGACGAGAATGGATAAGTCCTCGGGATTAAGCCCATGAAAATAAGAGAGCTGATGGTTTGTCTAAGTTATAGAAAGCTCAGTATAGCCTGAATGAACTCAAAGGAGCCTAAGACTAATACCATTTAGAAGAGATGGAATTCTTCCCTGGTAGTAGAATAAGGGTGTAATTGTTATAGATAAAGGATGACGTTTGGGCCTTCGATTGAGTGATAATTTGAAGAAAAAAAAGGATTTCATGGATGGCACGGGATTAGAATACCCCCCCCCCCAACCATAAGATGAATCACGTTGGGATGCTATGAATATGGTTATTGAAGTATAGTATCACCCCTAGGTGGATTACGAAAGTCACTTCAGATATTCCCCAATGAGACGTAAGCCCTAGTAACAGTGCATTACGTAAGAGGTTTCAAGTTATCAGTGGTAGATTATAGATCAACATTAAGGTTAATCAACGATAGATGGATAAAGTTTCGACGTATGAGAGGAGATAAGGATTCCATTCTTTAGATGAATAGTAATAAGGAAGCATTGAAGGACTTAGATTTATACATATATGATAAGCAACGGGAGAGTAACATGGACTTGGGTATTAGACCTCGGTAATAATAAATCGAAGTAAAAGTTAGGGTATAGTATGACCTACTAGATGTAGTAAAGCCATTAGGATATATAAGCAATGCTATGAAACAAGATATAGCAATAGTCAAAAGTTCGACAAAGTACCGATCGAAGAATTTCAGTACACCTATAGATGCCCAGAGGGGCAGCTTGTCATAATTATGTATATCTTCATAAAGTGAGGCCTAGCGATTGGCTAAAAGCTCTAGGAAAAAGAAGAGAAGAGTCACATAGGCGCACATACAAGGGCAAAGTCTTATAGACTACATGATAGAAGGTAGTGATAGTTGCGAGATTGGAAGAATTCCGACCACGTGTCGTGGTGTGAGAAAGAGGCCTAAAGGGGGGAATGCCCTAGCCTTTGGATTTATTCACAGAACAGTTGCCTAGATGACAAGCAGAGTACGAAAGTATTCGGAAGACATAGGTTATGAAAATGATAAGTGCATCAGTCAACAGTCGAGGATGAATGTTCCAAAGAGGGGAATGATGTTACACCTCATAGTATTACGTCGATGTTACATCCGCAGTATTATGACGATGTTACACCCCGTAGTATTGTACATTGGATTTGTCATAAGATAATTGATATTAGTTCAAGGACAAGATTATTTTGAGGTTATAAGTATTATGCTATTTCAAACAAGTGATAAGTAAATTCGTGAAGGTGAGAGGGTAAGCGAATCGAAGAAAATGAGTTCCGTCGAAGTTTGACATTTTGAGATAAAATATAGTCTAAGCTATAATACCCCGTATCTATGGACTAGTACTATATCACATGACCATGATAGTAAGGTATATAATGTGTGTTAAAGGTGATTAGTATTTTAAGTAATTTGAGATAATTCTTAATTATGTGGGTAATTGGTTAATTATTGGTTTAGTAGGAAATAAACAAGCTAATTAGGAAATTGTAGATAAGCGTAAAGGGCCTCTCAACATGGCCAAGTGACATTCTTAATCAAGCCAAAGTCGAATCATGGTTTACGTAATTAGGTGGCATATTTAGGGGATTTTTGGGCAAAAGTAATCCATAAAGTGGGACCCACACTTATGATAAAGACACCTACATTTATCATTAAAGGGAAATGTTTATAGCTTACCAAAAGTTCTTATGAACCCACAATTATAAGAGATTTTCCCTACATTGTTAAGTGAGATGCTTAAGTTGCTAAGCAACGGGTGAAATCTCAAACAAGAGTTTGTAGGAAACTGCATAATACTATAGCAGTGTGAGATTGCAATTCTAAAGGGAGTACGATACAACCCTTCTCAAGAATATCGTACGAATTTTGCCCTACTTCGATCTCGCCGCTACGTGTTTTGTTGCGATTGACGTGTGTTAGAGGGATTCTCAAGAGAATCGGCTCTGGTATGTTAAGGCTATCCCCTTTTTTCTTTTAGCATGATCCATATAATATAAACGAAATGAGAAAATGCACAACTTTCATAAATGTCTCCATTCATAGAAGCACTAGGGGTGCCTATGTTCTTGAATTCCCATGTGTCTTATTATTATATCTTTTGTTCATGGGTCTCAGAAAAATACGTAGTTGATAAAGTTTATCCGAAGGCATATTGATCTTATGACATTCCGGGAAATCTAATTAACTTACTTATTTTTCATTTCATTCATTTATACTTGTACATTGACCCATGACTAGATGGCGTTATGTAGACATATATTATATGTATATGGGATATGGGGAAAGATTATGGCGTTATATACATAGTACCACCTGATCAGCTGGTATACGTTGATGATTTCACCTATAGTGGGCGAGATGATATGATGGGATGCCCTTAGAGGCTTGATGGTGTTATGTACGCATATACCTATGCATGGCATTACATTTATATACATATACATGATATTATAAGTGTTTCATGATTTACAGAGCTATTCAGACTTACAGGTTGAGTCCTTTACTCCGTGTTTCTTTCATGTCTATTGTATATGGCTTTTCCTGCCTTACATACTCGGTACTTTATTTGTACTGACATCCCTTTTGCCTGAGGACGCCGTGTTTCATGATGCAGGTTTCGATAGACAGGTTAAAAGTCCTCCAAGTAGTCTATCAGCTTAGCGAAAGGTGTTGGTGCGCTTCATTTTTTCCGGAGTTGCTTATTTAGTCAATATGATTTGGACATGTATTAATTGGTATGGAGGGGCTCTGTCCCGACCTTTATGGTATTTATCTACTCTTTGAGGCTTGTAGACAGATTTCATGTATATGGATATTTATATCGCCTTGTCGGCCTATGTTTTGAGTATATAAAGGATCGTGCCGGCCTTATAGGCCCGTACGTCATATGTATAAGTAGGTATATCATGTTGGGTCATACTATGTCAAGTATTCCCTCATGCTTTATTCTAGTTATCTCATGACAGCCTTTCTGGTTCATTTACTTATGTTTTGAGTATCTATTACGTTGGTACTCGGTTGAGTAAGGCACCGGGTGCCCGTCGTGGCCCATTGGTTTGTATCGGATAGAAACCTTAAATTCCTTTGCGAAATTTTACGGGGCCTTTCAGGCATGCCCAGAAGATCTGGCAGAAATACATCTGGATAGTCTCTCACTACCGGAACTGACTCAACGGTAGGAGTATCAACATTGACATCTCTATCAAAGGCTATATATGCATCACACTCCTTCCCCACCATCTGTTGTGCCTTAAGGAAAGACACCACCCTATTAGGCACATAATCGCAAGTACCTCTCCACTCCAACCACAACAAACATGGCATAGCCAATGTCACAGTATTGGCATGCCAATCAAGAATAACATGATAAGGCAACAACTAGTCCATGCCTAAAATAACATCAAAGTCTACTATACTGAGAAATAATAGATCAACTCTGGTCTCAAACACGCCCAGAACAACTAAAAATGACTGATACATACAGTCAACAACAATGGAATCTCTCACAAGCGTGGACAAATAGATAGGAAAACTTAAAGAATCACGTGATATACACAAATACAGAGCAATGTAAGATGATACATATGGATAAGTGGATCCTAGATCAAATAAGACTGATGAATCTCTATGACAACCAGAACAATACCTCTGATAATTGAGTCTGATGCAACCACCTCCGTCCTACTTGGGAAAGCATAACATCTGTCCTGGCCTCCCCCTCAAGGGTGACCCTACCCACCTGACCTCCACCCCTTGCTGGCTGAGCAGGTGGAGTGGCAACTGGTGCGGTAACCACGGCCTGAGAAGTTTGGGGACCTTGTGGAATAAGTGGAGCTTGAGTATTATGTGGAGGTGCACTCATATTGAGTCTGGGGCAGTCCTTCACCATATGACGAGTATCACCACACACAAGACAAGATCTAGGAGGACATAACTGCTGAAACTAGCTCGTGCTTGGTCAGTTGGACTAACCGCTGAATGCACCTTGTGCTGGAGTTGAACTTGACAGTGGCATTGCATAATGGGCAACCTGAGACCTGGGAGTAGCTGGAATACTATTGGAAGCTGGAAATGCTGAATAAACTTGATGGCTCACATAGCTTCTACCACGACGGGCTGGAACTAGGGCACGAACACCACTATATCTACCAGAATCTCGAAGTCTCTTGGCCTCCCTGTCCTTTGTCTCCCGGCCCCGCAAACCCTCCAATATCTGTGTGATATCTACCACCAGCTGGTATGGAGTGTCAGTCTCCAACTCTCGAACCATGCTTAATCTAATATCATAGTTGATCCCCTTGATAAATCGACAGACTTGATCTCTAATTTTGTAAACCAAGGCAGGTGCATATCTGGACAACTCACTGAACTTGAGAGCATACTTTGATACGATCATAGCACCCTGGCGCAGCTGCTCAAACTACTCGCACCATGCATCCCAAAGGCTTCGGGGAACAAACTCTCTCAATAACATCTATAAAAGCTGAGCCAATGTGAGTGAAGCTGCCTCGGTTTGGCTACCCTCCTCCCAAGCCCGTCACCACTATTATGCTGGTCCCGATAGCTGGAAAGTAGTGAAAGCAACCTCGCTCGTCTCCACTATACCCATGGTATGGAGAATACGGTGGCACTTCTCCAGAAAGCCTTGTACCACTAGATCCTGAGATGCTCCTTCTTAGAAATTGCTGCCCTAACCTCGGGTTGAACTAGCAGAACCGGTAGCACTGGTATAACCTCTGAGATCTGCTCATCATGGAATCTATACTCTGGGGTATGGGCCGCGGGAGTCTGCGCTCTTACCCCAGTCTGAGATGTTACCGTTGCAAGTGGAATCAATCCCGCTAGAGCTAGATTACCAAATATGCTTAAGAACTGGGTGAGAGTCTCCTGAAGTGCAGAGGTAGAAACAAGCACCGCAAATGCCTACCTCCCAACTGGAGCTATCGGTGGCTCCTCTGTCGCAGCTCGGGCAGCTGCTCTAGCTGTACTACATGCCCCTCCTTGGCCTCTCCTAGGTCCCGGCCCCAGCCCTGGTCTCTCACGGCTCTAGCAGGGCGCGTGTATCTCATCATTGGATCCAGCGGTGCGTATCCTCACCATTTGTGAGAGAATAGAAAGATTTAAAAATCAGAAGTCAACAAATTCGCACGATTAGGGATCAAACAAGTGAAGTTTCCTAATAGTTCCATAGCCTCTCGAAGATAAGTACAAAAGTCTCTGTTACGATCCGTGAGATTCTACTAAACCTTCTGGTGACTCATTAAACCTATGTACCTAGGGCTATGATCCCAACTTGTCACTAACCCAATTTCCCTCCTTAGGATGTTGTGATAGCACCTATTCTCTAAGAGTAGGTAAGACTAACATTCATGCAGAATTTAACTGAGAAAATGATAAAAACTTTCAAATAACTCAATAACTAAAATAAAAGAACTCTGCAACTCAACAGAACAAAACTCCCAAAATCCGGTGATACCAAGTCCCAAGCTCTACAAGAGTATACTGAACATCCCTATACAATATTATCTATAAAAAGGGAAAATGAAATATAATAGAAAGGTATTAGAAAGCATCACTACTGAGGTACTACCTCGTAGTCTCATATCACAAAATAAATCACAATCATTCCTTATACCACCACGGGAGCCTTGCATTTAGTTTTGAAAATCATTTGTTTTGAAATAGCTTCCCGCGTTTTAGCCCACCTTATCAGACCACGTGGCTTCAAGTAATTCCATTACTAGAAACAAGCGTATCAAGCCCACCACATCTCGCTGTGCATTAACCCCAATCCTTATACCACCACATGCGTATCAATATCACAATATATCACAAATCGCACCTCAAGTGCCCAATATCACAAATTGCCAAAGAAGTCAACAATAATAGTGTTTCCACAATAAATAGCACATGGCTAAACCACATTATGCACAAGAGTCTCAAGAATGGTAACCGAAAGTGAATAACTCCATAAGAATTGTATTTCAACAATTTATAACTTTACCTCAATGTGAATTACGGCCTTTATAACTCAATACCAAATTCAACAATAAGATATTCCAAAAAATAGAAACTTCACGTAAAGGACTCATTGGTTATATAATGAATAAGTAATAGAGAGGACAATAACTTCAACTAAACATGTAAAGACAATTAGCGATGACAAGTAAATCATGTGAATATAAACTAAAGATGATGAATATAACATATTATGGCAACACAATTATAGGCATGAAAGGAATCTACATAGCTAAAACCGGTCAATTGCCACATTTAGAAGGTGTACTCACTTGTCACCTTGCGTACATGGATTCCAATATCACAATTAACACAAAACAACACCAATCCTATGGGGTAATTCCCCCCCACAAAGTTTGGCAAGACACTAACCTCAAAACAAGCTAACTCAGCCCACTAGTTAGCCTTTCACTTGATTATCCAACTCTGAATGGCTCGAATCTAGCCAAAAAAAATTCCTACCATAAATTCAAACTATATGAAGCTATTCCGAACAATAAAGTTGCAATCTTTAAAAAAGAAATACAAAGTCAACTCAAAAAGTCAACCTCGCGCTCGTGTCTCAGAACTCGACCAAACTTACAAAATCCGAACACAAATTTGATAATGAGTCCAACCATATAAGAACTACTCAAAAGGGGAAACATGGCTCAATTACATGAAACAATCGGTCGGGTCGCTACATTCTCCCCCTCTTAAAACAAACGTTCTTCCTCAAACATGAATAGAGACATACCTGAAGTGCCATAAAGCTGGGGATAATGACTCTGCATGTCATGCTCGGTCGCCCAAGTCACCGCCTCGATCGGTTGACATCTCCATTGTACTTTCACTTAGGCAATGTTCTTTAACCTCAACTTATTTCTGAACGGGATAGCCACCGACTCCTCAACATAAGTCATGTCTTTATCCAATTATACAGAGCTGAAATCTAATAAATATGATGGATCGCCATATTACTTCTGTGGTATGGAAACATGTAACACCGAGTGAACTGCTGATAAGTTGGGTGGAACTACAAGTATGTAATCCACCTCACCTACTCTCTCAAGGATCTCAAAAGGGCTGATACAGCGAGGGCTCAACTTACCCTTCTTTTCGAACCTCATCACACCCTTCATGGGTGAAACTCTGAGTAAATCCCTCTCACCTACCATGAATGCTACATCAAGAGCCCTCTGATCAGCATAACTCTTCTGCCTGGACCGCGCCGTGCGAAGCCAATCCTAAATCATCTTCACCTTCTCCAAATCTTCTCAAACAAAATTAGTGCCTAACAACCTAGCCTCCCCTGGCTCAAACCATCCAATCGGAGAACGCCATTGCCTCCCATATAAGGCCTTATAAGGAGCCATCTAGGCGCTCGACTGAAAGCTGTTGTTGTAGGCAAGCTCTGCGAGTGGTACAACTGATCACATGAACCCCCGACATCAATAACACAAGCACGTAGCATGTCCTCCAAGATCTGAATAGTGCGCTTGGACTGGGCGTTCTTCTGTGGATAAAATGGCGTGCTCAACTTGATTTGTATGCCTAACTCACACTACACAGCTTTCCAGAAGTGCGGTGTGAAATGTGTGCCTCGATTGGAGATAATAGACGCCGTCACACCATGAACATGAACAATATTCCGAATATAAATTCGAGCCAGTTGTTCTGAAAAGTAGGTAGTCATGACCGGAAAGAGGTGTGCAAACTTGGTCAGTTTGGCCACAATAACCCATACTGCGTCATATTTCTTCATGGTATGTGGCAAGCCTATCCCAAAATCCATTGTAATGTGCTCCCACTTGCACTCTGGTATCTCTAATCGCTTAGTCAACCCTCCTGATTTGTGATGCTGATACTTCACCTCTTGACAATTCAAACACTAAGAGATATAAGCAACAATATCTTTCTTCATTCTCCACCACCAATAGTGCTATTTCAAGTCCCGGCACATCTTATTGACGCTTGGGTGAATGGAATAGCGCGAGATGTGAGCCTTCTCAAGGATCAAATCTCTCAACCCATCAAAATTTGGAACAAAAATCCAACCTTGAAGCCACATAACACCATCATTATGAATCTTAACCTCCTTAGAACCACCCTGCTGCATCGTGTCCCTCAACACCATCAAGTGAGGGTCATCAAGCTGGCGGTCCTTGATATGCTCTGACAATGGTGATTGTGCCACAACATAAGCAAAAACTCGGCTAGGCTCCTAAACATCCAATCTCACAAATTGATTGGCCAAAGCCTGAATATCTATGGCTAGTGTCCTCTCTGCTACACGTAAATATGCCAAACTGCCCATGCTCTTAGCCTTCCTACTCAATGCATCGGCCAACATATTAGCCTTCCCCGGTTGATAAAATATGGTAATATCATAGTCTTTCAGCAACTCTAACCATCTCTGTTGTCGCAAATTAAGGTTTTTCTACTTGAACAACTATTGGAGACTCTGATGGTCGGTATAGACCTCACATAGAACGTCGTATAGATAGTGCCTCTAAATTTTCAGTGCGTGAACAATGGATGCCAACTCTAAATCATGCACTTGGTAGTTCATGTCATGAATCTTCAACTGCCTGAACGAGTAGGCAATCACTTGATCGTCTTGCATCAACAACGCGTGAAGGCCAATACACGGTGTAAGATGTCAAACCTATAGGGTACACCAATATTGGGGATTTAATCAATGCAGTATAAAGCTTCTGAAAGTTCACATCACACTCATCAGACCATCTTAAAGGAGCACCCTCTTGGGTCAATCTAGTTAAAGGAGTTGCGAGGGATGAAAAAGCATCTATGAAACGTCGATAATAACCTGCCAAACCCAAGAGCTCCGAATCTTTGTGGCTGAAGACGGTTTGGTCCAACACTAAACTGCCTCAATCTTCTTTGGATCCACCTTGATCCCCACACTAGACAACACGTGACCCTAGAACGCCTACTAATAAAGCCAAAACTCGCACTAGGAGAATTTAGCATATAGCTTATTCTCCCTCAAACTCTGGAGCAAGATCCTCAAGTGCTGCTCATGATCCTCACAATTATGAGAATACACAAACATCTCATCAATGAAACGATGACAAAAAAATTAAGATATTTTTGGAATATACTATTCATCAAGTACATGAAAGCTGCTAGGGCATTGGTCAGCTCAAATTACATCACCAAAAACTCATAGTGACCATATCGAGTTCTAAAAGCCGTCTTCAGAATTACTGAATCCTACATCTTCAGCAGGTGATATCCCGACCTCAAGTCAATCTTCGCAAATGCTCGAGCACCCTGAAATGGATCAAACAAATCATCAATACGCAGTAGTTGCTACTTTTTCTTGACTGTAACTTTGTTCAGCTGCCTGTAATCAATACACATCCTCATAGAGTCGTCCTTATTCTTCACAACTAGAACTCGAATACCCCAAGGCAAGACACTCAATCGGATGAAACCCATATCAAGCAACTCCTGAAGTTCTTCCTTTAATTCATTCAACTCTACTAGTGCCATGTGATATGGTAGAGTAGAAATGGGCTGAGCGCCCGACACCAAGTCAATACCAAAATTGATGTCCCTAGCCTGACAGGTTTACTGGAAACACATCTAGGAAATCTTTCACTATTGGAACTAACTCAACGGTAGGAGTATCAACACTAACATCCCTAACAAAGGCCGGATATGCGAATCACCCCTTCTCAACCATCACTTGTGCTTTCAGGAAATATACCACCATACTAAGAACATAATCCAATATACCTCTCCACTCCAACTATGGAAAACCCGTCATAGCCAATGTCTCAGTCTTGGCATGACAATCCAGAAAAATGTGATAGGGAGACAACCAATCCATGCCAAATATCATGTCCAAGTCCACCATATTGAGTAGTCAAGGTTAGCCCTGGTCTTATAACCCCTGATAGTGACCAAAAATGATCAATAGACACGGGCTACCACAATAGAATCTACCACATGCATATACACATAAACACGGGTACTCAAGGAATCACGAAATACATCAAAATATGAAGCAAAGTAACATGACACGTATGAATACATTGAACTCAGATCAAATTAATTTGATGTATCTCTATGACAGATCGGAACAATACCTGTAATGACATCATCTAATGCATCAACCTCGGTTCTACCCAAAAAAGCATAGCAAAGGGTCTGGCCTCCCTTTCTAGGTAGACTTCTACCCGCCTGACCTCCATCCCTAGTTGGTTGTGTATTTGGATCAGCAACTGGAGCATAACCATAGCCTATGAAACTTGTCGAACCTGTGGACATTGTGGAGGTGCACCCCTCCTAAGTCTAGGACAGTCCCTGACCATATACCTAGTATCTTCATACTCAAAACAACCTTTATGCGGGCATGACTGCTAAAATAGAGTTTGACACTGAAGGCACCCTGTGAAGGAAGGCACTCGAAAGTGACTGTGTATAATGGGTGATGTGAGACCTTGGAATAGCTGTAGCACTACGAGTAGCCTAAAATGTAGAATGAATTGGTTGACCCATATAACCTCTACAATGACCGCATCGCGGGAACCACTAATTCTACTAGAGTCTTGTGGCCTCCTAGCCTCCCTGTCCTCCCTCTCCTGGCCTCGCATATGCTATAATCTGCGAGCGATCTCTACAACCTACTGAAAGGGAGTATCATTCTCCAACTCCCGTGCTATACTGAATCTAAGACCATAACTGAGCCCCTTGGTAAATATGTGGACTCGATCTCTGACTATAGAAACCAAAGTAGGTGCATGGCGTGACAACTCGCTAAACCTCATGGAATACTCCGACAACGTCATAGTCCCCTAACATAGCTACTCCAACTCTGTGCCCCACGCATCCTGGAGGGTCTATAAAATGAATACCCTCTAAAATATATCTGAAAACTTAGTCCAAATGAGTGGCGCTGCATAATCTCACCTACCCTCTTCATAAGCCAGCGACCACCTATATGTTGCCCCTGTCAGCCGAAATATAGTAAAGGCGACCCCGATCACCTTCATAATGCCCATGCTGCAGAGAATATGATGGCATGGGTCTAGAAAACTCTGTGCATCTTTAGAAACTGCGGCACTTTAAGTAAGAGGATCATACTTCTTGAACCTCTCATGCCTCGTTTGCTCCTCTTCTGATGCCTCTGGCCTGACATAAGGCTGAACCACGATAACAGGTTATGCTGTCATAACTCCTAGAACCTGGTAAACATGGACCCGCTGCTCTCGAGTACAAGCGGCAGGAGTCTAGGCTCCACCCCCAGTCTGGGAAGTAGCTGGAGCAACTGGGATCAATCCCGCCAGAGCTAAAGTACAAAACATGCTCATGAAATGTGCCAATGTCTCGTGGAGTCCAGAGGTAGTAGCAGGCATTTCAGGTGCCTGCTCCCCAACCGGAGCTATTGGTGGCTCCTCAGTAGTTGCTCTAGCAGGTGCTCTAGTTGCAGAATGTTCCCCTTCTCTGCCTCAACCTGGGCCCCAACCTCTCTCTACTCTAGTTGGGCGTGCGGGTGTCTGCTCAGCTGACTGGTAGTGCATGTCCTCATATGCATATCTATGCTGATCGGCAAGACTCTATTAAACTTGCTTATGACTCGTAGCACCTATGAACATAGAGCTTTAATACCAATTTGTCACGACCCCAAAGCGCACCTTAGGAATTGTGATGGCACATAGTCTCTAAGACTAGGTAAGCCAAACACATGATAACTTTTAATAAAAATAACTAGCTCAACTAAATAAACATTTAACTAATGAAAGAAATAACATCGCTAAAATTGGGCAATAGTTATATAATCCCCAAAACCGGTAGTACAGAGTCATAAGATATGCTGAAATACACTAGAATCTCTAAATACAATACCGGTTTGAGATGATGATAAACAATAGTAAAGATAATATCATATTGTGACTAGTAGGCTTGTGAGCATAGTGGCAGGTATAGCTTAAAGTCTCCGTAGCAGATCACAAACCCTATCTAACGTCGTACCCGGATCGACACAAAAATATACCGAAACATAGTATGAGTATACCACAACGGTACCCATTAAGTATAAAGACTAACCTCGGCAGATTAGTGTCATGCGCCGAACTTGGGGAGGGTGACAGGCACTCAACCGAGTAAACCCAGTTGAGCAAGCCTACGTTACATCAACCTCTCATCATAACTCGTGCATGATTTATCAAAAAATAATTAGATCTTGACTTTCATATTGAATACATTTGTCTCAATGGCCCATAAATGTTTTTTTCTTTTTCTCTCATGATGGGTAGATAGCTTCATAAATATCTGTGAACATAAATACATGACGAAACTCAAAACTTAAGTATATGACCCACATTATACATGGAGATTCTATGACAATAGATATCTAAGTACATAAAACCAACTACTCTCGAATACACACTAGAAATGTAGCAGGCTAACCATAATCTGTTGCGCAAAAGATCCCTATCAAAGATCCATATAATCCTGTAGAAGTATACATGCATCCAGTAAAAAATGCAGCGCCCCAACAAACGGGACGTGAGTACATGTGGAATAGTACTCACATGTAAGGAAAACATAACAACATATGAAATCATGGTAATTCAAATAAGAGGCATACGAAGTAAATCAAGAACTACAAAATATCCCGTAGATTCACATTACAAGTCTCGTTATGCTTACATCATTTTAAACTTCTTTTAGGATTAACTAAGCCATATGAACTATGCGTGGAATACATAATATAAAGTATTTGAAACAACATAAACAAACAAGGCCAATGAAAGTGGCACCTAATGTCTGCGTTAACAATGTGTCTCACTACACCATCCATATCCCTCTCTTATCATACACCTATACATTGCACCTGTGCGTTTCATAGGCCGTTCACATTGATTACTTACATAATACACATGTGCGTTTCATAGACCATTCACAGTTTTTACTTACACAATACACCTGTGTATACTTACGCAATACAAATATACCTGTGTGTTTCATAGACCATTCACAGTGTTTACTTACACAATACAGTTGTGCGTTTCATAGACTGTTCACAGTATTCACATATCATACACCTATGCGTTTCATATTCCGTCCATAGGATAACCTACCACATTATATACCTATGCGTTTCATAGCCCATCCACAGGGTTCACCTATACCATTATACACCTATGCGTTTCATAGCCCATCAATATGGTCACATATTATATTACAAAACACCTATGCATTTCATAGACCGTCCATAGTGTTACTTACACAATACACCTATGCATTTCATAGACCGTCCATAGGATTACATATCATATTATACACCTGTGCGTCTCATAGACCGTCTATAGTGTTCATATATCATATTATACACCTATGTGTTATATAGACCGTCCATAGGATTCACATACACCATATAATACACCTATGCGTTTCATAGATCGTCAAGAGGGTTCATTCATATTATGCACCTGACCATATATCGTCATAATACACCTATGCATTTCATAGATCGTCATAGACTGTCCATAGTGTTTAATTACACAATACACTTATGTGTTTCATAGACCATCCATAGGATCATAACACATCATTATTCACATGACCATATATAAACCCAATGTGACCTGACTAGCGCTACGTTTAAGGTCGTAAGTTCCCGGATCATTTGAACACTTCATGTTCATGTTCATGCTCATCATGGAGGAACACAACTAATTACGTTAGCACACGTATGTTAAATGAATAAGTCAATTTCAATGGCACAAGGCCCAAATACATTATCCATAAGATTTATCGTCACTTAGCATAGGACACCCCTCTTCCACTTCATTATATACTCTTTTGTCATCTTAAGGTCATTAGCTAAGTTCATGTTTCTTGGGGACTTAACATTGAAGTCATTTACATTAATTATCTTAGTAGTATACAGACTATGATTGAAACCATAGGGACATACAACACCTCATAATTCTCATAACATTTCATAATCATACCATCACTTACTTCTACTTGCCATGGCTGATCATAGGACATCAGGAACATTTAAAACATTTAGGAACACCATAGCCTCTCCTAATTAGGGCATAAGATCTTATAACACATTGGAAACATAAGTACAAATACGTTCATCTCATAACCTTTCACAAAATATATCACTTCACAATTACTTTCAACTACTTACAACATCATTATTTCATTGGCTCCCTTGGCCATACATATTATTCTTCATTCATGGCACAATGGCTGTATATCATATTCCGCACTTTCATTTCCTTACTTTGAAGGATTATTATCATAAACATTATCATGTAGAATACTCTTGAAATAACTTTCCCTAAAAGGGCAATACACAATTTCAACTCATGAATTTGTAACAACTTAAAACATATAGGAAATACCTAGCAAGCATAGCATTAGTTAGAACAACCACATTTAGACATGACTTGAGTACATAATCTTTTGGGTAATTCTATTTACGGAGTCAATTTGGAATAGTTGAATCAATGCTCATTTCATAATATTTCACACATCATTTCATTTCATTGGCGCTATTGGCCACAATTATAACTTTCATTCTTGGCACGGTGTCCACACTTTATATCCCCAACTCACTACTTTCACTTTCAAGCATGTTTATAGATTATCGACAGCAAAGAATCTCTAATCATGATTTTTAGTACACCTATGAGCAACTAGGAGCCTTAAGCACATTGAGACTATGTGTAACTCTAATTTCTATAACTTAACGAAGTTTTCAATCAGTTCAGTAATTAATAAACACATAAAATAGTGAAGAATGAACACCTTGTTAATGACATCATTTAGCAAAAGGTAATAGCACAGTTCATGTTCAGTAATTCAAACTAACAAAAGAAGAACATGGTCGAGGTTTTTTCTGACCTCTTTGACCACCAAACCAAATGAGTATTCAAATTAGCCGTTTAGGAAGCAAAAAAATTAAGCTTTCAAACAGTAACAAACTCAGAACCAGAAAGAGAGAGAAAAACAGAGATTGAGTAAGAACTCGAACTTTAATCGAAAATTCCTAAACAACACTATACTGTATTAATTTCTTAGATGTTAGGAGTTGGTGTATTGTTGTTGAGAGCATTGAAGGCTGCTATCTATAGTGGCCAGTGAGCCTTAGGGTTTGAACAGATTCAAATAATGGTAGTGGAGAGTGACGATGAACTGATGATGTGAGCAACATCTAGTGAAATCAGAGAAGACATGTATGAGAGAAGTGATAATTATTACCTAAGATAGGGGAACTGTCCATTGAAATCAAAAGCCAACGGATAAAGGCCCAATGTCTAGAGGTCGCTATGCATGTCCTATGGACCAAGAATAATAACAATAACAGTAAAAAGATAGCCATGCATGCCATAGATTTGCAAGGACGAAGGAAAAAATAAACTAGTTTCGTCTTTTAGGTATAATTTTTTAAATTGGGGCTTTTGAATTTAATTATAAAAATGGGAAAATCGGCTAGATTAGCGGATGTAGGGGGAAAGGGGATGATTTGAAGACTGAGTTTGTGACATTGTACAAATTGTTGCAAGGTCTTTTATTGATTGGGGTTGATGGAGTTTGAGAGACGGAAAAGAGAAAAGTGAAACCAGGGCGGTTGTTTTGGGAAAGAATGAGCTAGGGTTGGGGGGGTGTCTCGGAGTTAAAACTGGGAAATGGAACGAGAGCCACTGTATATGTTGATCAACAGCTCCGATTGCTTTGATAATTAGGTTTTTCGAAATAATTAAACTAGGAAAATTGATGGCCGTTGAATTCTTGTGATCCAACGGCGGAGATAAAACGTGACTGTCCCTTTAAAATAAGTAGAATATCGGGATTAAATTTTATCCCTTGATGATATGGACAACATCATAGATTATCTGTGTTTGTTTTGTGAGAGGAAAAGACGGGTGACGTGGCAGATCGTGATTAGCTTAAAAGATATGGCAAGGATTACCAACAGGTTTAATGGGGTTGTTTGGGTTGGGTATATTTGGACTAGGCTCTTTGTATTTGGGCCAAAGTTAATTTAAAGGATGGCCAATCCATGTTTAATTAAGACTTGCAATTATAGCCTGTTGGCTTTTAACCCTTTTTAAATTAATTTAAACAAACTTAATTATTTTCAATAAAATGTAGTGTAATTATATTTATCAAATATACTACTAAATATAGTAATTACTTATTTATAAAATACCTTATTTTCTAAATTGTAACACTAATTTCAAATTATTAGCATAATAATCTAATTAATTAGAAATTAAGGAATAATTCATTAAATTAATTATAAAGCCTATGTGACGTACATAAAAATTATTTTAATAATCTAAAAATAGTAAGCATGGTATATGTATAATTATAATTATAACATTCAATTATAAATTTCAAAATCACTAATACTAAATTACTTTTGTTAAAATAAGTATTATTGATTGAAAATATTTTTAAAACATTCATTGTAAATTATTAAGTATAAATAAATAAATATTAAAATGAAGGATCAAAATTGGCCATCAACATTCGTCATCATTGATTACTGGTGTCGGACACTGATCTTCTTCCGAGCATGCCATTGTTTTCAACCTAAGGTTAGATTTGTTACTGACTGAGTTAATGGGGTTGGTTGTATTCACACAACACTTTTGCACCTTGCATGCAGATCTTGGAGCTAATGTTGTTGTATCTGGCGGAGGTGGCATTGGAGATATACCCATTGTCCAGACATGGCTACCATATGTCCTTGGTACTTTTAGATTTGAGTTCTATTTATGTGTACTTCAAACCGATGTTGTAATCCTTTTTCATACCAGCTTTGTAAATCTAATGTCTTTGTGGCTCATGACTTGCATTACCAATCCTTGAGATTTTGTATAGAAATTGAGTTATTTTTTTAATTGACTCTTGTTACCCTTATTTGAGTTGGGTTGGATGTTATTTGGCTTACCTAGCGGGCTGGGTTAGGTGTCATCACGACTAGATTAATTTTTGTTCATGATAGCAATGTCACATAAGCGACCAAAAGATTGCAAATGCAACCACCCCATGCCTAGTTCTCCCATAGCAATACTGAGACTAGATTCGCAAATGCGAAGCCTATCACCCCGGCCCACCTTCGCAATTAAGGTTGATACGTCTCAAATGTGAGGCTCGCAAATGCAAAGCAGTCTTTGCATTTGTGAGACTAGCCGAACCAGCAAATATTTGAACTTAACTCAAAGAACTCCGAAACATGTTTGAATCTCAAACGAGCCCCCGGGGCTCCACACCAAACATCTAGACAAGTCTAGAAATATCATACAAACTCGCTCACGAGCTTAAAATACCAAAATAACATATAAAACAACCAATCAAACACCAAAACGCTTTGTGCAAACTATTAAACTCAAGAACATCTTAAATCATAACCAAACATTCTATTCCTATCAAATAAACTCGGAATGACACCAAACTTTGCACACAAATCCCAAAAGACAAAAGGAGCTTATTGCAAGTCCCGTAACCCAAATTTGAACTCGATGACCACAACGTCAACCCATGGTCAAACTTATAAAATTTCTAAACCTTTAAATGCTAACTTTCAGGAAAAAGATCAAATTTATCATAGGAACTTCCGATTTCAATTTCGGGCACACACATAAGTCCAAAATCACCATATAAAGCTATTGAAACCATGAAAAAATTGTTCTGTGTTTAGTTTTTCAATTAAGCTGAACTTGGTCAATACTTCCAACTTAAGCTTCCAAACTATGAACTAAGTGTTCCAATTCAACCCAAAACCTCCCTGAAACCCAACCAACCATCCCCACAAGTCACATAACCACAAATACACATGTGGGAAAACATCAAAAGGGGAAACAAGGCTTAAATTCACAAAATGACCGGCCGGATTGTTACATAATTCAACCTCAAATAATCCGTAACCCATCCAAAACTCACCTGAGGCCCCTGCAACCCTGCCGAATCACACCAACTAGTCCCAAAACATAACACAGAACAACTCGAGGTCTCAAATCTTAGAAAATAACATCAAAACTACAAATCATACCCTAATTCAAACTTAGTGAACTAATCAAACTTCCAACTTCCAAAACTCATGTCGAACCATGTCTAACCTACTCGGAATGACTTCATATTTTGTACACAAGTTCCAAATAATATAAAAAACTTATTCCAACTTCCGAACATACTCGATAACATCAAAGTCATCTCAAACCTAGGAACTTTCCTAACTTTCAAAATTCCAACTTTCTCCAAAAAGAGCCAAATTAACTTAGGAAACTCATACTACACTCTGCACGGGAAATCAACTTAGGAACCTCTTATTAGGGCCAAGGAAATTCCAACTTTCTCCATCTTTACATCACCTACCGGAGTTGTTTGATTTTTCAGATCCTATTGATCCGTCCATCTTATTAGGGCGGAGAGTTTTTATGAACTCCAAGATTTTTGAAACTAAGGAGGTTCCATACTAGCACCTTTTGGTTTTAATCCGTTTTTACTATGCCATGTGTTCATAGCGTAGGCCATGTATTTTCCACAAAAGCTCTTATGGTTCTTTTTGTATCTCTACAATCAATACCACATTCTCATGGAATTCAAGTACCATTATTTTCGAGAGTTTGACACTCTTGAACCTTTCCTAAAAATATTTGTATTGTGGTTCAAACATCAGAGATATTGGGTTCATCATTTTCATTATCGTGGAGTCCTAATATTTATGTTCTACAGGCCATTTATTGTGATCAAATGAACTATAAAGGTGATGCCTACGGTGTCCTTTTGGTTTCATTATCCAGTCACAATCCGAGAAATGAAAAAGGAGTACGTCGAAGCTCAGAGGATCAGTTTTCAGCAAAATAAGTGTCTTCCAGAGGAGACATGACCTGGAGAGGAAGGAAGTTCAAATTATTCTTCCACTCACCCCCATTGGAAAAATATTAAGATATCACTTAAGGGATACAAGGAAATGCTCGAAGACTCACCAACAGAAATTTCTAAAATAAATTTAAATGAGGATATCGGTACATCATCGCAGAAGAAGAAAGGTAAAAGAGTAGGAATTATTGAAGAAAATCATCTGCATGCAAAGAGATATTTCACAAGTGCTGAAAAGCGAAGGATAGAAGGGTTAGAAGACAAGTATAATGCATAATCATGAGTAAGGAAATAATTTGCATAAGTCTTCTAAACCTTTTAGCCAACTTTTCGTCCATAATCCCCAATTTTCCTAATCTATAAAACTGTACAAGTATCACCATTTTAAACTCTTAACCCCCTAGGTAAGTACCCATTTGAAGAACTAAAATTTTGCACACCTTAATTATCCTTTTCACCACTCTACCCCACAAGAAATTACCATGAAAAAACAAATAACCTAAATATGTTTTTCACCTTTTAGCCACTTTAAACCACCAAAGGTTACCATTAAAATACAAATATATATCAATAAAGTTGCCTACCCATTTCAAGCAAAAAGAAATATAGCCTGTTTTATTTGTAATAAAATAGGACATTTTGCACGGAACTGCCCGTAGTTCAAGCATTCTATTAGACTTATCTCTTAAATTACAGATGACACAAGCGTTCATTTTAGTGAGGATGACGATTTTGAATCAGATTTTTCATTGGAAGATAAGCCCACATAAGAGATTCTTTTTTCCCTGTATGTTTATGAGGAATAAGGTGATGATCATTACCAAATTTCAGAACCAAAGCCAAAGGTGGAAGAAAAGATCCATAGCATCATGGTAATATCACAAACAACAATCAATGTCTATGCATCTAAGTGGGACAAACCAACACATGGGAAGAGAACCACATCATCATGGTGATCCCGCAAGCAGAAATCAATCCAAGTGGGGCACCCCAACACATGTCATAATGTTTCTTTGACATGAGAGCATCCTCCTCACTCATTATCCTATGATTGGTAATTAATTACCAACCACTCAATCAACTTCTTTTGGATGACAAATTTCTCATCCCAAATAAGCTCACCCTTTTCTCCCAACATGCCAAAGAAAAACAAATTTCTAAGTTTGATCTCAATTTAGGTTTTTGGAAATTAGGAATCCGCCTAGATGATAGGGCAAAAACTAGTTTTTGTATTCCCGATCACTATTTTCAGTGGAAAGTCATAGCTTTCAGTTAAAAATCTATTCCATCTTTATTTCAAAAGGCCATGGTAAAAATATTTCAGCCCATCCTCCATACATCACTTGTTTATATTAATAATATTTTACTATTCAGTGATACTTGGGAAGAGGACATAAATTTTCTGAATCCTTTTGCATCTTTAGTGGGAAATATGGCATCTTTCTTTCAGCCAAAAAAACGTTTTTGGAAAAAAGAAGTTTGATTTTTTAGGCATGCATTTTCCCATATAAAATATACTCAGGTCCTCATATTTCTGAGTAACTTCTCAAGTTACCGATACTGGGTTCACAACGACGCAAATCCAGTAGTTTTTGGGAATAATAAATTATGTGAGAGATTTTATTCCTAATATTTTTACATATATTTCTCCTCTCCCAAAAATGTTGAAGAAAAAGGCCCAGTCATGGGGCAAGGAACAAAATGATGCAGTGAAAAAAATAAAAGAGATATCCCAAAGTGTCAAATCTTTGAACATTCCCTGCAATGGAAAGAAAATATTGCATACATATGCCAGTAATTAATTTTGGAGCGCATTTGTTTGAGGAAGAAAATGGTCAGAGAAAAATATGCGGTTACGCCAGTGGAAGATTCAAGGATGCCGAACAACACTATCATTATACTTTTAAGGAGATTATAACACTAAAAAATGGGATTAAAATGTTTAATTTTTTTCTAATTCACTCATAATTTCTCATAGAGATGGATATGAAGGCTTTTCCGAGGATGATCCAGTTAAATCCAAAGGTCATTCTGAATTAGTAAATTCTTGGATGGGCTCAATGGTTTCTCCATACAAGTTTCAGCCCAAGCACATTAAAGAGAAAGATAATATTTTTACTGATTTCCTTTGAAGGCAAGGTGATTTTTTCAAAAGGTTTCTGCAACAAAAGCACATGAAGATGAATAAATCAGTAGTTCAAATGTTCATGTTCTCATATGAGCTACGCCCAGGTTCTCCATCATTACATCACCCGCTAGAGTTGTTTAATTTTTCAGATCCTATTGATCCGTCCATCTTATTAGGGCGAAAAGTGTTTATGAACTCCAGGTTTTTTGAAGCTAAGGAGGTTCCATACAAGCACCTTTAGGTGATAATCTGGAATATTCACTATGCCATGTGTTCATAGCATAGGCCAAGAAGTTTCCAAAGGATCTCTTATGGTTCACTTGGTATCTCTGCCATCAATACCATAATCTCATGCCTACGATGTCCTTTTTGTTTCATTATCTAGTCACAGTCATAGCAATGGAAAAGGAGCACGTTGGAGCTCATAGACTCATTTTTCAGCAAAATAAGAGCCTTCGGGAGGAGATATGGCCATGAGAGGAAAGAAGTTTGAATTATTCATCCACCCATCTCCATTGAAAAAATGTTAAGATATCACTTATGGGATAAAACGAAATGCTTGAAGACTCACCAGATACATATGACATTTGTCAAGCAAAAATTGCTAAGATCAATTTAAATGGGGAATATCGGTACTTCGTCGCTGAAGAAGAAAGTTAAAAGAACAGGAAATATAGAAAAAAACTATTCGCACGCAAAGAGATATTTCACAAGAGCTGAAAAGTGAAGGCTAGAAGGGTTAAAAGACAAGCATAATTCATAATCATGAGCCAAAAAATAATTTGCATAAGTCTCCTAAACCTTTTTAGCCAACTTCCCTTCCATAATCCCCCCTTTTTCTAAACTAAAAACTGCACAAGTATCTAAAATAATTTTCACCTCTTAACCCCCTAGGTAAGTACCCATTTGAAGAAAAGAAAGTATGCACACCTTTTTTCATCCTTTTCACCACTCTACCCCATAAGAAATTACTATGAAAAACCTAAAAAATCTGCACATGTTTTTCACTTTTTAGCCACTTTAACCCACACAAAGTTACCATAAAATCCAAGTGTATCGATTAATCTGCCTACCCATGTCAAGCCATAAATTTCTCCAAATTCTATGCCATCGAAATACTATTCTAGGGCCCCTTATGTCATCAATGAAAAGTCATCCATGTCAAGAAATAAATTTACCCAAAACCAATGCCATGCAAACACTATTCATGGGTCACTTTGCCATCGTCCATGTCTTGTCAACACCAATTCTAATATATAAGGCCATGCAATTTATTTTCTAGTTCTTGATCATGCTTTTATGTTTTGTTTATTAGCCAAATAAGGGTCTTGCATTGTAAAACTTTTATGTTAGTTGTACTTGTTTTACACAAGTTGTACTATATAATTAAATAAGGGTAGTACATGAGGATAGTTCTGAGGTAAGTACTGATTCCTGCCAAGATTCCTCGGAATAAGAACTTCCGTCTATTTTCATGAATCAGCCCAGGGAGCCAGATGTCTCCGAAGTTGACGATGGTAAAGATGGGATGACTGATAAGCCCATTCCACAACGGAGATATGATTCTGCCACAACAAAACAGATAATGAAGAATGATCCAGCACTTTATAGAGCTTGCGCTAGGTAAGATTTTAATCACAGGAAAGAAACATTGCTCATTCCAGGCGCCAAGGAAGAAGTTCAAAAGATTTGGGTTGCCTAAATTCTCAGGTGACATGTCTAGGTTCAGAAGGAAAATAAAATACTTCAGAAGGAGAAGGTCGGGCAGTGCAAGGAGAAATAAAGCATGTTTTATTTGTAACAAAATAGGAAAGTTTGCGTGAAACTGCCTGCAGTCCAAACAGACTATTAGAATTCTCTTTGAAATTACAGATTATACAAGCATTCATTTTAGTGATGATGACTATCTTGAATTTGTTTTCTCACTTGAAGATGAGCCCACAGAAGAGACGCTCTTTTCCTTGGATGTTTATGAGGAATATGGTGATGATCATTACTAAATTTCATAACCAAAGGCAAAGGTGAAAGAAGAGATCCCTAGCATCATGGTGATCTCGCAATCATAAATCAAAGTCTATGCATCAAAGCGGTACAAACCAACGCATGGGAAGAGATCCACAATATCACGGTGATCCTGCAAATAGAATTCAAAGTCTATGCATCCAAGTGGGACAAACCAACACATGTCATAGCTTTTATTTGACATGGGAGCATACTCCTCACACATTATCATGCAGTCGTTCCAGATGAGTATTGGGTCAAGAATTTCGACACCGCCTCTAATGGAATTATGACCACAACCGTTATTACCAAGCACTCGATCACCATTGAATTATTCCCAGGACTGAAATACAAGACATAATTGATTATGTCACACGTCCCATGTAAGGATTTGGTTATTGATTTAGACATTTACATGGTTCTGCAGGACAAACTCCAGATCAAAGGCAATGGGATAGCATTCACTAATCACACAACACTCCTATGTAGCATCTCACACTGAATTCTTAACAAAATGTGACAATCCTTTATGAAAAAATGAAGAGTTCTTCATCAAGCTGGCTTCAAAGAAATATGAGAATATCAATTCTGCAAAGGCAAGTCACTTCGATATGAATCCCGACCACCTTCTGCTTGCAAAAAAGGAGTGTCAGGAGCTAGTGGATTTTGATATCATCGAGCCATCAAATTTACAATGGGCGTGAGAAGAATTTTATGTCAACAAAAAAGCCGAGCAAACAAGAGGTAAATTAAGATTGGTAATTAATTATCAGCCGCTCAATCAATTTTTTTGATGACAACTTTCCCATGCCAAATAAGCTCATCCTTTTCTCCCAACTTACCAAAGCGAAATATTTTTCTAGGTTTGATCTCAAATCATGCCTTTGGCATTGTGAATCCACCCGAATGATTGGGAAAAAATTAGTTTTTGCATTCCCGATCACCATTTTCTGTGAAAAGTCATGCCTTTTAGTTTAAAAAATGTTGCATCTTTGTTTAAAAAGGCCATGATAAATATATTTCACTTATTTACATTGATTATAATTTATTTTTTAATGATACTTGGGAGGAACACTTAATTCTGCTCAATCATTTTGAATCTTTAGTGCGAAAAAATGGCATCATGCTTTCAGCCAAAAAAATGGTTTTTGCAAAACAAGGAATTAATTTTTTGGGCATGCATTTTCATATGGAGAATACACCCTAGGTCCTCATAATTCTCAAGTTCCTTCCTACTGGGTTTATATCAAATCAAATCTCATATTGTTTGGGAATAATAAATTATGTGAGAGATTTAGTTCCTAATGTTTCTACATATATTTCTCCTCTCACAAAAATGTTGAACAAAAATGCCCAGCCATGGGGCAAGGAACAAAATAATGCAGTTAGAAAAATAAAAGAGTTGTCCTAATGTGTCAAATCTTTGCACATTCCCTCCAATGGAAAGAAAATATTTTAGACATATGCCAACAATGAATATTAGAGCGCAATTATTTTTTGAAGAAGAATAAGGCCAAACAAAAATATGTGGTTACGCTAGTAGAAGATTCAAGGATGCTGAACAAAACTAACATTCCACTTTCAATGAGATTCTTGTTGTGGTTACTACAACTTTCTTGAACCTAATTATGGATATTGCTCCTATTCAAGACTATGCAAAAAACTTAGAGGATCACAAGAGGATACAACAAGTTGCTCGAGATCACGACCAGGGTCAATCTAAAATGGCCCGGTCCACGAGAGATACAAGAGAATTTCGAGGCGGTTTAGGTCACCATTACTTCGGCAGTCACCTATCTCAGAGACTAGCATTCTATCATAGTTTTATGGCCAATTTTATGAATGGGCCACTTATTTAGGTCAGGTCCAGAATTTCCAAGGGCAGAGTTTGCAGAATAGTGGGGATAGTAGCAAGATGCGTCCTTTGAAGCCACGTTGTGGTCGATGTTGTAGGAATAATTTTGGGCATTGCTCTCAGGGTTCGAATTTGTGTTTCTCATGCGGGCAGCCTGATCACATCATGCGCTTTTGCTCAATAAGAAATCTAGGTGGCATGATACCGCCTACGGGATCGGTAGCAGCCTCTTTATCGACAGCACATCCTCGTGAGTAAGGTATACGACTGCCGTTAGGAAGGGATAGAGGTAGAGGTGGAATGCCCATGTCCAGCCCAGGTGGGCAATAATAAAATCACATCTATGTGTTGCCAGGACGTCAGAATTTAGAGACTTCACTAAACGCGGTGATAGGTATATTATCCGCATTTTTCATTAGTGTATATGGTTTGGTAGATAGGTTCTACCCTATCGTATATTAATCCATTTGTTGCTGGGTAATGTGGTAAAGTATGTATTGCTATGATAACCGTTTGATGTGACCACGCCAGTGGGCGTGTTCGTGTTATTTAGGCGAGTGTATCGATATTGCAATATGATTATTTATGATCACCTCACTTTATCCGATTTGAATGAATTAAAAATGGTAGAATTTAATGTCATTATGGGAATTGATTGGCTGGCCTCTTCTTATACCATAGTATATTGTTGGAAGAAAGTATTTCGCTTTAACTTTCTGGGAGAGCCCATTATCGATTGGAATGGCAATGTCGTAGAGCCATAAGGGAAGCCTATTTATTACCTTAGGGCCCAAAAGATGACCATGAAAGGATGTTTCTATCATATGGTATGGGTACAAGATGCAGAGGCGAAGCATCCCACCCTTCAGTCGGTTTTGGTCGTTAGTGAATTTCCTGATGTGTTCCCGGATGATATCCCGGGCATTCCACCAGAGAGGGAGATTGAGTTTTCTATCGATGTGCCACTTGATATTCAGCCTATATCTATTCATCCATAAAGAATGGCTCATGCGGAGTTTAAGTTTAACAGACTAGTTGAAGGAACTTTTTGATAAGGGCTTCATTCGACTCACCACTTCCCCGTGGGGAGCCTAAGTGCTATTTGTTCGAAAGAATGATGGTTCGTTAAGGATGTGTATTGATTATCGACATCTAAATATGGTAACCATCAAGAGAAAGAATTCACTTCCAAAGATCGATGATATTGTTTGATCAATTGCAAGGTATCTAAGTATTTTTCGAAGATCGATCTCAGATTTAGATATCATCAACTAAGGATCAAGGAAGAAGATGTTCCGAAGACATCCTTTCGGATTAGATATGTTCACTAAATATGTCTTATAATGCCACGTGGCCTAACCAACGCACCAGCGGCCTTCATGGATTTGATGACTCGAGTGTTCAAGAAGTATTTGGATATTTTTGTGATCATGTTCATAGATGATATACTCGTATATTTTCAAATAGAGGCAGAGCACGGAGAGCATTTGCGAATCGTTTTACGCATACTTCGGGATCATAATTTGTACCCAAATTTTCCAAGTATGAGTTCTGGTTGAACTCAGTGGCTGATAGTCAAATGGTTTTACGCATACTTCCGGTGAGGGTACATAAGTTGATAGTCAAAAGGCTGAAGCAGTTAAGAATGGGCTAAGGCCTATAACCCATACCAAGGTACGCAACTTCTTTGGCTTAGCTGGTTACTACTGAAGGTTTGTTGAGAATTTCTCATCCATAACTGCTTCTTTGACGAAATTGATGCATAAGGAAGCGAACATTCGGTAGACTGATGGTTATGAGAAGAGCTTCCAGGAGTTAAAGGATATGTTAACCTCGGGGCCAGTATTAACTCTTCCTAAGGGACCCGAGGGGTATATCATATATTGTGATTCCACAACATAGTGGGCTTAGGCAGCGTACTAATGCAACACGGGTAAGTGAATGCATGTGATTCAAGGAAGCCGAGGAAATATGAGAAACAATTATCTGATTCGTGAACTGGAGCTAGTAGCTGTCATTTTTGCTCTGAAGATATGGCGTAACTATCTATATGGAGGTCTTGTTAACATATTCACCGATCACAAGAGCTTGCAGTGCATATTCAAGCAAAAAGAGTTGAATGTAAGGCATTGAAAGTGACTCGATGTATTAAAGGACTCTGATGTTGATATTCTACACCAGTCCAGGAAGGCAAACATGGTGCATGATGCATTAAGTCGGATGTCTATGGTCATCCTGTGGTATGTGGAAGAGCATAAATTGGAGATGAATAAGTGTACAGTTGCTTGACACCGGTAACGGAGGAATCACAGTTCTAAATACTGTTGATTCCTTGTTAGTGGCCGAAGTAAAGGTGCGACAATTTGAAGATCCAGCCTTGGCGTAAATAAGAGGAAGCATACCCTTTCAAAAGAAGCAAGCGTTCGGTCTATCCAAGGACGGGGCCCTTAGACACAAAGACCGGCTATGTATACCTAATTTCGGAGGACTCGGAGAGAAGATCATGACAGAGATTAACAAATCTCGGTATTCCATTCATCTGAGGTCAACCAAGACGTACCATTATCTTTGACAGTTATACTGGTTGAACAACATGAAGAGGTACATTACTGGGTATGTCATTCGTGTCCAAATTTCCAACAAGTAAAGATTGAATATCAAAAATCGGGAGTGTTGCTGCGATACATGGAAGTTCTGACCTAGAAATAAGAAGCGATCAACATGGATTTCATTACCGGATTATCATGATCACCTCAAGGGTTTGATTAAATTTGGATTATCGTGGATCGACTCACCATGTCAGCTCACATTTTTCCAGCCAAAACTACTTTCTTGGCTGAAGAATATGCTATGTTATATATTAAGGAAATAATTAAACTTCATTGGGTCCTGGTTTCTATCATATCAGATAGAGGTTCTCTGTTCACACCTAATTATTGGAAATCATTCCACAAAGGGTTAGTTACAAGGATCAACCTCAATACAACTTTACATCCAAAACACCCATGTCCAGGCCGAGCGAACTATTAAAACGATCGAGGACATGTTACGGGCCAATGTTCTGGATTTCAAGAGTGATTAGGAGGATTGTATATCACTCATCAAATTTTCTTACAAAAACAGCTACCATGCCAGCATTCGAGTGGAACCATATGAGTACTTACACATACGAACATGCATATCTCCTATAGGACGATTAGAAGTTGGTGAAACAAAGTTATCAGGCCCTGAGTTGGGGCAACAAGCTGGGGAAAAAGTGAAGGCAATTTGAAATCGATTATTGACTACTCAGATCAGGCAAAAATCTTACTCAGATAGTCGGCGGCAAGATTCAGAGTTCGCTATAGGAGACTAGGTGTTCTTGAAGGAGTCACCTATGAAAGTTGATGAGGTTTGGTAAAAGAGGCAAACTCATCCCCTGATATATCAGACCATATCAAATCATATAGGAAGGTCGGTCAAGTGGCTTATAAGCTGGAGTTGCCACCGGAATTGGAGGCAGTGCATCCGGTATTTCATGTATCTATGATCGACATATGTTTTAGTGATCCATTGCGTATCACCCCCCTTGAAGTTATTAAAGTTACATGAGATCTATCCTACGAAGAAGTTCTGGTGGCCATTCTGGATCGTTAAGTCTGAAATCTGCAAACTAAAGAAGTGGCTTCAGTTAAAGTGATTTGTAGGAACAATAGTAAGGAAGAAATGATGTGGAAAACGAAAGAAAAAATGAAATCTACATACCCAGATTTTTCCAAGCTATGAGAGGTAATAATGAGGTAATCATGATGGGTTATGATCCAACATTCGAGGATGACTGTTCCAAAGGGGGAGATGATGTTGCACCTCACACTTAAATAAATCTTGGTAAGTTTTGTCTCAAACATGGCCAGTCAGCCAGCGACATATGTGAAGGGAAGGGGGATTACACGATTTTGCAAGCTTGCGCCAGGTGTCCCACCTGGTATTGTAACCAGCGCGGGGTGGTCCATTTTGCATGAGGACCCGACAGAGATTTCTATGTTGGTATAAAAAGGCAGTAAGGCTCATTCCCTCTCATCTTCTAGAAGTATCACCAACACTTGTTCTCCAAAAATACTCTTAATTCCACTTTTGGATTTCCAAACGAGTAAAGGAGAAGTAGAAGATGAGTTTGAATCTTGCAATATTTTGCATGAAGAAGCCTGTAATAATCGTTGTAATATTTATTATGTAGTTGCATCGATTTTGGGGATTCATTGAAGGCAGTGTTGATCATCCTAGAAGCGTAGCTAGCGCTTCAACAAGGTATGTAGGGTGACTTTATATGCCCCTCTAAATAATATTGTTCCGTCCTTGTATATTCTTTTCGATAGCATTCCTATTAATGTTTAAATTGTTCCAAGTTGGTATCCTGTGATCAGGAAGCATGGTTCATTTTGAGGTTAAACTTAATATCTGTTGGAGTTGATTATGCAAATCACCACATATGAAGATGTATATATTTTTAGTGAGATACGTTATAGATAGTCGTGTACGACACCTATTGTGCAACCACTGATCAATTGGGTACGATGTGAAATGCTAACGAGCCCTTACATGGTCTGGTACAATCGAGACCTTGTGTGGCCTAGTACAACCCAAGCTCTCTATTACATTACCGAGCCCTTGCATTGCTGGGTACAATCGATGCCTTACATGGCGGGGTACGACCGAGACCTTATGAGGTCAGGTTTGATGTGATAAAGGAAATTAATCTTACTGAGTCCTGTGTGAGACCAGGTATGATGTAAAGTAAGATGACCCAACATAGGGCTAAATAAATCTATATTGTATTTAATGCAAAGATTCAGAAGGGTGCCTACTCCTTTGTATCGTTGCATCTTTATATGTTATGGCTTCTATTGTTCATGCCCCCGGTGGTTGTCCTCGGTACCCAGGTTGAGACCATGAGATTATGTTTCCTATACTATGACTCTTATTTATATGCTTTCTTAGCTTTATATGCTCAGTACATTTTTCATACCGACGCCCTTTTATTTTGTGCATTGTGTTCATGACCATAGCTAAAAATAGACCCGGTGGCGTCCCTCCCCAATAGGATGTTGTTCAAGTTTATAGGTTGTTGCTCTCCACTCTTTAGGTGTAGATGTTCAACAGTCAATAGGTACTGATGCAGATGTCATGAACGTTATGGGTACGTTGGCTCCCTGTCCCGACCAAGTGGTGTAATATATATATTTCTTTTGATACTCTTAGAGGCTTGCAGGCTAGTGTTAGTATTTGATTGCATGTTATGGATGGGTATAGCTATGCTAGTGACAGTGATGATCATGTATTAAATGCTAATGTTTATTTTGCTAAATAGTTATTCACCTGTTAAATATAGTTCTAATATTTGGAGGCCTTAATGGCCAGATTTTATGGATAAAAAGAATGTAAGAACTGACGTTGGTTCGCATCAGCCTTCGGGCATCGTGTGACGGTAGCACCTCCCAAGGTGGGGTGTTACAAGATTCTATTTTGAGAAATAGAATTTTCGGACTTCCAATTGATTGTTGCTTCAATGTCACTAGATGGTGATTTTTCTCCTCATGGAAAAATAACATTCTTTTAGGGGATCGTTGGGGCATGATCTGCACCATCTTTAATGAAATGTTCAATAGGTGGAAAATCATGGATATAGACGACGCTAACAAGGATAAACATTAGTACATTAGGATTGTTGGGAAAAGCGGTTGCCTAGTCATCTTCCCAACCAGGGGTTATTAGCTAGTTATTTTTCTCTAGCAATTTTAGCCATTCCTGAGGGTTATAGCGGAATAGTTATTCATACTTACCTGGGTGGCTGAGCAAGCCAACTGATGGGTCTCCTTTTTCATACCTTTCTCGAAGACATTCTGCAGATGAATTGCACTTTTTTCTAAACACCTGGTAGTATTCTATTGGATCCTCAAGGCATTATTAATAGGAACATTCAATATTTTGTAGGCATTGACTTGTGAAAGGATCTTTGAACCACCACATATTTTTTCACGACCCAAACTGATGGGCCGCGACGGGTGCCCGAATCCTACGTGTCGAACATCCTTAAGCATGCATTTAAGTTATAGACGTGAATAACATATGTGAGGGAAATCTATCCAAAAGACGAATGTACATATACATGCGGAACATAGTGGGCAAGCCGGCAAGGCTGCTATAGACAACTAAATACCCAAAACTAAAAGCCGACAAGGCCATATATTATTCAACTATACAAACTGTCTACAGATCTCTAATAGAAATACAACTGTACAAAGATAGGACTGAGCCAAATCATACCCATATATATATATAAACATATCGTACCAAAATCAAAAGCAGCTCCGGATCAAGTGGAGCACGCCAACTCTCGCTGATCAAGGATCCTAAAGAGGGGAACCGTCGGCTTGTCTATCTGCACCTGCGGACATGAAACGTAGGCGCCGGGAAATAGGGCGTTAGTATGAATAATGTATTGAGTATGTAAGGCATGAAAACCAATACATAAAAGACATAGATGAAAAATGGAATAAAGAAATCCATCTGTAAGTCTAAATAACTTTGTAATTTCTGAAACATTTATAATGTCATGCACGTGCATATAAATGTCGTGTCATGCATAGGTATAGGTGTACATAACATCATCAAGCCTCTGAGGACATCCCATCATAGCGCCTCATCCACTGTGAGCAACATCATCAACATATACCAACTGATCAAGTGGTGGTGCATATATAACGTCGTAACCTTTTTCCCATATCCCATATACAAATATATATACATATACATATAAATATGCGTATATAACGCCATCTGGTCATGGATCAATGTACATGTATAAATGAATTAAATGCATGAAAATATGTTAATAATCTTAATATTCCTTTCGGATAAACTTTTGTCAACTGTGTGTTATTCTGAGACCCATGAACAGACGATATAATAATATGTCACATGGGGAATCAATGACACAGAGACCCCTAGTATTTCTATGAATAGAGTAGTTTATGAAAACTGTGGTTTTGCTCATTTCTTCTGTATAATTTGGATCATGCCAAAATGAAAGAAGAGATAGCCTTAACATACCTGGAGTAGGGTAAAATCCGTATGATATTCTTGGAAAAGGTTGCACCGTACTCTTTTAGAACCAAAATGTTTACGTTGTTAAGCTTCTAATAATTCTTCGTTGGATTTGGTTGAAGAAATCTCGTTGTTAATGTCTTCGTAGGAACTTGAATTGTAAGAATTGCTAACGTTCTGTTATGAAGTCAAGTGTTGCTATGTTCTAATATGAAGTCTTTTGTATTCAAACAATAGAAATGAAAGGTTTTTTTACTTACCACCTTACTTACAAGTCTTTGTATTTAAATCATAAGAAAAGAGGTGTCTTTGTTCTTGACATGTTACTTGCCACCTAACCAAAGATAACTAATAGTCATGTTCTCAAGAAGTGGCTTGCTGCCACGTTTATTTTGGGAGGGAGGGGGGTGTGTGTTTTAATCTTTATCTTATAATTTATTAATTAACTAGGTAATGTTCCGTTACCCGATAATTAACCAATTACCCGCATAATTTAGAATTGTCTCACATTACTTAAAGTTCTATTCATTTTTAATATACCTTATACATCATACTATCACGGTCATATGGTACCTTGTATGGTACTAGTCCATAAATATCGAGTATTATAGCTCGGATCATATTTTATCCCCAAATCGGCAACCTTTAACGAAACTCATTTTCTTTAATTCGTGTATCCTTTACCCTTCATGGCACTTACTTATCGCTTGTTATAAATAGCATAAATACTTTAACCCCTAGATAATCTCATCCCCAAGTCTACGTCGAGTAACTGAATGCGAAACTTTAGCATACAAAAACACGAGATGTAACATCCTTCCCCTCTTAGAAACATTAGTCCTCGAATGTTTATATTCCCGGGATCTATATAACTTTGGCAGAGTCGCCTTCGTAACAATACTACTACCAACTCTTCCTGTAGAACTCAAAAATTCAACGCCGCATAGGACCACTATCATCAATAACGACAATGGCCTTACAAGACCAATGACAATAACTAACACAAGAATCCATACACGTACCTTAAGGTTGTGATGTCTCAGTCGGACCCTTCTCTGAAGGAGGAATTAAGTATGGATATCTAGACTTTATGTCTTCCTCGGCCTCCCAAGTCATTTCTTCCACATTTTTGCTTCTCCAAAGTACTTTTACCCAAGCTATGTCTTTAGTTCTCAATCTCCGAACCTGTCTGTCTAATATGGAAATGGGAGTTTCTTCATATGATAGCTACTCTGTGAGTTGAACGTTGTCAACTGACACGATTCTGGAAGGATCCTCGATACATTTACAGAGGATAGACACATGAAAGACTGGATGTATAGGTTCCAACTCTGAAGGCAAGTCTAACTCATATGCTACCTGTCTTACCTTGTGTATGACCCTATATGGTCCAATGTACAGAGGGCTAATTTTTCCTTTCTTACCAAACATCATGACACCTTTCATTGGTGACACCTTTATGAATATCCAGTCATTAATCTGAAACTCCAATTCTCGCCGTCAATTATCCGCATAAGACTTCTGACGACTTTGAGCTACTAATAGCCTTTCCTGTATAAGCTTAATTTTCTTGATCGCCTGTTTTACCAATTCTGGTCCTACTAACATAATTTCCTCCAACATCGAACCATCCTATAGGCGACCTACACTTTCGCCCGTAAAGAGCTTCGTGTGGAGCCATCTGAATACTGGAATGGTAGCTATTATTATATGCGAACTCAATAAGCGGCAGATGATCATCCCAACTACCCTTGTAATCTATCACACAAGCTCGTAATATATCCTCAAGAGTCTGAATAGTATGCTCAGCTTGTCCGTCTGTCTGGGGATAAAATGTTGTACTAAGACTTACCTGAGTCCCTAATCCTATAAATTGAGCTCCTCGATCCGAGATAATAGAGATAGGTACACCATGCAGTCGTACTATCTCCTTAATATAAAGCCTTGCATAATCCTCTGCGGAATATGTAGTCCTAATGGGCTAAAAATGGGCTGATTTTGTAAGCCTATCAAACATTACTCATATAGAATCGAACTTACGCTGGGTACGAGATAAGCCTACGATGAAATCCATATTAATTACTTCCCATTTCCAAGTCAGAATCTCCATAGCCTGCAATAATCCACCGGCTTTTGATGCTCAATTTTAACCTGCTGCCAGTTAGGGCACTAAGCAACAAACTCCTCTATATCGTTTTTCATTCCGTCCCACCAATATACCTCCTTGATATCATGATATATCTTTGTTGCTCCTGGATGGATAAAATAACAAGAATAGTGAGTTTCTCCCATAACCTATCTACGCAGCCCTGCAACATTAGGGGTAGATAATTATCCTCGATATTTGAGGACCCCATCTTCTGTAATCTCAAATGGTATCTTCTCGTTCTGAGGGGTGGTATCCCTATAATGAACTAACAAAGGATCCTCGTACTGGCACTCCTTCACTTCAGTTACTAACGAGGATGTTGCCATAGCATGAATATTAATTCCAATATCACCTGAATCCAGTAATCGAACTCCAAGACTAGCTAGCTAATGAATCTCATGGGCTATTCCCCTCTTCTCTGGCTGTATATATGATAGACTACCCATAGATCTATGGCTGAAGGAATCAGCTACCACGTTCGCTTTCCCCGGATGCTATAAAATATCAATGTTATAATCTTTAAGTAGCTCCAACCACCTCCTTTGACGTAAATTCAATTCCTTTTTCTTGAAGATATACTGAAGGCTCTTATGATCCATATAGATATCAATATAAATGCCATACAAGTAGTGCCTCCTCATCTTTAGTGCATGAATAACTGTGGCTAACTCTAAATCGTGGGTCGGGTAATTCTTCTCATGCTTATCCAGTTGTCTAGAAGCATAAGCTACAACCTTACCATGTTGCATCAGTACACAACCCAATCCAATGCTCGAGGCATCACAAAAGATAATATAACCATCGATCATTTCGGGATCGTTAGAATCGGTGCTGAAGTTAATTTGTCCTTTATTGCCTGGAAACACCATTCGCAAACATCAGTCCACTGAAACTTAGCTCCCTTTTGAGTCAACTTGCATGGGTATTCTAATCTTTTACAATTCATGAAATTCCTCCTTTTAAAAGCCCAAACGTCATCCTATATCTGTCATAATTATGCCTTTATTCCACTACCAGGGCAGCATCCCATCTCTTCTAAATGCTACTGGTCTTAGACTCATTTGAGTTCACTAAGGCTATACTTTGCTTTCTATGACTTAGAGAAACCATCAGCTCTCTTATTTTCATGGGCTTAATCCCAAGGACTTATCCATTCCCGTCACCTTCTCACTCACCTTTTCTTATCCTTATTCCTGTCTTCCTAAAACCTTGTCGCTCTACCATACTTTAGCTTGCGATACACATATCTATTAATACTTATTCACAAACTTCCTTCAACTTGTTTGCACCATAGATTTCCTTATGTTATTCTGGAACATCAAGCGAGACATCACGTCGTCACACTACTTTTGTCGAATGTGCTGAAAGAGAAGAAAATCCTTTTACAAGTTTCCTGTGCCAAACCGAGAAAGCTACGAACCTCCGTTGGTGTCGTGGATTTAGGTCAACTCTTTACTTCTTGAAATTTTTGTGTATTAACTGGAATACCTTCACTTGAAATTGTATGCCCAAGAAAAGCTACAGAATTCATATTTAGAGAATTTTGTATACAACTTCCCTTTTTATAGAACTTTGAGCACAATATGCAAATGATCTACATGCTCAGCCTCTTAATGAGAGTACACCAATATATCATCAAATAATACTATCACGAATAGATCTAGAAAGGGTCTGAACACTCGATTTATCAAGTCCATGAATACTGCTGGGGCATTAGTCAAACTGAATGACATGATACGAAACTCAAGTGCCCATATCTGGTCCTGAATGTTATCTGTGGGATATCTTTTTCCTTACCCCTTACCTGAGGGTACCCGGACCTCACGTTTATCTTCGAGAAATACTTGGCACCTTGCAACTGACCAAATAAATCCTCAATCCTAGGGAGAGGGTACTTATTCTTGATTGTCACCATATTCAACTATCTATAATCAATATGCATCCGCAGGGAACCATCTCTGATCTACACTTGATTTTAGCATAACAAAAAGCCAACCAATCTATACCCATTATAATATCAAGTTCTACCCAACCGAACACCACGTACCTTGTCCTTGTTTATTATCAAATCTATCACGGGCCATTACAGGAAACATCCATATATATAAGTAACAATATTAAGACTTAACTCGCATAACTAATTTAGAAAAAGGTTTATACACATAGGGGTCGACAAGGCCATAGACATATCATACCCAAAACTATATACAGGATACTGTCTGCAAAACCTCTAAGTAGACATAACCATAATATATACAAGTCGTGAAGGGGCTCCATACGTCCTCATAAAGCAACCTAACACATTCAGAACCCTGACTTGGTAATACTCCAAGAAGAGGTGGAACTCACCAACCAAAAACTGACATCTTGAGGAAGTCTATAGTAGAGGGTCCTTGCCTCGTCCTATATGAGAACCTCGATCAGACACACTTCGAAGCAAAACCTTCGTATCCTTATCAGTTACCTTCCCCCTCTTGGCCCGACTACTACCCTCTTCCTCTGCATATCCCATAACATACAGTGACAAACCTTTATTGACGGACTCCCAAGACTGTTGACTATTTGGAACCTCAGAAGAGCTGGTGTCCACAAATACCTTGACATAGTTTTGAGCCTGAGGGGAACCCGGTTGTGCCAAATCATGCACCACTCCCCTTATACCCTGATCAATGGGTCTTTATAATGAAACTAAGGGCCTTGGTGAGGTCGGAACTCCCCTCACCTCATCTGTTGCCGGCAAAATCAAAACTACTCGAACGGATAACTCATATGGATCCTCCTCGATAGAACCGATGATCTTTGATGGATCTGACTCCATAGTGTAACTTTTATCTCCTTCTAACACCTTCGTAGCCTTTTGACTCGTGCTAGCGTCTGTAATCTTCGAAAGCATCGCTGAAAACATATCGTTAGGAACATGAATTCTTATATCACACGATCTAAGATAAGAAGAGAGGATAACATCCTATATGTCCTGTAGCCTCCTATCTATAAGTGTGGTGCACAACACACCCATAAATAAGGCTCTACTAGACACGGTCTGTAGGCAACCCTAGGACAGAATTGCTCTGATACCACTTTTGTCACGACCCAAGCTGATGAGCCGGGATGGGTGCCCGAATCCTACCTGTCGAACATCCTTAAGCATGCATTTAAGTTATATACGCGAATAACATATGTGAGGGAAATCTATCCAAAAGACATATGTACATATACATGCGGAACATAGTGGGTGAGTCGGCAAGGCTGCTATAGACAACTAAATACTCAAAACTTAAAGACGGGACTGAGCCATGTCATACCCATATATATATACAAGCATATCGTACTAAAATCAAAAGCAGCTCCGGATCCAGTGGAGCACGCCAACTCTCGCTGCTCAACGATCCTAAAAAGGGGAACCGTCGATTTGCCTATCTACACCTGTGGGCATGAAATGCAGGCAACGGGAAATAGGGCGTCAGTAGGAATAATGTACTAAGTATGTAAGGCATGAAAATCAGTACATAAAAGACATAGATGAAACATGTAATAAATAAATCCATCTGTAAGTCTGAATAACTTTGTAATTTCTAAAACATGTATAATGTCATGCACGTGCATATAAATGTCGTGTCATGCATATGTATAGGTGTAAATAATATCATCAAGCCTCCGAGGGCATCCCATCATATCGCCTCGGCCACTGTGGGCAACATCACCAACATATACCAACTGATCAGGTGGTGGTGCATATATAACGTCGTAACCTTTTTCCTATATCCCATATATATATATATATATATATATACATATACATATAAATATGCGTATATAACGCCATCTGGTCATGGGTCAATGTACATGTATAAATGAATTATATGCATGAAAATATGTTAATAATCTCAATATTCCTTTCGGATAAACTTCTTTCAACTGCGTATTATTATGAGACCCATGAACAGAAGATATAATAATATGTCACATGGGGAATCAAGGACACAGAGACCCCTAGTATTTCTATGAATAGAGCTGTTTATGAAAACTGTGCATTTGCTCGTTTCTTCTGTATAATTTGGATCATGCCAAAAAGAAAGAAGGGATAGCCTTAACATACCTGGAGTAGGGAAAAATCCGTATGATATTCTTGAAAAAGGTTGCACCGTACTCTTTTAGAACCTCAAAAATTTTACGTTGTTAAGCTTCTAATAATTCTTCGTTGGATTTGGTTGAAGAAATCTCGTTGTTAATGTCTTCGTAGGAACTTGAATTGTAAGAATTGCTAACGATCTGTTATGAAGTCAAGTGTTGCTATGTTCTGATATGAAGTCTTTTGTATTCAAATAATAGAAATGAAAGGTTTTGTACTTACCACCTTACTTACAAGTCTTTGTATTTAAATCATAAGAAAAGAGGTGTCTTTGTTCTTTACATGTTACTTGCCACCTAACCAAAGATAACTAATAGTCATGTTCTCAAGAAGTGGCTTGCTGCCACGTTTATTTTGGGAGGGAGGGGGGTGTTTTAATCTTTATCTTTAAATTTATTAATTAACTAGGTAATGTCCCGTTACCCGATAATTAACCAATTACCCGCATAGTTAAGAATTGTATCACATTACTTAAAGTTCTACTCATTTTTAATATACCTTATACATCATACTATCACGGTCATATGGTACCTTGTATGGTACTAGTCCATAAATATCGAGTATTATAGCTCGGATCATATTTTATCCCCAAATCGGCAACTTTTAACGAAACTTATTTTCTTTAAGTCGTATATCCTTTAAAAATCACCTACTTATCACTTGTTATAAAGAGCATAAATATATTAACGTCGAGATAATCTCATCCCTGTGTCTACGTGGATTAACTGAAGGCAAAACTTTAACATACAAAAACGCGAGATGTAACAGAAATCTAGCTTAGATGTCATTGTGCACAATCCAGTCATGGTCGGACATGATTCCATCTATCCATTCAGAGAAATCGTATGGATCATATCTACATAGCTTACATCGTGTAAGGCCTTGTAAAAGTTTACCTAAGGCCCCAAGGAAGTTCATCGGTTAGCTAGTATGGGGGTTCGTCTTACGAGCTCTATTGAAGGAGGGGTTATTGTGCAAAATAAGGGCGAATCATCGCTTGTTGTGGAAGTTAAGGAGAAGCAATATGACAATCCATTGCTGGTACATTTGAAGGAGGGGATTCATAAACATAAGACCATGGCTTTTTCTCAGGAGTCGTCAGGAGTCCTATTTGGATGTACGTCATAGGGATTTGGAGTTCTAAGAGGATGATTGGGTATTCTTGAAGGTTTCCCCTATGAAGGGGGTTATACGGTTTGGTAAGATAGGAAAATTGAGTCTGAGGTATGTCAGACCGTATAGAATAATTCAAAAGATTGGTCAGGTGGCTTACAAGCTAGAACTACCTCCAGAGATCTCTTTAGTGCACCCGGTGTTTCATGTATCCATGTTGAAGAAGCTGGTTAGAGATTCGTCGCTCATTGTTCCGGTTGAGATTATAGAGGTTAATGAGTAATTGACTTATGAAGAGATTCTAGTTGCCATTCTTGATAGGCAAGTCCGAAAGCTGAGAAACAAAGATATTACCTCCGTGAAAGTGTTATGGTGAAACAAACACGTCAAAGTGGCCACCTGGAAAGTCGATGAAGAGATGAAGAAGAAGTATCATCATTTGTTTGAATGGCTATGTAGTTGTGTCCATGATGTTAAAAGCTAACTTTCTACAAATCATGTTTCTCCTGAACATCTTATGTGAAGGATACTCCTTCTTGGTAATGTAATGTTTATGGCATTGTGGTCGGTGTTGTTTCCATGTTATTTTACATTATAATGTTATGGTTATGCTGTTAGTACTGGTTTTAGGATTCTCCGGCAGGTGGATAGGTCCAATTACAAGGGAGACTCTAGCAAAATTGTTAGAAATTTAGAGAGTTAGTCAAAATCTGGAACAGCTGGTATGTGAAGTAACAATTGGGTCACATTGGATGCTAATGGCAGACGTTGACCCTCATTAGAGGATAAATGATTCTGAGCGGGTGAAGATGTAAGACCCCATAAAATTTCAACTAAAATTAGGGGTTTTGTGTTGCCGAGGTAGGCTAATAAATTTGATGGTTGTAGAAAATCTTCGCGGTGAACTTTCTGCGGTCCATTATGCGACAGCAGAATTGATATGCAGACCATAGATCTGCTGCAGAGCGAAGCAGAGAAATGCGCCAATTTTGGAGGTCGTTTTGCGGTCAACTATGTGATCGCATAATCATTTCGCGGGCTATATATCTGTCGCAGAACCAGCATGAATATATTTAGAGGAAGATTCTGCGGTCCATTATGCGGCCGCTATGTTAGCCACAGACCTAGCCGTATAGTATACCAGACCAACGCAGATTTTGAGATTGTTTCTGCGGTCCATTTTACAGGTCGCAGACCTGATCTGCGGTGCACTCTTTGATTTTTAAAACCCGACCCCATTTGATTAAAAGCCATTGGGTCTCGTTTAGAAGGCAGAAATCTGCCATTTTAGAGCGAAGGGAGTGCATTAGAGAGAAAGGATGAATCCCCAAGAACTTTGTTCATCAATCCTTGCTTAAACTTTGAAATTCAACAAGGAAAACTCACAAGGTCTTCATCCAAGAGGTAAGATTCTACTTCCTAGCCCTCAATTTCGGGATTGGGCTGAAAGTAGGTAATTAGAAATATGATTCTTGAGTGTTATTTATGCATTCATGCACCATCAAGGTTGGTGGGAAGGTTATTGAGCTCAAATGGGTAAACGTTGGGTTGCGGAATGAAGGAATCCCCCATAGGAGAACCTTGAAACCCTAATGCATACTTACTGCTTGATAAAATGCTCAAATGAGCTGAAACTCTGAATATCTTCCTAATTATCGTTCAAATTGGTCATGTTTCTAAAAGATTGAAGTCACTAGGATTTTCGGAACATTATAGTAATTTAAGAAAGCTCAAGCGAGGTATGTTGGCTAAACTCCTCTTGTAGAAATCAAATTCCATAATGTCCTCGTAAGTTGCGATTGTGATTGGCACAATTTCTTATTTCTCATGTTCCGAGTCCTTCCTAATATATTTGATAATTCTAAAATAAGTGTTGCTGAAAGTTGTATGTCTCAAAATGTGTTCAAAATGTTCCTGTCGTAAAATGATTCCCTCCGAGAATGTAATCTATTATGATCAATTTACAAAATGTGTTGTGATTTAAAATAATGTTTCAATTGCAAGTTAGTATAATCGGAGCTTGATTGCAGCACTATCATGCTACTCTTTTTTATATATTAGAGGCTCCGTAGACATAGCGTCGGTGGTACCTTTGTTTTTGGAAGTCAAATTAGAAATGTTGTATTTGTATCATATGTTTCCACTTCTAAATTATGAATGTATAATGTAATATTTTGGTAAATCTTGAATGAAGTTCTAACAGAATTGAAATTTGGATTGTTCATGTAACCTTATCATTGTCTAATTAATGAAATATATATTCTCTTTATTCATGGGTGAGTTCGGATAGAAGGCATTTTACAGGCTTGCTTGGCCGGGTTATCTCAGCGAGCGCCGGTTGTGCTCTCCGAGGTCGGGGTGTGACACATCAATTAACTTATGATGTACTTTTATGTACGAAAATATGTGGTATAAAACACTTGTATGTATACTTGTATGAAATAACAATTAAACATTTTATGTTATTGAATAATTCTTTATTTGTTATAAAAATTCTTATTTTTTTCTTGAATATTTTTCTATTTAAGATAAGCTTGTTTAGATAATTAATCTTGTTAAGTTTACAACATACACAAATTCAAATGATGATTGGAAACTATAATGACCCAGCTGGTTGTTTTTGTGTATTTTAGCCTTGTTTCCCTCTTTGAAGATTCCTCTATGTGTATTTATGGTTGTATGAATTTTGGGGATGGTTGGTTGGGTTTCGTGGAGGTTTTGATTTGATTTGAAATACATAGTTCCTAGTTTGGAAGTTTAAGTTGGAAGTGTTGGCCAAGTTTGACTTTTGTGGAAACGACCCTGAAACGGTATTTTGATTGTCCCAATGGGTTTGTATGGTGATTTTGGACTTATACATTATACCCAGAATTTAATTCAGAGGTTCCTAGGATGAATTGGCTCTTTTTGCTGACAGTTGACAATTTGAAGGTTTCAAAATTTCTAATTTTGACCATGAGTTAACTTTGTGTCTATCGGGATCGAATGTTTGTTTTGGGACATGAAATAGATCCATATTATCATTTGAAAATTGTGTGTAAGGTTTAGTGTCATTCCAAGTTAGTTTGGTTGGAATCGGACGCTTGGTTGTGATTTTTCAGGGCTCGGGTGAGTTTCGGACGTATTTTAGAATGTTTGGCACTTGTTTTAGTGTTGCAGATGTTGTTGGTGATGCAGATCTCGCAAATGAGAGAACCAATTCGCATTTGCATGCCTCCTATTTCCGAGGTATCAATCGCATTTGTGAAGGGGTTTGGGGCCTGGGCATGTCACCGTTGCGACCTTGTGGTCGCTTTTACAACGTTGACTAGTAGAGTGAAACTTTGCTTTTGCGAAGACAGTGGTCGCATTTGCGACATCCTCTAGTTTAACAGGCTTCGCATTTGCGTTCAATGGGTCGCACTTTCGGAGTTCGCATTTGCGAACCTCAGATCGCAAATGCGACATCTGTAGCTGGTTTTTAAAAGGGATTTCGGGACTTAGACTCATTATTTCTTATTTTGAGATTGGAAGCTCCGTTTGAGGCGACTTTGAGGCATTGTTCACCAATTTACATTGGGTAAGTTTTCTTGACTCGGATTTGATTATTTTTCATTAATCTCATTTTTTATTTAGCATTTAATTGATGAATCAATGAGTGAAATTGGTGTTTCTGACAAATATTTTCTAAAAATAAAAAATTGAGATTTCAGAGTCGATTTTGTAAGACCCTGTTACAAATTTCCTAATGATTTAATATTTTAAAGTGTGCCAACGCTATTTGGGAATAACATATTTTAGAATTAAAGGAGACCCATATGATAGAACAACATCACTTTGAAATGAAAATATATGTTTATGGTGTGTTAGAACATAAAAAGGCATTTTGTGAATGGAAAGAAATTGTGTGGAACAAGTTGGATACATTAATTGGAAAGGATGTCTCAATTGTCACAAGATCCTAATTCAAATGCATGCTGCTTTCAAACGCATCAAACCGTTCGTCATTTGGATATTTTTACAGAATGTTATGGCCATTTTACCGGACCTATACCAAATGCCCGCCCATATGCGCGACCGCGCATCTTAGATGGTATTCTGCCTTAGGTGCGCGACCAGATGCGTGGTCACTTGCCCAGGTGCACGACCACGCACGTAGAAGCCCATTAAATACCCCCAAAGCCGGGTAGAGAGAGCGGCTAAGTCATTTCATTGAGCTACGACTTGCATATCAAGGGAAATCCGCCCAACACTTCCCTCCCATGAACCAAGGTAATGTTTTTGGTGTTATTTGAGTTGATTACTACTCCTAAACACCTATATTAACAAGGATTAATCTTGAAGATCCATAGATTTCCATTCATATCCCCAAATTGGTCAATAACCCTACAAGTTGGGATTTTCCAGAGTCTCACTACAAGAGGTATGTCTGCCATCTCTAACTAATCTATGGTTATTATTTATGTATGAAATATGTGTTATAACTTATGGTATGGTGGTTGGAAGCCATAAGTTCCAATTTAAATACATAACCATTGTAGAGATTGAAAAGTGATTATATGATGAAATTTTGTTGGTTGGGTGTGGATGGATTGTCATGTATATGATGTTGGAAGTTAAGAATTGTTTAAGAATAATGGTGGGATAAATTGTTGGTAAATGGTAGTAGTTGGATGAACCAATTCTATGGTTAAGTGATGTGGAGATTCATGCCTACTAGGTCTTTGAGAAAGTGCCTAAATGGCCTAAATTATGGAATTTATTACTAATATTTGTCCCATTGGATGTTATTGTAGATTGAAGTTTCTTAGTGTAGCGGATCGTTGTAGTATTATTAAGGGGTGAAATTCAGGTATGTTGGCTAAACTACTCTCTTACAATTGAATTTCATGATGTTCCCGTAAGTTTCAAGCATGGTTGGCTCAATTTCCTAATTCCTATGTTCCGTGTTATTCCTTATAAACTTAACTATTCTGAATGAGTCTTATGTAGAAAGATATATTTTCAACGTACGGTTTGTGTATTAAAATGTTATTGCTTTGAGTCATGTTCCAAATGAAAGCTAGTATGCCAAATTGTGTGAGAAAAACTCGATATGCTTAAGACTCTTAATTTCTCATATGTGTACCCAAAGTCTTCATTGGAAATGCCTTGTTGTTGATAATCTATAAAGATGCTCAAAAGTGAAAAAATATGAGTTGAAGATATATAGTGTGGCCACAGTGCCAATAATGAAAGTTATAATTGTGGCTAGAGGTGCCAATGAAATGAGACGATGTGAAAAAGAATATGAAATGATCCTTGATTCAATTGTTCCAAAATTACTTCAAAAGTAGATATGTCCTCAAGTCATGCTCCAAAGGATACCTGTTTTTGATTTTGTTGTTACTTGTAACTGGAACGAAATTTGTGGTGGTTTCAGTTACGCTTTCCTCCGGGGGTTATGAAGAAGAAGGTGCGGAAGGTACTGTAGACCTTTTCCTAAAGGAATTGGTTCTGCTTGAAAGATTAGAACTTGATCCTAAAAATTTTAGATCTATAGATCCATCCGGGAATTGAATAACTTGTTCAATTTGAGATCTTTCAAGATTGGAAGTGGAAGGTTGAGTTATGGCATCGAATTGCCATTCATTACTTGCTGGTGCTCGTACTTCACCTGCTGACAATTTAAACACCGAGATACAAACCCCACTATATCATTCTTCATCCTTCTCCACCAATAATGCTTTCGCAAGTCATGATACATCTTTGCGGCACCCGGGTGAATGAAATACCGTGAACTGTGGGCCTCCTCAAGAATCAACTCACGCAGCCCATCTACGTTACGTACACAAATCCGACCATGCGTCCTTAACACCCCATCATCTCCAATAGTAACATCTTTGGTATCGCCGTGCTGAACGGTGTCCTTCAGGACAAGCAAATGGGGATCATCATACTAGCGCTCTCTGATGCGGTTATATAAGGAAGACCGAGAAACTATACAAGCTAGAAGCCGACTGGGCTCCGAAACATCTAACCTCATGAACTGATTGGCTAAAACCTAAACATCTGATGCAAGTGGTCTCTCACCAACAAGAATAAATGCAAGACTACCCATACTCACCACCTTTCTACTCAAGACATTGGTCACCACATTGGCATTCCTGGGATGATACAAAATGGTAATATCATAGTCCTTTTGCAGCTCCAACCATCTGTGCTGCCTCAAATTTAGATCCTTTTGTTTGAATAAGTGTTGTAGGATCCGGTGATCTGTGAATACCTCACAAGACACACCGTAGAGAAAGTGCCTCCAAATCTTTAATGCATGAACAATAGCTGCCAACTCTAAATCATGAACATGGTAGTTCTTCTCATGTGGCTTCGACTGGAGTGAAGCATAAGCAATTACTCTACCCTCCTGCATTAAAACACACCCAATACCAATTTGAGAAGCATCACAATACATAGTATACGAACCCGATGCTGAAGGCAAAACGATAACTTGAGTTGTGGTCAAGGCAGTCTTGAGCTTCTGAAAGCTCTCTTCACACTCATCTGACCACCTGAATGGAGCACCTTTCTTGGTCAATTTAGTGATAGGCACGACAATCGATGAGAAACCTTCCACAAAGCGACGATAATATCCGGCCAACCTAACAAAACTCCGAATCAAAGTAGATGAAGATGGCCTAGGCTAACTTTGAACTGTATCCATCTTCCTCAAATCTACACAAATCCCTTCTCTAGACACCACATGTCCTAAGAATGCTACTGAACTAAGCCAGATCTCACACATGGTGAATTTGGCCTAAGGTTTCTCCTCCCTCGGCCTCTGTAGTACAATTTCTCAAATGTTGTGCATGCTCGTCATGGCTACGTGAGTACACTAGAATATCAACAATAAATACTACGATAAACGAATCAAGATACGGCTGAAATACACTGTTCATTAGGTGCATAAATGCTGTTGGGGCATTTGTCAGCCAAAAAGACATCACGAGAAATTCATAGTGTCCATAATGGGTCTTGAATGCAGTCTTATGAATATCCGAATCCCGAATTTGAACTGGTAATCCGCATACCTCAAATCAATTTTGGAAAATACTCTAGGTCCATGGAGCTGGTCAAATAAATCATCAATTCGCGTCAAAGAATACCTGTTTTTGATTGTAACTTTATTCAATTGCCTGTAGTCAATGCACATCCATATAGTACCATCTTTCTTTTTCAAAAATAGAACCGGTGCACCCCAAGGCGACACATAGGGAGGCCAAACTATGACTCTTGCACCAGCTGCTAAACCACCCGTCCAGCCAGCTCAGGGTAGAGGTCGTGTGGATCGAGTTTGCCCCAAAGGGGGAGCTAAGTCAGGTAGTGTTCAAGATCGTTTCTATGCATTTCCTGCCAGACCAGAGGTAGTTACTTCTGATGCTGTGATCACAGATATTGTTTTAGTGCACCGCAGGGATGCTTCAGTATTATTTGATCCTGGTTCCACTTAATAATATATGTCATCATACTTTGCTCGTTATTTGGATATGCCTCATGATTCTTTAACTATGTTTGTTCATGTATCTGCATCGGTGGGTGATTCTATTATTGTGGACCGTGTATATCGGTCTTGTATGGTGACTATTAGGAGATATGAAATGAGAGTTGATCTTTTTTTACTTAGCATGGTTAATTTTGATATGATTTTTGGCATGGACTGGTTGTCACCATACCTCTCTATCCTTGATTGTCACGCTAAGACCTTGACGTTCGCGATGCCGGGGGTTCTGAGGTTGGAGTGAAGATGATCCCTAGATTATGTTCCTAGTAGGTAATTTCACATTTGAAGGCTCAACGACTGGTTAAGAAGGGATGTTTGGCGTACTTGGCCTTTGTGAGGGATGTTAGTGTTGATACTCCTATCGTCAATTTAGTTTTGGTAGGGATGGATTTTCCAAATGTGATTCCAGTAGTTCTATCGGGCATGTCACCCAACGGGGAAATTGATTTTGGTATTGACTTGGTACCGGAACTTAGCCCATCTCTATTTCACTGTACCGTATGGAACCTATAGAGTTGAAGGAACAGTTGACGGAACTACTAGATAAGGGCTTCATCAGGCCTAGTGTGTCACCTTGGGGTGCACCGGTTCCATTTGTGAGGAAGAAGGATGGTACTATGAGTATGTGTATCGACTACAGCAGTTCAACAAGGTTACTATTAACAACAGGTACCCACAACAACGTATTGATGACTTATTTGATCAACTTTAGGGTGCTAGAGTCTTCTCAAAAATTGATTTGAGGTCGGGTTACCATCAGTTGAAGATCCGGGATTTAGATATTTCAAAGACGACATTCAGGACTTGCTATGGTCACTATGAGTTTCTGGTGATGTCTTTTACACTGACCAATGCCCCAATGGCCTTTATGCACTTGACGAACATTGTGTTCTAGACATATCTTGATTATTTCATCATGGTATTCATTGATGATATATTGGTGTACTCACGCAACTAGGAGGATCATGAGCAGCATCTGAGGATCGTACTCCAGACATTGAAGGAGAAGAAGCTATATGCTCAATTCTTTATGTGTGAGTTTTAGCTTGATTCAATGGTGTTCTTGGGGAACATGGTGTCTGGTGAGGGGATTAAGGTGGATCCGAAGATGACTGATCAATTTAGAGTTGGTCTAGACCATCTTCAGGCAAAGAGATTTAGAGCTTCTTGGATTTGGCAAGTTATTATCACCGTTTTGTGGAGGGTTGCTCGTCCATTACTACACCTTTGACTAGATTAACCTAGAAGGGTCCTCCTTTTAGTTGGTCCAATGAGTGTGAGGTGAGATTTTTGAAGCTCAAAACTACATTAACTACAGCCCCAGTATTAGTGTTGCCTACAGGTTCAGGATCTTACACTGTACATTGTGATGCGTCGCCTATTAGGCTTATAACGGTGTTGATGCAAGACAGTAGAGTGATTACCTATGCATCTCGATAGTTGAACGTTTATGAGAAGAACTACTATGTACATAGATTTAGTAGCCATTTCTCATGCGTTGATAATTAGAAGGCACTATCTATACGGCATTCCATGTGAGGTCCATACTGACCATCGGAGTCTGTAGCACATGTTCAAGAAAAAAGGATCTAAATTTGCCGTAACGAAGATGGTTACAGTTGCTAAAAGACTATAATATCACCATATTATATCATCTGGGAAGGTAAATGTTGTGGACGATGCATTGAGTAGGAAGGCTGCGAGTGTGGGAAGCATGGCATATTTACCGGTAGCATAGAGGCCACTAACCACGGATGTTCAGGCTTTTTCTAATCTCTTTATGAGATTGATTGTTTCGGAACCTAGCCGCATTCTTGCTTGCATTGTGGCAGTCAGTCGTTGGAGCGTATCAAGGCTCGCCAGTTGGATGATCCTCACTTATATTGGTATTGACAGACATAATGCAACGAGGTGGTGCTAAGGAGGTTGTGCTAAGTTATGATTGTGTTATGCAGCTTCAAAGCCGGATTTTTGTTCCAATTGTTGATGAGTTGAGAGATTTGGTCCTTAAGAAGTCTCACAACTTGCGCTATTCCATCCAACCAAGTGTCACGAAGTTGTATCGTGACTTGAAACAATACTATTCGTGCAGAAGATTGAAGAAAGATATTGTTAATTATATATCTCGGTGTTTGAATTGCTAATAGGTAAAGTATGAGCATCAAAAATCGGGATGGTTGACTCAGAGATTAGAGAAAATAGAGTGGATGTGGGAGCGCATCGCTATGGAATTTTTGGTAGTCTTACCACGAACCTTAAAAAAATATGATCTAGTATGGTTTAGTATGGACCGGTTGACTAAGTCCATACACTTCATTCCGGTGATGACTTCCTATTCTTCAGAGTGGTTGGCTCAGATTTACATTCGTGAGATTGTTCGGCATCATAGAGTGTTCGTGTCTATCATTTCGGATTGAGGCACTCAGTTCATATTGAAGATTTGGAGAGTGGTGCAGCAGGAGTTGGGCACACGGGTAGAGCTGAGTACAACATTTCATCCCCAAAAGGACGAGTAGTCCAAGCGCACTATTCAGATATTGGAGGACATATTACGTGCATGTGTTATCGATTTTGGAGAATCATGGGATTTGTTTCTTCAATTAGCAAGGTTCGCCTACAATAATAACTTTTAATCGAGTATCCAAATGGCTTCTTAGGAGTCCTTATATGGGAGGAGATGTTGTTCTCTGATTGGTTGGTTTGAGCCTAGGGAGGCTAAACTGTTTGGCACTTATTTGGTCTGAGATTCCTTAGAGATGGTGAAGATGATTCAGGAGTAGATTCGTACAACACAGTTCAAGTATAAGAGTTATGCTGACCTAAATGTTCATGATGTTGCATATATGGTGGGTGAGAAAGTTCTGCTCAGAGTATTGCCCATGAAGGGTGTGATGAGAATTTGGAAGAAGGGGAAGTTGAGTCCTAGGTATATTGGCCCTTTTGAGGTTATTGAGAGAGTTGGAGAGGTGGCCTACAAACTTGCCTTCCCACCTAGTCTATCGGGTGTTCACCTAGTATATATTGTTTCTATGTTCCAAAGTATTATGGTGATCCGTAACATGTTTTGGACTTTATCACTGTGCAGTTAGATGGGGATTTGACTTATGATGTAAAGATGGTAACCATTTTGGATCGATAGGTTCGGAAAAGAAGCATTATCGTGTCTCTTTCAGCTAGAAATAAAATTGCTTTTATCGATGGAACTCTCCCTAGGCCTCCTATTAATTCACCCGAGTGCAAACAGTGGGATAGGGTGAACAACATGGTAATTTCATGTTTGATAAGCTCCCTGTCCCATGAGATTGTAGAAAGTGTTCAATATTTGGAGACTGCTGAGAGTATTTGGAGGCAATTAAATATTAGGTATGGAACAGTTAATGGAACTAAGAAATTGGAAATTAAGAGGGAGTTGGCTTTTACATGTCAAGGGGCTCTTGATATTGCATCTTATTTTAACAAGTTGAAGAAGCTTTGGGATGAACTGACAGTCATGTCTTCCAATCATGCAAAAAATTGTAATTGTGATGCTAAGCCTGGTCTGGAGCAGGAAAAATAAGAGAATAGGGTGCATCAATTTCTAATGGGTTTGAACGAGACATATGTTAATGTTAGGAGCAACATTCTGCTCATGAATCCACTGCCATCACTTGACAATGTCTATAACATTCAAATACAAGTCATTCCTACTACTCATTTTCGTTCTGATATGGCTTCTTTCCATGCAAGTGCCAACAATAAGTCTCCTTCTCAACCAAATCTCAACAAACAATACAATGATAGAGTTAATTTTGATCAATCCAATCAAAGGATTAATCTTGGGCAGCATAAGGGATCTTTATTCTGCAAGTACTACAAGAAGAATAACCATATCATTGAGACGTGTCATAGGCTGCATGGTTTTCCACAGAATTTTAAATTCACAAAAGGTAGGAAGTATGGTACTACTGCCAACATTGAATCTTCTACTTCTAGAGTTCTGATGCTCCTACTACCTCTGGATCTGTTGGTCAAGACTCTATGATCCCTAGACTGAAAAAGGAACAATGCAGTAACTGTTGATGCTTCTACAAAATTCAGCTTTGGACTCTAACTCTCAAACAAATCTTATGGGATCTACAAACTTTGCTAGTAACATATCTATTCTACCTATGCCTGATTGTGATAGCTTTGTTGCATGTATGTTGTCTAGTGCTGTTAGGAGTGTTAGGATAGTAGATTCAGGAGCAACTGACCATATGACATCTAGTAAAGATTTCCTTTTTTACATTAAACTCCTTCATGTACCATATTTAGTTTCTTTCCCAAATGGATACAAAGTGAAAGTAACATGCACTGGTTCACTTACTTTGTCTCCTTCCTTTGTTTTGCATCATGTGCTCTATATTCTATCCTTTCAGTATAATCTCATATCTGTTTATAGGTTGATTCAACAGTTTCACAGTTTTGTCCTTCTCACATCTTGTTCCTATTTTATACAGGACCCTTCCAGGAAGAAGCTTCTGGAACTTGGTAGAGTGCATCATGGTCTTTACAAGCTTCTTCCACTCACCACTTCTAGCTCTTCCACTTCTAGTCATACTATTGTCTCCCTAAACAAATTTTATCTCTATTTCAGATTTGACTGCTAATGTACTCTCCATGCATTCATCCCCTACCTCTTCCCTAACTAATACTACACCAGCTGTAAATAATTCACCTTTGAATAATTCGGCACCTATTGTGTCTAACGGTACTACTTCTACTCTTTCTTGTGCAAACTCTGATGTTTCTTGTATGAATTCTTTGAATGCTGTAACTAGTTCAGATATTCTTTGGCATCATAGATTATGTCACATCCCATTTGCTAAAATGAAGGCCATTCCTGCTACTTCTCCTACTATTTCCTCTAAGAAATCTTTCATTTGTCCAATTTGTCCTCTAGGTAGACAAAATAGATTGCCTTTCCCATATAGTACCTCTAGTTCTGCTTGCTTGCTTCAACTAGTTCATATTGATATTTAGGGACCATATCATACACAAACATATACTGGTGCAAAATAGTTTTTGACAATTGTGGATGATTATAGTAGAGCCACTTGGACTCATTTAATGCGTGCCAAAAGTAATACTTTTCCTCTTCTCAAGGCATTCATTACAATGGTCCAAACGCAGTTCAAGCTTCTTGTCAAAACTATTAGAAGTGACAATGACCTAGCACTTGGCTCTTCTCCCTCCATGTCTCAATTTGTTTCTGAAAATGGGATCTTACACCAAACAATTTTCCCCCACACACCTCAACAAAATGGTGGAGTTGAGCGAAAATACAAACACCTTTTAGAAATTTAAGGGGCTCTTTTATTTCAGTAAAAACTTCCTTCCAAATTATGGGAGGATTGTGTATTAACTGCTGCCTATCTTATAAATAGATTTCCCTCCACTGTAATATCATACAAAACTCCTTTTGAACTCTTATATGGTGCAATACCATCCTATAACCATTTGAAATATTTTGGTTACTTTTGTTATGCTATAGTTCCCAAATGCCAAAGGGATAAGTTTCTGCCAAGGGCTGTCCCTTGTGTGTTCATTAGTTACCCTTTTGGTAAGAAGGGCTGTAAGCTTTACTATTTGCAAAATAAGTCTGTACTTATTTCTAGGGATGTCAATTTTCATGAAGCTGTTTTTCCATTTCATCTATCAGTCTCTCTTTATTATATATCTTCTCTTTTATCTACTTCTCCATCTCCTATCATTTCTAACCCTTCTGATTCTTCAGATGTTGATGCTTCTTTTCCTCCTTCCTTCACCCCTTCTTCACCTACTTTTACTTCCTCGCCTATTTCCACTCCTGCTTCCCCTCCTTCCAGTTCTTCTTTCTCTCCACAATCTGCTTCATCTCCAGCTAGCTCCTCTCATTCACATGTTTCTTCCAGTCCTTCTACTCGTAGGAAATCAGCCAGAACTCACACTCTTCCTTCTCACCTTCAGGATTATGTAGTATCCCTTCCTCCCTCTTTATGCTCCTCTATTGCCACCACTATTGTTGCACCAACTGCTGTAGTTGAGCCTCATTCTTACCATCAGGCTACTCTAAGTCCTGCTTGGCAAGAGGCCATGAGGAAAGCATTTGAGGCTTTGGAAGCTAATCACACATGGGACATTGTTGACTTGCCTCAAGTTAAGAAACCAATTGGGTGCAAATGGGTTTACAAAATTAGGTATAAGGCTGATGGTTCTATGGAGAGGTATAAGGAGAGGCTAGTGGCTAGAGGTGACACTCAAGTAGAGGTTATAGACTTTGCTGAAACATTTTCTCTTGTAGTAAAAATGTGTACTGTTAAATGCCTCATTGCTTTTCCTGTCAAACATAATTGGTCATTGTTTCAATTAGATGTGAACAATGCATTTTTGCATGGGGACTTAGTTGAGGAAGTCTACATTCGGTTGCTATAGGGTCTTTCTGTTGATTCTTCTCTTACCTCTTCTTCTTCTTCTTCTTCTTCTTCTTCTTCTTCTTTTTCTTCTTCTTCTGTTTCTGCTCCTAATTTGGTTTTTAAATTAAAGAAATCCTTGTATGGTTTGAGACAAGCTTCTCGGCAATGGTATGCAAAGCTATCTCAAGCTCTTTGTTCTAGAGGGTACACTCATTCCTTAAATGACTATTCTTTATTTTTTAAAAGAACTGTTACTTCCTCTATTTTCCTTGCTGTCTATGTGGATGATATCATCCTCACTGGGGATGACATGGCTGAAATCACTGCCTTAAAAAGTTTTCTGGATATTGAGTTTAAGATCAACGATTTGGGCCTTCTTAACTACTCTCTTGGCATTGAGGCGCTTTATCACTCTTCATGGGTTCTTCTACACCAGAAGAATTTTATCTCTGATTTATTGATTGAGTTTGGGTGTTCAGATATCTCTCCTGTTGTTTGTCCTCTTGCTTTGTCCACAAAGCTACATTTTGAGGTTGGGGATGTCTTTCCTAGGCCTGATACTTATCAGAGCTTAATTGGTAAACTCAATTTTCTCACTCATACTAGGCCCCACTTACGTTTTGCTATGCAACATCTTAATCAATTTCTTAAGGCCCCTCGAGTTCCTCATATGGCAGTTGTATTACATGTTTTAAGGTACTTAAAGGGCACTCCTGATGTGATAGTTCTTTTGAACAATTCTTCTGATTTTTCTCTCCATGGATACTGTGATAGTGATTGGGTAGCCTGCCTTAAGACTCGCAAATCAATTACTGGTTTCTGTGTTACTTTTGGAGGTAGTTTGATAAGTTGGAAATCTAAACAACAGCATGTGGTGTCTCTCTCTTCTGCTGAAGCAGAATACAGGGCCCTAAGTAAAGTTGTGGCTGAATTGTCTTGGTTGGCTCGCTGGTTCTTTGATCTAGGTGTGCATCTATCATCACCTATACCTATTTTTTGTGACAGTATGGTTGCGATTCATATTTCTAAGAATCCGGTATTCCACGAGCGCACCAAACACATTGAGCTCAATTACCATTTCATCCACACTAAGTTGTCTGATGGTTTGATATCTTTGAGTCACATTAATACTGCTTCCCAGCCAGCTGATGTATTCACAAAGTCTCTTGCAGGTGCTTCTCGTCATTCTTTGCTTGGAAAGTTGGGTGTGTCCACACCCTCCAACTTGACGGGGGGAGGGGGGTATTAGAGATAGTGCTGTTACTTAACGTACTGGGTCACATTTGTATTTATTTGTACTGAGCTAAGCCCAATAGTTTTCTTATGAGTCTATCGGGCAGTGGCCCGTGTAGTTTGAGTGGAATACCAATTTTACATTTGTATATATAGAGACTTTAGGATACAAATGTTTCTGGAAAATTGTTATCTTCTGAAAGAATTAATAGAGATGGCTCCCGATTTCTTTCTCTTTCTCTTTTAACCCCTAATTACATTTCTTCAAATCTCTTGATATACAAATGTTTATAGAACAAAAAAGAGAAAAGGGTTAGCCGGTGACGAACAAATACACCGGAAAAAACTCATAAATCCGGCCACATACAGGTCAAAAAATTATAAAAGGGCCAGATCTATACAAATATGAGTTTTCCTATAAACAAACCAAAAAGGCGAGCAACGTTCATAAAGAGATATGGTCGTTGTAAAACATCGAGTTCACCGAAACATAGAGGTTTTCGGTCAGGTCCAGTAATGAACGGCGATGACAGTCCAGATAGCGACAGTCGCCTGCCATATCTGTTCGAGTTCAACCAAGTTCTTCATTTCCGCGGGTTTTGAGCAAACTAGTAAAGGGAGGAGGGGTTGTGGTGGTCTGCCGTTGTTTCTAAGCCATCGCCGACGACCAACTCCGGCTTGCGGTAGTAGTTGTATATGAGAGAGAAAGAAGAAAGGGGAAGATAGAAGCCATAGATGGGCGACCAGACCCGCCGGTGGTCAAATCCAGCGGCTGGCCGGAAATGAAAGAGAGCAAAGGGGTGGCAGCTTCTCTCATTTGAGAGATGATGAAGCCTCCAAATATTTAAGGGAATGTAGTTGGTGCCCTCTCCAGGTTCAGAGAGATGATATTATGAGAGAGCCATTAGGGTTTCTAAGAGTGAACGCTTTAAAAATCTAATGGGCTAATATTTTGTTAGTGTAAAATATATAAATGTGGGGGGGGGGGGGGGGGAATAGTGTAGAAGACTTAGGGGTTGAGACTTAAGATTAGAACAAAAATAAGTGGATATTTTACCCATTGTATAAAAAATGTACCATCATTACATTATGTCATGTCATATCAATGTCTAATCAAATCAAATGTCTTGTCACGTCGGATATTGACGAAACATTAATTTCACTAGAATGAGTCTGTATTTAAAATAAATTCTACTAACTTCCACGCAATTAAATAGATTGTGTTGTAAATTAGAAAATGATTATTTAATTGGAAAATTTTGTAGTATTCATTTAAAAATGTAACTAATATAACTATGTTGTAGTAATTATTATTATTATTTTTTTAAAGGATAATATATTGATAGAATATCCTAATATATTAAAAATAGGATAGTTGTCAATAAATTATTTTAATTTTCTTTTTTTTAAAATGCACAAAGGTTGTAGTATTAACTAATTGCAATAAAATAATAAAATTCTAATATTTTGTGAAAATATGACTTATTATCAATAAATTGCATTAAAGCCAAGTAATGTACAAAAATCATATTTTTAGCATGTTTTACTATGAAGCCTGCAGAAGTTAATTTTCAAATACAGAGGGTCAAAATTAAGTGTCAATAGCTGCCCATCTTTGACCGGAGATAATCTAAGAGTCTTCGGGCAAAGAAATTGACAACATACTCAATTTTGACCTGACATGACGGAGTGGAAATTTAAATATTTAGAAGATTGTGACCGAACTCTGATTTTTGAGTTGCCTATATATCTCGATTTGCGCGAGAATCATGTCGTGTATAGTGTTACGCGATGCCTTCTTGAGATTCCTTGGAAGGGCGACGTAAGGCGAAGAAACCGATGTCCATGTAGTTACTATCCGCCAACTGAGGTCCCCTCCGTACGTTAGACTAGATTGTCAGTGTCGTACGGGAAAACCAATGTCTAGAGCAATTGAAAGAACAGAAAAGAGAATTGAGAATGAAAGAAAGCATGATTGCATTAATGAAAGCTATTACAGAAAAGCAACACGGTGTCGAGGGGGAGAGACACCAGTACAGAGAATTGCTTTCTTGATCCCCCCTAATAATGCTTAAACAAATAAACCCAATTTACAGGACTTGACCTAACTAAGCTAGAGGATCATAATGGAAGTACATGAAATAAAAATACTCTATATTTACAATGAAAAGGACTTAGTTTTATACAAGGTAGAAACAAGTCCGTTGTCAGTAACCTTGTCTTTGGCATAATGGTATGCACGCACGGTATTGTTTGCACGCGCGACACTGTTGGCATCTGCCTACGGCTGGGCATTGGCAAGGACTATCGGTGGGGTGACAGAGGCACATGCGCACTTGTCACTCAGCGCAGCCAAGACCACGGTATGGACTTGTGTCTTTGAGGATTGTAGAAATGGTATGGACATTTTTTTGAGTTGAAGAATGCACTGAGGAGTTGATGGAATTTTTGGCTGAAGAAAGCAATTTTGCGGTCAGTTTTGCGACCGCAAAACCATTTCGTGGGTCGTATAATCACCGCGGAGTTGAGCAGAGAATTTGTTGAATTTTGAAGGTTGTTCTGCGGTCCATTATGCGATCGTATAGTTATTTCGCGGTCCGCACGTCCGTAGCAGATTTGGCATGAAGAATTTTGGAGAGGGATTCTGCGGTCCACTCTGCCACCGCATAAGTGGTCTGCGGACTGCAGACCGGTCCTGACTAGCCTAGTTCATGGCATCATTTTTGCGGTCAATCATGCGGGAACCATACATGTTATGCGTTCCATTCCTCAACCACATACCTGAGTTCGGAGGGTCCATTTTTCTATTTTTATAACCCAACCTCATTTTGAGAAGTAGCCTTAGGGGCTTATTTTGAAGGGAATGTCTGATGATTTTAGTGAGAGGTAAGAGTATTTTAGAGAGAGAAGGAGGAAATCTAGCATTCTTATCACATATTCTTGCACCAATCTTCAAGAATCAAGGAAGCCAATCACTAGATTATCATCTATCCGGGTAAGTCCTACTCCTAAGCTTTCATGCAAGAGTTAATGAGTTCAAGTATGTTATGGGTTTGGAAATAGGCCATGCATGTAACAATAGGTTGTAGTATGTGGGGTTAATGAACCATTTTTGTTATATTCTTATTGAAATTGGTTGAGGTAGGAAGGGACCACCATTGTAGAGCTATGTAGTCTATTTTGCATACTAGGTGTTTGACAAAATTCCTAAGAGAGTTACACCATGGGAATCCTTCTAGTTATTAACCGATTTTCGCTATCTTCCTAAAGATTGTTATCACTAGAAGTGTTGGGGCATTTTAGTAATATAAGGAAAGCTCAAAGCAAGGTATGTTCGCTAAACTACTCTCTTAGAATTGAATTCCATGATGTTCCTATAAGATTCAAGTATAGTTTATGTGTTAAAGCGTTATAACTTCAATTCATGTTTCAAATGAAAGTCCATTATGCATAACTTGGAAAGAATACTCAATGCGTCTAAAACTCCTATTGCTCATATATATACTTAAGTCCTTGATTTCGAATGTTCATATTGTTGATCATCTATAAAGATGCTTGAAAGTGAAAGAAGTGAGTTGGAGATATAAAGTGTGGCCAATGTACCAAGAATGAAAATTATACTTGTGGCCAATGGTGCAAGTGAAATGAAATGATGTGAGAAGGGTTATGAAATGAGCCTTGATTCAACTATTTCCAAATTGACTTCGAAAATAGATTTTCCTAAAAGCTTATGTACTCAAATCATGCCCAAATGTGGTTGTTTTAACTAATGTTATGCTTTGTAAGTATTTCCAATGTGTTTTGAGCTATTATATATTCATTAGTTGAAATTGTATATTACCCTTTTGGGAAAAAGTATTTCAAGAATAAATGATGTGTTAAAGATTTTCTATTGTGACTTAATTATGTTATACCCCTTTTTGGGAAGAAAACCTTGTATGAAATCAATGTAATCAAACACTTATTTCTCATATGATGAAACCTTATGAACTTACACTTGCTAAGGCCAAAGGTGCCAAACAGTTGATTGGAAGAGAACTCTTTGTACAAACTATTATCGTCTTGGGAATCTAAATAGTGGTATTGTGATTACACCTCCACCCGCATACATTGGGGTGAGACGGCAGGGCCGCTTTGTTTAGAATTATGGTATTGTGATTACACCTCCACCCGCATACATTGGGATGAGGTGGCAGGTCCACTTTATGTAGAATTATGGTATTGTGATTACACATCCACCCGTATACATTGGGATGAGGTGGCAGGGCCGCATTGTGTAGAATTCTGGTATTGTGATTACACCTCCACCTGGCACACATTAGGGTGAGGCGGCAGGGCCGCTTTGTGTAGAGTTTATGGTATTGTGATTGCACCTCCACCCGAATACATTGGGGTGAGGCGGTAGGGCCGCTTTGTGTAAAGGTGGTTACAGAGGATCACCGACTTAAAATTTATAAATGTTATTGGAAGCTCTTAATAAATATTCTTTGACTTTAACGGCTATCTAAGCCCTTTATTTGTTACCATGATTCATCATATCCATGTTGTATTTCCAAGTCCTTGACTAGGTGTTTTAGTTTTCATACTAGTACTATTCCACATATACTAACATCCCTTTTGCCGGGGGCATTGCATCTTCAATGGATGAAGGTGGTTCATCAGCGGGTGGTCTTAATCCTCGATAGCAGTTACTCCCTATTAACCAGGTTTTGTGAGCCCTACTTTGTTCCGGGCTTTATGTCATTTGACGTTGTATTTTGTGCTTTGAGATATATCCGGGGACTTGTTACCAACACTTCCGTTGTACTTAGAGGCTCCGTAGACAAGTTATGGGTGGTGTTTGATGTTGAAAATGGAACTAGAAGTGTTGGTATTTGGCAAACCTATTTTTTATCATATCTATAAACTTTGAGTAAATGAATATCCTTTGAGTAATGGAAAAATAATGTGGAACACTTGACTCTTCTCATGTCTATCATTTATACTGATTCTTATATTGTTAATGGGAAAGGTTGGGTAGAAGGCATCTAGCAGGCTTGCTTAACTAGGTTATCTCGGTTGAGCGCCGGTCGCGCTCCCCGAGGTCGGGGCGTGACATGTTGAGTACTACTTATGATTCGTAGTCTCATGGAGTAGAAGAAAAATGTTCGAGGACAAAAAGATTTGTGTGATCTCGACATTACTTCCATGATTTCCCCAGTGTCAGACTGTGGTAACATTAGGATGTGGATGTTGGATAGTGGATGGATTGATTGGATTGATTTTGATGTATATGCAACGGGCTTTGTGTAGAGTATTCCTACATATACCGGATGTAATGAGAATCAGGCCAGTTGTAGTTCATAAAGGCGATGGTATGATTTGATTTTGAATTTCCCCAGCATCGAGCCATGATGACACTAGGTTTATTCTGAACAAGAGGGTTCAGATTAATGATATTTGGGACATGCCTCCGATTTCTATTGGAAAGCTCGACGTCCGTCTTCAAAATCTGTCCAGTTTAATTGCTAGAAGATAATTCTATGTTGTGTCACATCTTTGATCAGAAGAGTTGACGATGTAGGGATTATGCTTCTATTTGGCTTGAGAAAGATGGATATGTGATTTTTGAATGAAATAGTGTCCCAGGTTAGAACTCTAATTCGAAAGAGATCCGGGCTAGATACTGGTCCGAATTGATCAGAGCACATTGGATTTTGAAGGAAATCCGGGTTGTGTACCGGCCCCAAGCGATATCGGAGCATTTGAATATAGAAAGGAAATTCGGGCTGTGTACCATTCCGAAGCGATATCGGAGCACTGAATGTAAAAAGAAATCTGGGTTGTGTACTAGTCCGTAGCAATATCGGAGCATTTGAATGTAAAACTGGCTGGTAGTTACGGTTATGAAATGATATCGAAGCATTTGTAATCTAAAAATACCCGTATTAGATTGTGGGCGCCTGTAAACTTTGAACTTGAAATGAAATGCCCATTGTCCAGGAGGGCGCCTGGAAAATTTTACTTGAAATGAAATGCACATGGTTCAGGAGGGCGCCTGGAAAAGTAGGAAGTTATTTTTTTTTTCTATGTACGAAAATTGTTGAAAGGATTCTGCTAATAATGACTCAATCATGCAATGGATGTAAACTCATAGAATTTTGAAATGATATGGCTAGGTCTGACATAGACTGCCTACGTATCTGAATGGAATTAGGCCAGAACGTAGTTCAATTGCAAAAGATGACTAAATCCGATGTGGATTGCCTACGTATTCCTACCAAAGGAAGTCAAGTCACAGCATAGTTCCGAACATATAGAAATAATTATATTATAAGAGTGGGACTGAACCCTGTGTGGGTTGCCTAAATATCCCCCCGTGGGATATCAGGTCGGGCGTAGTTCTGTTGCAACAAAACCTACTTCTATCGTCAACAAAACTTGACTCTTTTTTTTTTTTTTTTGTATTTTTTGCTGTTTTGTAGCTTTTTGTAGGGAATATTTGAAAATTTGAAGAGTAAAGAAAGACTGTAATTTATTGGTCAATCATCTTTTTGACTTAACTTTGGTTGGTACCAACAATTAGTTTTTTGCATAAGAATTTCCACCATACATATTCCAACAAACCATGATCAGCTTATGGGTATTTCCTATAGCTTCGAGTGGTACCTCGTGTATACCTAAGTATCGACAAGATTTGTTCTTCTTGCTTCAATCAAAGGTTTTGAAATCTACATATCCTCTTGTCTCAAGTGCCCTTACCACAAAGAAAGTCTACATTTTCACACATATTTGAAGTATTATTGTATTTTGATTCTTATTAGGATAATTTTTGAGAAGTGCACTCAAAGTCAGAAAGATGTTCAATGCATGCAGTTGAGATACCATATGCTTGGCCTTTATGTGAGTATCCACTAATGTGAGAACACTTGGAATAGGATCATGTCGGGCTTTGTTATCGTCTTGTAATGTAGGTTTGGGGACGGGTAGGATATTTATTTGGATGAAAGTGACTAATCCTCCTTGAGCGATGCACTGTATCCGTGCCTTCAATGTTCAAACCATGCTTCAGCGCTTGATCTTTATATGCTCGATGCCCTTTTATTTTGTTTGATTTCTTTTGAACTTGTAGGAGATTCTTCTTCCGTTTTTAGAGATTTTATTTCATCGTTTATTTTCTTTATTTTTCTTTTGAGGTTTCTCATGCATTGCAAGAGGTTTTGCCTCTTTGTTAGAGCTCCTCCTCATTGAATTTGTGGAGCTTTTCTCCTCTTTTATTTTGATTTTCCTTCTAATTTGCGGAAGTTTTCTCCTTCTTGTTGGATCCTCCTTTTGAACTTGCGTGGTTTTCTTTTTATTTTTCTGAAATCATGTCTTCGGTCTCTTGGACTTAAGGCTCAAAAGGGTAATGCTAGGGATCAATGTCATTTGGTGGGCTTGAAGGCTCAAACGGGTCAAAGAAGGCCTACGATCCTTTCCTAAACCAAGCGTTACTCAGGAATTTATCTCAACAGACATTTGGGCCAAGTCCAAGATCTACAACGCAATGCAATGAATTTAATCTAGGCTCACCACACAATGCACATAAAACAGTGAAGTCAGTTTTGTTCTTACCCTAACTGTAAGCACACGAATTTTTCAAGTGTCACTAAGGTGTAATTAAGAGGTACCACAAGATTCTATGCTTTACCCGAAGCTAATCCTCTCCATCATACCAATTTTCCACTCGTTACTTTCTCATGCCCACTCCTAACTATGTTAGTACCAACCAAGTCAGTTTTTGATGATCTTTTTTTGTGTTTCTTCTCTTCTTCCTCTACTCTTTTTTTTATTTTTTGATAAATGGGGCCAAACCGAGGAAGGGTTCCTTTTTTTTATTTTGACTTAACAATTTATTTTGTTTTTCTTTTTTTAAATTTTTTTGATTTAATCAAATTTTTGTGATTTTTGAAAAATGAGACCGAACCCGAAGGTTGTCTATGTATCTCGTTGAAATGAGAATCAGGTCTAGTGTAGTTCAAAAAGATTAGAAAGAAAATATTTTTAGATTTTTGTTTTATTTATTTTTTTGATTTTTGAATAAGAGAGTTTTTTGATTTTGATAAAGAGAATTGAATGTAAAACAGGCTTTGTCGTTATTGTCCCGAAGAAATTTCGGAGCATTGAGTGTTAGACGGGCTTTGTAGTTACCGTTCCGAAATGACGTCAGAGCATTGAGTGTCAGATAGAAATTTGTATTTACCGTTTTGAAGCGATATCGAGAGCATTATGTCACGACCCAAACCTCAACACGTCGTGATGGCGTCTATCACAGTACTAGGCAAGCCGATAACCACAAATAACTACGTATTTTTAAATTGAAAATAAGATGAAACATGTTTAATAGTAACAACTCTCATAAATTGTCGATAAGAAATACTACAACTCAAATACAAAATTCTCAAAAATCTGGGTGTCACTGATTACATGAGCTACTAAAATGTCAACATAGTCAAACTACTAATACAACTGTCTAGAAAGATAGAACAATGCTAAATAAACTGAAAGGAAGGAGAGTCGAGGTCTGCGGACGCCAAAGCAGCTACCTCGAAAGTCTCCAAGCGGATGAAGCTCCAAATCTAGTAACCACAGTGACCAGAAGTACCTGGATCTACACACGAAGTGCAGAGTGTAGTACAACTGACACAATGTACTCATTAAGTAATAGGACTAACCTTGGGCTGAAAGCAGTGACGAGCTCACATAGGTACAGTCCAAATCCAAAAAATAATAATAATAACTCAGAGAGAAATCTAATAATCAGTTTGTAGACGGTACAGAAATATAAACATAGTTTCTAGATTTTAAGAGTTTAAGCACCACATAGATAGAATATGCCAAGTATGACTAATATGAAGAATGTCACATCTCGATATCTACATGTCAAGTATGAATGTCAACTGTAATGCAACACAGTAATAAAGTCATATACTCATACTCTCGGAGTATTCATCCTCACTTAGCACGCTCAATCACTCGGCACTCTCAATCACTCGCACTCAGCACTCATCGGTACCTATGCTCACTGCTGGTGTGTCAGACTCCGGAGGGAAGGATCCTGCCCAAGCACTAATATAAGCCAATCATGGCATGAATCAATAAAACATGTTGCGACATGCACCCCGATCCCATAAATATCACTCACAATCAGGCCCTCGGCCTCACTCAGTCATCAATCTCTCCAGTCTCTCGGGCTCACAAATCTCATGACAATCAGCCCAAACAATGATAATATGATGTAATAATAAATGGCAGCAGAGAATGAGATATGATATGCAAATGATAGATATGACTGAGTACATAATTGCAGTTTAAGCAAATAATTCAATAATAGAAGTGACCTCCGTGGGTCCCAACAGAATAAGTATATAGTCTAAGCATGATTTCTAACATGGATTGTAGCTCAATTACTCTAACAAGTAGGAGTTTCATGAATAGCAACAAGGTTTGATAACAACATAGTACACCAGAATCAACTGAGTCACAATTACCATGGTGCACGCCCATCACTTAGCATGTGCGTCACTTCAACACCAACCACATAACATGTATTTCAGGGATTCATACCCTCAGAACCAAGTTTATGGGATTCCCTTAGAGGCTTGATGATGTTATGAACGCATATACCCATGCTTGGTATGACATTTATACATATAAACATGACATTATAAGTATTAAATGATTCACAGAGCTATTCAGACTTACATGTCGAGTCTTTTACTACATGTTTCTCTCATGTCTATTATTTACTAATTTTCACTCCTTACATACTTGGTATATTATTTGTACTGACGTCCCTTTTGCCTGGGGACGCTGCGGTTTATGCCCGCAGGTCCCGATAGACAGGTCGAGAGTCCTCCAAGTAGGCTTTCAGCTCAGCAGAAGATGTTGGAGCGCTCCATTTGCTACGGAGTTTCTTGTTTGGTCAGTATGATTTAGATGCCTATTGTTTGGTATGGTGGGGCACTGTCCCGACCTTTATGATAAGTATGTACTCTTAGAGGCTTGTAGACAGATGTCATGTATACGGATACTTGTATGTACTTGTCAGACTATATTTTAAGAATATAATGGATCACATTAGCCTTATAGGCCCGTATGTCACAGGTATGAGTTTCTATATCAGGTTGGGTCGTTCTATGTCGGATATTCCCTTATGTTTACTCGGTATATCTCTTGACGCTCCTTCTGGCCCACTTACCTATGATGATGTAATAAGAAAAATACTTTACGTTGGTACTCGGTTGAGTAAGGTACCGGGTGCTGGTTGCGGCCCATCTGTTTGGATCGTGACAGAAGTGGTATCAGAGCAGTTCTATCATAGAGAGTCTACAAGCCGTGTCTAGCAGAGTCTTGTTTATGGGTGTGTTATGCACCACACTTATAAGCAGGAGGCTACATGGCATTTAGGACTGTCACTCTTTCTTCTTACTCTAGATCGTGTAGTAGATCTCATTTGTAAGAAATTAATTTCCTAAACTCTATCTTATTCATAATACGACAATGCCTACATCTAGAAAAGACGGACGGTACGAGATATAGCTGTGGAAGTGTTGAGTCAGAGGAACTCGATTTTTGCATCATGCTTATGATGGATAAATATGAGGTCTTCATCAAAACATGTATGTACTAAGATGTATAAGCTTCTTGTTAAGGAGCCCTAAGGCATGAATATCTTATATCCACCCCTATGGTGAAAGGCAATGAGAGATTCAGAAGATAGATACAAGTTTGAATAAGTTAAAGAAGCAATTTGAAGAAGGGTACGAGGGGCACAGTTAATGAAGATTATCAGTATTTTCTATTCAGGCAGAGGAATATAAGCCTTTTGAGTTACCTTCAACAATAACAGAGGTATGTACAATTGGCCACACCTATCTCATTTATACCCTATGGGGGATAACAGAAGTAGTATAAGAGGAGGACGGATATTAGGATCCGACTGGGGTTAGAGTGACCCAAAATGGTGGATGGATTGTTTGCGCTAGTTGACATTTCCGAAGGATATTTCAAATGTGCTAATAGATCCCCTTTTGAGACACCCAAATGGTGCACTCTAAACTAGTACATCCAGATATAGACATAAATATAAGCGGGAAATAAGAAGAGAGTTAATGAAGCATTATGAGTAAGATGCGATACATGGATTACAACGGTAGATCAAAAAGATGACAGTATTACAGAGTCTATAGTCAAGTGAAGAAAAAGACGAGAGGTGACAGGCCTTGAAACAACAAAAGAATATAGGCCATAAAGTCATATCCTCAGTTCGAGAAATAAGTTTGTGACTCTAACATGATTACCAAAAGGACTGAGTGATTTGATAATAGTAGGTATCGTTAGAATTTCAGATTTCGTTCCGGCGATAATAGAATTGACAATAGAAGAAGATTCATAAGAAGTTCAGAGAATGGTCATTCAGGAAAACGCTTCCCTAAAGCAAGCAATGTGAGAAAAATTTAAGCTTAGGGGAAGTATATGTATCAATTATACTAAGTGTCACCCTCGCGAGTAAGGAATTTTGTTATCCTTGGTACAGAACGATTACCGCAAAGGCGAGTAAGGGTCATTGATGATGTGAAAAGATGCCAAAAATTAAAAGGTAAAACATCTATAGGTAGATTGTCGTGGCTCCAACTATTAGTACTCCTCTAAAGGGGGGAATATGGAGTGATGTGGCATTAAGTCAGAATTAAGTGGTTCTAGTAATTATGTAATAGTAAAGGAATAATGCGATAAAATGAGAAAGAGATAAGATTGCACTTATTCAAATCCTACAGATATGCTATGATTCCAGAATATTATGCAAACACGAATTCAAGGTAAGGAAGTAAGGTTTCCTGCCCGGGATGTTATTGATAAATTAGGAGCTAGTGCGAAAGGTAAGTTAAGAAAAAAGAAATAACCCAAGAAAGATTACGTGGAATATTGTTATGAGAATGGGCCAACGAGTAGTTGGTAGTTGATTCAGGAAGAGCCTAGTTATGGCTAGATAGGAGGTTATAGACGAATCAGCGGATCGCGCAAGATAAACATATTAATACCCAATATAGTGAATTCAGCCTCGCAGTAATGTCATTATAATACTTGAGAAATATTCAGATAAGAGTTGGGGTAGTTAAAGGTACCATATGAGTGTTACAGAAATAAAAGAGAGTGCCACTGGGAAGACAGTCAAAATATGAGTTTAGAAGCAACCCTACAAGCATAAGGGCGTGGAGGTAAGTAACTACGGATAATTATAGGCAAGGAACGACATCAAAAATTCTATCGGGTATACGACGTAATAAGCTCGTAGCTTTACAAGAGTCAGAGGGTCCTCCCTAAGTACTGAAGTGAAAGACTAGCTGATGAAATAAGGAAGAAGGCTTCAACATAAATATAGTAACTTGAAGAAGAAATGGTCTTGTAATAGCAGTCTCACTACAACATTGTATGCACTCCATAAGAAAGTGGTCCGACACCTATCGTAGGTAATGAGCGAGAAGTGAAACCAAAAGGAATGGTTGAAATCATATGAGTTGCACAAAAAGCTAAGATGGGAACAAGATAAGCTAAGTATGTATGCAACAAGGGGGTAGAAAGTAATTGCTTACTTTAAAGAAAGCTGAGATGGAACAAAAAGAATTATTTGATCAATGATCCAGAGTTAGTTACGTTATGAATGCACTTAAGATTTCGGAGTATTATCCATACAGCATATATATTGACATTCATATAGCCGTAGAAGACTCTGATATAAGTTCAAAGAAAGAATTGAGCCCAGGACATAGACAAGGGATTGAATTATTAGAAGATTGTATCATGGATATTCCATAGCACCCACGAAAGGCTAAACTAATAACTAATACTAGGAGCCATAGATCGGAAGATAGCTTAAGCCTACATGAAGGCTGATCAGAAGGAAGATGAAACTAAAGAGTTTAATCAACTAAGTAAATTAGGAGTCTGATTATTGGACCCGAAAAATTATAGAAATCGTGATTGAGAACATAGCAAGAATAACTCTTAATATCAGAGGTACAAGAGATATAGTACAATAGCCATATCTTATAACGGCTCTACGATAAAGCAAATTAGAAGAGTACCGGCCTCATAAGAAGTCTGTATGAAGCTCCCACCGGATTGTGCATGCACCAAAGATGCAAGTATTATAATAGAGCTTTGAGTTGTGGATGTGAATTATACCTATGTGGAAGGAAGGTCATGAAAGAGATAGAAGATGTGATGCAAAATTTTAAGGTAAGTAAGGTAAAGGTAAACAACGAACGAGATATTCAAATGCAGAAGGTTGTGAATAGTCCATACTTCAGATAGAAGACCAGAAGCACTGAGATTCAGTATCTAGGAATGATAGCGGCATCGTCAGTAGCATATCTTCCAACCTATAGTTTCTAGGTACCGAGAAGTCTAGTTAAGAGAGTAAAGAAGAGTTAGAGACGATGTAATGTCTCGCTTGATGTTCCAGAATAACATAAGGAAATCTATGGTGCAAGCAAGTTGAAGGAAGGTTGCGAGTAGTATAAATGAATATGTGTAAATCGCAAGCTAAAGTATGGTAGAGCGACAAGGTTATAGGATAACAGGAGTAAGGATAAGAAAGGGCAAGTAAGAAGGTGACGAGAATGGATAAGTCCTCGAGATTAAGCCCACGAAAACAAGAGAGTTGATGGTTTCTCTAATTTGCAGGAAGCTCAGCATAGCCTGAATGAACTCAAAAGAGTCTAAGACTAGTAGCATTTAGAAGAGATGGAATGCTGCCCTGGTAATAGAATGAGGGTGTAATTGTGACAGATAAAGGATGACGTTTAAGCCTTCGATTGAGTAATGATTTGAAGAAAAAAAAAGGGATTTCAAGAATTGTACAGGATTGAAATACACACGTAAGTGAATCACATTGGGATGCTATGAAATACGGTTATAGAAGCATAGTATTGCCCCTAGGTGGATCAGTCTAATTACTCCAGATATCCCCAATGAGACGTGAGCCCTAACGGCAGTGTTACATAAGAGGTCAAATTATCAGTGGTAGACAATGGATCAACATTAAGGTGAATCGACAATAGATGGATAAAGTTCCAACGTATGAGAGGAGATAAGGATTTCATCCTTTAGATGAACAATAGTAAGGAAGCATTGAAGGACTTGGATTTATAAATCTATGATAAGAAGCAAGAGAGTAACCTGGAATTGGATAGCATACCTCGATAATAATAAAACCAAGGTAAGAGTTATGGTACAGTATGACCTACCTAGATGCAGTAAAGTCACACGGGTGGATAACCGGGGCTATGAAACAAGATATACCAATAGTCATAAGTTCGACAAAGTGCCGAGCAAATAACTTCAGTACACCTACAGATGCCCAAAGGGACATCTTGTCAAGTTCTGTATATGTTCCCAGAATGAGGCCTAGAGATTGGCTAAAAGTTGAAGGGAAGAATCACATAGGCACACATACAAGGAAAAAGTCGTACAGGCTGTATGACCGAAGGTAGCAACAGTTACGAGATTGAAAGGATTCCGACCACAAGTCATGGTGTAAGAAAGAGACCTAAAGGAGGGAATGCCTTGGCCTTTGGATTTATTCACAGAATAGTTTCCTAGATGGCAAGGACAGTATTAAAACAATTCGTAAGAGCTATCAATACACCAGTCAACATTCGAGGACGAATGTTCCAAAGGGGGGAATGATGTTACACCCCATGTTTTCGTATGTGAAAGTACGCCATAAGTAAATTGATAAAAGCTCATAAATGAGACGTTGTATCCCGTATTTTTGTACATTAAAGTTTCGTCGTAAGTTAATCGACATAAGTTCGGGAATAAGATTATTTTGAGATTTCAAGCATTATGCTATTTCAAACAAGTGATAAGTAACTTCGTGAAAGTGAGAGGGTAAGCAAATCGAAGAAAATAATTTTCGTCGAACTTTGACAATTTGGAAAAAAATACGGTCCGAGCTATAATACCCTGTATTTATGGACTAGTGTCATACAAGGTACCACATGACCATGATGGTATGATGTATAAAGTGTGTTAAAAATGAGTAGTATTTTAATTAATTTGAGATAATTCTTAATTATGTGGGTAATTGGTTAATTATTGGTTTAATAGGAGATTAACCATGTAATTAAGTATTTGTGAATAATTAATAGGTGGGGACAAATTCCCCCACATGGCAACCAAGAAGCTTTAGCTAAAGATGACTCTTAATTCATGTACTTGGTGTCAGAACTAGAAGATCTTATGGCCATGTCAACCTAAAGTGGGCCCAACTCTCTTTAATAAAGACTCCAATATAAGTCATCAAAATACATGTGTTGCATTTGCAATTCTAAGAGAATTGCAATTCTAGTCAACGGATGGAGCTCACACATTTAAGGATCTCTTTACTTCATAAAGAGAGATGCATATTCATGAGTAACGTGAGAATTTTCATCTTCAACAATTCAACAAAATCTCACAAGCATCTTCAAATATTCAAACGAGAATTCTTAGTATCTTTGCAATATGAGATTTTGCAATTCTAAGGGAGTACGGTACAATCTTTCTCAAGAATATCATACGGATTTTTTCCTACTTTGATCCACCATTACGTGTTGTCGCAATCAATGGGTATTAAAGGGATTGTCAAGAGAATCGTTTTAGGTATGTTAAGGTTATCCCTTCTTTCGTTTGGCAAGATCCATACAATACAAATGAAATGAGTAAACGCACAATTTTCATAAATGACCCTATTCATAGAAGTATTAGGGGTATCTATATTCTTGATTCTCCATGTGAATTATTATTATATCTTCTGTTCATGGGTCTCAGAAAAATACGTATTTGATAAAGTTTATCCGAAAGGCATATTGATCTTATGAAATTTTGAGAAATCTTATTAACGTATTTCTTATGCATTTCATGCATTTATACATGTACATTTTCCCATGACTAGATGGCGTTATATACGCATCTATTATATGTATATGGGATATGGGAAAAGGTTATGGCATTATATACGCACCACCACCTGATTAGCATGTATACGTTAATGATTTACCCACAGTGGTCGAGATAATATAATGGGATATGCCCTCAGAGGCTTGATGATGTTATGAACGCATGTACCAATGCATGGTATGACATTTATATGCATATGCATAACATTATAAGTATTAAATGATTCACAAAGCTATTCAGACTTACATGTCGAGTCTTTTACTCCATGTTTCTCTCATATCTATTATTTACTGATTTTCATTCCTTACATACTCGGTACATTATTTGTACTGACGTCCTTTTTTCCCGGGGACGCTGTGTTTCATGCCTGCGGGTCCCGATAGATAGGTCGAGAGTCCTCCAAGTAGGCTATCACCTCAGCGGATGATGTTGGTGCGCTCCATTTGCTCCGGAGTTGCTTGTTTGGTCAGTATGATTTAGACACGTATTATTTGGTAAGGCAGGGCCCTGTCCTGACCTTTATGATAAGTATGTACTCTTAGAGGCTTGTAGACAGATGTCATGTATACGGATACTTGTATGGCCTTGTCGGCCTATATTTTAAGTATATAATGGATCACAGAGGCCTAATAGGCCAGTATGTCACATGTATGAGTTTCTATATCAAGTTCCCTCATGTTTACTCTGGTTGTCTCATGACGCTCCTTCTGGCCCACTTACCTATGATGATGAAATAAGAAAACTATGTTACGTTGGTACTCGGTTGAGTAAGGTACCGAGTGCCCATCGCCCCCTATCTGTTTGGGTCGTGACAGAAGTGGTATCAGAGCAGTTCTGTCCTAGGGAGTGTACAAGTCGTGTCTAGTAGAGTCTTGTTTATAGGTGTCTTGTGCACCACACTTATAAGCAGGATGCTACAGGGCATTTAGGACTGTCACTCTTTCTTCTTACTCTAGATCATGTGGTAGAGCTCAGTTGTAAGAATTCAATTTCCTAAACTCTATCTTATTCATAATACGACGATGCCTACCTCCAGAAAGACGGTTGGTAAGAGATATAGTTGTGGAAGAGTTGAGTTAGAGGAACTCAATTTTTGCATCATTCTTATGATGGATAAATGTGAGGTCTTCATCAGAACATGTATGTACGAATACGTGTAAGCTTCTTGTTAAGGAGCCATAAGGCATGAATATCTTCTATCCACCCCTATGGTGAAAGGCAATGAGAGATACTTGTATGGCCTTGCCGACCTATATTTTAAGTATATAATGGATCACATAGGCCTTATAGGCCCGTATGTCATAGGTATGAGTTTCTATATCAGGTTGGGTTGTTCTATGTCGGATATTCCCTCATGTTTACTCTAGTTATCTCATAACTCATTTTGGCCCACTTACCTATGATGATGTAATAAGAAAAATACATTACATTGGTACTCGGTTGAGTAGGTATCGGGTTCCTGTCAAGGCCCGTCTGTTTGGGTCGTGACAAAATCACGTCAAACAATATCAAAAACATGTATCACACCTTAATTAAAGCCTAATGAAACTAATAGATTACCAACTTCTACAATCAACTCCGAAACCTATCAAACCAACTCCAATTGACCTCAAATTTTGCACGCCAGTCATAAATCACACAACGCACATATTCCATCTTCCGGAACCAAAACTCAAGGCCGGTAACAACAAAATCAACTCTCGGTCAAATTTCTCAACGCTCCAAACTTCAACTTCTCCAACTTTTGCCAATTCAAGCCAAAATCATCTACGGACCTCCAAATCAAGATCCGGACACACTCCTAACTCAAAAATCACCATACGGAGCTATCAGAACCATCAGAACTCCATTCTGGAGTCATTTGTGTACAAGTCAACATCCGGTCAACTCTTTTAACTTAGGCTTTCAACCTTGGGACTAAGTGTCCCAACTCATTCCGAAACATCCCCGGAACCAAACCGACCACCCCGGCAAGTCACATAACAACAAATGAACATAGAATAAGAAATAAATGGGGTAACAGGGCTATAATATTCAAATAGACTGGACGAGTCGTTATATTCTCCCCCTCTTAACAAACGTTCATTCTCGAACGGGTCTAGAATCACCTGGTGTCTCAAATAGGTATGGACATCTACTTTGCATCTCCCACTCAGTCTCCCAAGTAGCCTCCTTGACTGGCTGACCTCTCCACTGCACCTTCACTGAAGCCATATTCTTTGACATCAACTTTTGAACATGCCGAACCTAAATGGCCAGCGGTTCCACATCATAAGTCAAATCTCTATCTAACTGAACCGTGCTGAAGTCCAAAACATGAGATGGATTGCCGAAATACTTATGGAGCATGGAATGATGAAACACTAGATGAACACTCGATAGACTAGGCGGCAATGCAAGCTTGTAAACCACCTCTCCAATCCTCTCATACACTTAAAGGGCCAATATACCGAGGGCTCAGCTTTCCCTTCTTCCCGAACCTCATAAAATGCTTCATGGGTGAAACTGTGAGCAATACATTCTCTCATACCATGTAAGCAACATCAAAAACCTTCTCATCAGTGTAACTCTTCTGTCTAGACTGCATAAATAGCATCAAACTTCTTCAACGTCCATGGGAGCCCAACTACAAAGTGCATGGTGATATGCTCCCATTTCCACTCAGGAATCTCAAGCCTCTAAAGCAAACCGCCCGGGCTCGGATGCTCGTACTTCACCTACTGACATTTCAAACACCGAGCTACAAATTCCACTATGTCTTTCTTCACCCTCCTCCACCAATAGTTCTTTTTCAAGTCCTGGTACATCTTTGCGGCACCCGGATGAATGAAATACCGTGAACTGTGGGCCTCCTCAAGAATCAACTCACGTAACCCATCAACATTGGGCACACAAATCTGACCTTGCATTCGAAATACCCCATCATCCCCAATAGAAACCTCCTTGGCATCACCGTGCTAAACTGTGTCCTTAAGGACAAGCAAATGGGGGTCGTCATACTGACACTCTCTGATGCGATCATATAAAGAGGACCGAGAAACCACACAAGCTAGAACCCGGCTAGGCTCTAAAACATCTAACCTCACAAACCGAATGGCCAAATCTTTAACATCTGATGTAAGCGGTCTCTCCCCAACAGGAATAAATGGAAGGATACCCATACTCACATCCTTCCTACTAAAGGCATCGTCCACCACATTGGCTTTCTCAAGATGATACAAAATGGTAATATCATAGACCTTTAGTAGCTCCAACCATCTCCGCTTCCTCAAATTTAGATCTTTTTGCTTGAACAAGTGCTGAAGACTCCGATGATCCGTAAATACCTCACATGACACGCCGTTGAGATAATGCCTCCAAATTTTCAATGCATGGACGATGGCTACCAACTCTAAATAATGAACGGGGTAGTTCTTCTCATGCAACTTCAACTAGAATGAAGCACAAGCAATCACTCTACCCTCCTACATCAAGAGACACCCAATACCAATCCGAGAAGCATCACAATACACTATATAGAACCCGACGGTGAAGGCAAAACTATAACTGGGGTCCTGGTCAAGGTAGTCTTGAGCTTCTGAAAGCTCTCCTCACACTTATTCGGCCACCGGAATGGAGCATCCTTCTGGGTCAACCTGGTCAAAGGCACTTCAATGGAGGAGAAACCCTCCACGAAGAGACGGTAATATTCGGCCAAGCCGAGAAAACTCTGAATCTCAATAGTTGAAGATGGTCTAGACTAACTCTGAACCGCCCCAATTTTCTTCGGATCCACCTTGATCCCCTCACTGGACACCACGTGCCCTAAGAACGCCATCGAACTGTGCCAAAATTCACACTTAGAAAACTTGGCATAAAGTTTCTCCTCCCTCAACGTCTGTAGTACAATCTTCAGGTGTTGTGCATGCTCCTCCTGGCTACGTGAGTACACCAGAATATCATCAATAAATACTATGACGAATGAATCAATATATGGATGGAATATATTGTTCATCAGATGCATGAATATTGCGGGGGCATTGATCAGCCCAAAAGACGTCACAAGGAACTCATAGTGACCATAGCGGGTCTTGAATATCGTCTTCAGAATCTCTGAGTCCCGAATCTTCAACTGATGATACCCAGACCTAAATCAATCTTATAGAATACTCTAGCTCCCTGAAACTGGTCAAATAAGTCATCAGTGCACGTCAAAAGATACTTGTTCTTAATTTTAACTTTGTTCAACTGTCTGTAGTCAATGCACATCCGCATAGTACCATCCTTCTTCTTCACAAACAAAATCAATGCACCATAAGGTGACACACTAGGCTTAATGAACCCCTTTATCAAGAAGCTCCTGAAGTTGCTCTTTCAATTCCATCAACTCTGCGGGTGCCATACAATACGAAGGAATAGAGATGGGCTGAGTGTCTAACACCATGTCAATACCAAAATCAATGTCCCTATCGGGCGGCATGCCCGGCAACTCTACAGGAAATACATCTGAAAATTCTTGCACTACCGGAACAGAATCAATGGTAGAAGCATCAGTACCACCATCCCTCACAAAAGCCAAATATGATAAGCACCTCTTCCTAATAATCCGTTGGACCTTCAGTTATTAAATCACCATACTAGGAACATAGTCTAGAGAACCTCTCCACTCGATCCTAGGGCAACCCTAGCATCGCCAACGCCATGGGTTTAGCATGATAATCCAGAATAGTATGGAAATGGAACATCCGAGCGGGCCTGTAAGGACGACCCCGGCTGTGGTGGAATTGCCCTCCAAAAGACACACTGTTGAAACCACCCGAGCCATGAGGCCTCATGGCCTCCCTCTCCTCAGGCTCCTAGCTACGAACCTTCTTTAGCTCCCTAGTAATACCAACCACCTCGTCGAACCTAGCACCCGATGCAATCATCCGAGTCATGACAAAGCGTAGTCCATAGTTGAGGACATCAATGAACCTCCTAATCCTCTCCCTCTCTATGGGAACCAATAACAACGCGTGACGAGCCAACTCTAAAAATCTCATCTTATACAGGGTCACGGACATACCCTCATAGCGTAGTTGCTCAAACTGCATGCGAAATTACTCCCGGCCGGTCTGTGGCACAAACTTATACAAGAAGAGAACAGAGAACTCATGCCATGTAACTGGTGCAGTGCTGGCTGGCCTGCTCAAATCATAAGCCTTCCACCATCTAAAGTCTACCCCCGACAGCTATGAATTAGTAAATGAGACCCCACTAGTCTCCAGAATACCTACCGTGCGAATAATCCACTAGCACCTGTCTAAGAAGTCCTTAGCATCCTCTGACTCAGCCCCACTGAATGATGGAGGCTCGAGCCTCCCAAACCTCTCTAGCCTCTTCTGATCCTCATCACTCATCGGTGGACCAATCGAGGCTTGAGCCGCTGCAACCGGTTGGGCTGGTAGAACCCCCAAATTCTAAAGCCCTTGAACCACTTGCTCTGGAGTACAGGCGGCGGGAGTCTAAGCACCTCCCCCGGACTGAGAAGTAGCTGGTGTGGCCTGAACTGAAACATCCTGAGCAAGGCTAGTGCATAAAATCAATATCTGGTCCAAAGCCTCTTGAAGTCCTGGAATCACAATGGGCACAGCTGGTGCCTGTGCTGGTCCTACCGGCTCACCCACATCTGGGATCTGCTCCTAATCTGGAGCAAGTTGTGGCTCCACGGCTGCTGTACAAGCTGCGCCTTGGCCTCTACCGCGGCCCCGGCCTCTCGTGGTCCTAGCTGGTGGTACTGGTGGTCGTCCGCCAGATTCGGTAGCACGTGTCCTCACCATCTGTGAGAGAATAGAATACTAAAAGTTTATTTTTCGGAATCAACAAATACTCACGATAAGAATACATGAAAGTGAAGTTTTCCTAATGGTTTGGTAGCCACTCAAAGATAAGTACAGACATTTGCGTACCGATCCGTAAAACTCTACTAAACCTGCTCATGACTCGTGAGACCTATGTAACCTAAGCTTTGATACCAACTTGTCACGACCAAAATCTCAACACGTCGTGATGGCACCTATCATAGTACTAGGCAAGCCGACAACCACAAATAGTAATAACTCTCACAAATAGTCGATAAGAAATACCGTGACTCAAATCCATAATCTCCCAAAAATTCGGATGTCACTGAGTACATGAGCTACTTAAATGTCAACATAGTCAAACTGCTAATACAACTGTCTAGAAAGATAGAACAGTGCTAAATAAATTATAAGGAAGGAGACTGGAGGTCTGCGGATGCCAAAGAAGCTACCTTGAAATCCTCTAAGCGGATGAAGCTCCAAATCTAGCAACCAGCATGACCAGAAGTACTTGGATCTGCACACGAAGTGCAAAGTGTAGTATGAGTACAACCGACCCAATGTACTCAATAACTAACATGACTAACCTTGGGCTGAAAGCAGTGACTAGCTCAGATGGGTACAGTCCAAATCCAGATAATAACAGTAATAACTCAGAGAGAAATCCAATAATTAGTTTGTAGACAGTACAGATATGTAGACATGCCTTCTAGTTTTTAACAGTTAGAGCACAAAATGGATAGAATATGCCAAGTATGACGAATATTAGGAATGTCACATCTAGATATCTACATGTCAAGTATGCATGTCAACTGTAATGTAACATAGTGATAAAGTCATATACTTTCGGAGTATTCATCCAGACTTAGCAGGCTCAATCACTCGGCTCTCCCAATCACTCAGCACTCTCAATCACTCAACAGTCTCAATCACTCGGCACTCGCACTCGGCACTTGCACTCAGCACTCATCGGTACCTGTGCTCACTGCTGGTATGTCAGACTTCGGAGGGGCAGATCCTTCCCTAGCGCTAATATAAGCCAATCACGGCATGAATCAATAAAGCATGCTGTGGTGTGCAACACGATCCAATAAATATCCCTCACAATCAGGCCCTCGGCCTCACTCACTCATCAATCTCTCTAGTCTCTCGGGCTCACAAATCTCACAACAATCAGCCCAAACAATGATAATATGATGTAATAATAAATGGCAACAGATAATGAGATATGATATTCAAATGATGGATATGACTGAGTAGATAATTACAATTTAACCAATTAATTCTACAGCATAAGTGACATCTGTGGGTCCCAACAGAACAAGCATATAGTCTAAGCATGATTTCTAACATGGATTGTAGCTCAATTACTCTAACAAGTTGGAGTTTCGTGAATATCAACAAGGTTTGATAACAACACAGTACCAGAGAATCAACCGAGTCACAATTACCATGGTGCACGCCCACACGCACATCACCTAGCATGTGCGTCACCTCAACACCAACCACATAACATGTATTTCAGGGATTCATACCCTCAAAATCAAGTTTAGAAGTGTTACTTACCTCAAACCGCGCAAATCTCTACTGTAGCAAGGCCTTGCCTGGCTAATCAGCCTCCGATCGACTCGAATCTAGCCACAAAAAACTTAATACGATCAACACGAGCTATAGGAATCAATTCCATTCTATAAAGCTAAGTTCTTTAACAAAAGTCAAAAAGACAACCCAAAAAGTCAACCTCGGGCCCACGTCTCGGAATCCAACAAAATTTACCAAATCCGAACACTCATTCAATAATGAGTCCAACCATACCGAAATTTCTCAATTCCGACCTAAAATCATCACTCAAATCCCCAATTCTTACTCTCCAATCCCTAGCCCAAAATTCCCCAAATTTTGCCTTAGAAAAACATAATCTAGGTGGGAAATTCAATGGGTAATCAATATTTATGATTAAAAATCATAAAAAGTATCTTACCTCTTGAAATCTAGCGAAACATCTTTCAAATATTGCCACTACCCGATCTTGCAAAGTCCAAAAATGAGAAACACCTCAAAACTCTCGATTTTATGAAGTATTCCAGACATTTCGCATCTGCAGAGTCAAGGGCCGCACCTACGATTCCGCTTTTGTGGAGAAATGTTCGCTTCTGCGAAGTCCACATAAGCCCCCAACCTAGCGCACCTGCGGTTCCATCTTCGCACCTGCGGAACCGCATCTGCGAATCACTCCACCGCTTTTGAAATCCCCAGCCCTACTGCTAAACTCCACTACTACGGATTTCTCCTCTGCACATGTGCTTCCCAGCTGCCTTCTCATTTCTTGCACCAGGCTACTTCTGCGGCTACGCACCTACGGCCAATCCTTCAGCAGGTGCGATGACACCAGGCATCAGCTGCTTCAGAAATCTTCTAAGTCCCAATTTCATTTCGTTAACCATCCGAAATCAACCCGAGGCCCCAGGGACCTCAACAAAACATACCAACAAGTCCTAAAATACTATACGAACTTAGTCAAGGCCTTAAATCACGTCAAACAACATCAAAAATACGAATCGCACCCCAACTCAAGCTTAATGAAACTAATGTATTTCCAACTTCTACAATCAACGCCAAAACCTATCAAACCAACTCCGATTAACCTAAAATTTTACACACAAGTCATAAATGGCACAACGGACCTATTCCAACTTTCGTAATCAAAATCAGAGCCCGGTAACAATAAAGTCAACTCTCCGGTCTAACTTCTCGACTCTCCAAACTTCAACTTCTCCAACTTTCGCCAATTCAAGCCAAAATCATCTACGAACTTCCAAATCATTATCTGGACACACTCCTAAGTCCAAAATTACCATACGGAGATATCGGAACCATCAAAACTCTATTCCAGAGTCATTTACACACAAGTCAATATCCGCTCAACTCTTTCAACTTAGGCTTCTAAACTTTGGACTAAGTGTCCCATCTCATTCCGAAAAATATCCGAAACCAAACCGACCACCACTGCAAGTCATATAACAACAAATGAATATAGAATAAGCAATAAATCGGGGAACGAGCTATAATACTCAAAAAGACCGACCAGGTCGTTACACATTGATTGTTAGTTGGGCTTTGTAATTACCGTTCTGAAGCGGTATCGGAGCAATGAAAGAAATGTAAATCTCCACGCGATGGGAGTGATAGAAATGAAAATTCAAATCTCCACATGATGGGAGTATTTGACGTGCTGTAGTACCATTCTGATGCAATATCGGAGCATAGATAGGAATGTAAATCTCTGCACAATGGGATTAACAGGAAAGTAAATTCAAATCTCTACACAATGGGAGTATTCGATGGGCTGTAGTACCATTTCGATGCGATATCAGAGCATTGATAGGAATGAAAATTCGAATCTCCACGCGATGGGAGTATTCAACGGGCTATAATATTGTTTTGATGTGATATCGGAGCATGGATAGGAAAGTAAAATTCAAATCTCCACATGATGGGAGGATTCGACGGACTGTAGTATCTTTTCAATGTGATATCAGAGCATGGACAGGAAAGTAAAATTCGAATCTCCACGCGATGGGAGAGTTCGACGGGTTGTAGTACCATTCTGATATGATATCGGAGCATGGACAGGAAAGTAAAATTCAAATCTAAACACGATGGGAGGATACGACATGCTAAAGTACTGTTACGATGCGATATCAGAGCATGGACATGAAAGTACAATTCGAATCTCCATGCGATGGACATGAAAGTAAAATTCGCACGATGGGAGTGACAAGAATTGAAAATCTCCACTCGATTGGAGTATATTTTGATTTTTGAAAAATGAGATCGAACCCGAGAAGGTTCCTTGATTTATTTTGATTTTTATGAAAAATGTGACTGAACCCAAAGGTTGCCTATGTATCTCGTCAAAACGAGAATCAGGTCAGGCGTAGTTCAGGAAGGGTGGAGTATGAAAGGGAAGATGTTTTGTATTTTTGAATTTCTTCAAGGAAAGAGGATAATTTTTTTTATTTTGATGTTGATGTCTCACTGGGAGAATTCTAGAGAAACAATAAAGGATGATGCAGATATGTTTATTATATTTTTTGATTTTTTGGGAATGATCCCTTTGTAAGGATCTTCGGTCAACTATGACTCAAGTGGCCAGACTTGACCGATTCGTCCAGCTAAGCACGAGAAAAACCGGACCCATTATAGGTTGCCTCCTATCTTGACACGAGGTCAAGAATCAAGTACGCATAGTTCGTGAAGATTGGAGAGTATGAGATGTATGATTTTCAACACTTCTTTTACTCTCCTATTTTCAAATAATTGCAACTAACATATTGATGGCATTAGAGATAGGTATAAAGTGCAAGAGAATAGATAAACTCGTAGTGATGCCTCGTTATACCCATGATTGGTTGTGGTATCTCTGGAGTTGAAGAGTGACTCCATCCAGAAGACGTGACCCAGTTGCTCCTTCGAACAGTTACTTTGATGCCCCTAGCTGTTTGCGAGACTATTGTTGTGGTTGTCTCCCAATCGAGTGAAGGGATGTTTTGTTGTGACCTTCCAGCTATCCATAGGAACCTTTTTTTTATCGTCCTCGACTATTAGCCGGGGCAATTATCCGATCAAGATATATAAATATTGTGAGAGTAATGATGTCATAAGATGATCGAATTTAAAAGTGATTGTACAAATAACACTCCCCTGATTTTTCGATTGATGTTCCACAATGTCCGATGTCGATTGTTTTTTCCTGAGCAGTCTCAAGGCGATGCGCCCTTCAGCTATCCACATGAACCATTTGATGATCGTCCCCGGTTGATAACCGGGAACGATGTTCTAATATGAATATAGAAAAGTGGTGAGAGCAGTGAAGTCATGAAAAATGGTAGAGTTCATTGTAAATCTAATACTCCCCTGATTATCTGACTGATGTTCCACCAAGTCCAAGACCAGATGTTATCTCCCGTGAAGTGCCCGGGATGATGTACCAGTAAAAGTCAGAGGAGAAAATTTTAGAGACCCTCTTAGGTGAAGTTATAAAATTAAGTAGGTGTAGGGTTAGGCCGTGCAGCCAGTGGTATATCCAGTTGTGATCAGAAATGCGATGTCGGCATTCCATGATTAATCCAGAAATTGTGTTATCCCTCATGCGTCCAAAGAAAAATTCTTAGTTTGAGGTAGGAAAATTGATTTGTGTTGTCCTGAGGCTTTGCTTGTTCTTCTTTGTTTGTCCGAGTCGTGTTAGCATGACACTTCTCGAAGGTTGACTTACAACTTGCCCTTGCAATAAAATGGGTTGACTTGTATTGAATCTTTGAATTTGGGAAGTGGGAGTGAAACTATGACTCCATAGACAGATGTTTAAATAAAGGACTTGCATGCCACATGTTAGGACTTAAGTTAAGTGAGGGTCAGTAAGACCGGTATGGTATTGTAAGATTTGGATTTTTGGATGAAGTTTGGTTGACGCTCTCGGAGATTTCTGGGTTAAGAGCATCATTGCATTGTTCCAAAAAACTACCCCCGTTTCCAGTATTGAGGAAATTTCTTTGAAACAGTGGGGAGACCGAACCCTTATGTAGGGTTGCCTACGTATCTTTCCAAAGCAAGAATTGGGTCAAAACGTAGTTCGGGCCAACTACTAGAGTTTTGTTGTCACGACCCAATTTCCCCTAAAGGCCGCGATGGAGCCCAACGTCACCGCTAGGCAAGCCAACAGTGAACTAGTCATGTATTTATTATTTTTAATAATTTCAAAGTAGTTAATTTTTATTTATTAAGTAGATGAGAAGTGAAAAATTATCGTAAAGTAAAGCATAAACTAATGAAAGAGAAAATACAGTGAAATAAATACTCAAAATCATAAAGTGCCTACTAGCATATTCCCAAGATTTCACAAGTATATGAGCAACTAGTAGAATATACAAAATACCTATGCTACTGTCTAAAATAAGATAGACAGAAAGTAAATACAAAAGAGAGATTGTGGGTGCTACAAAACGGACTCAGAGAGCAGCTCACCACTATGCCTCAGGGTAACGGGCATGCACGCCTAAATGAATGCCAGATGTACCTGCCTCAGATCCTACACGATTAGTGCAGAAGTGTAGCGTGGATACATAAACAACATCTACCCAGTAAGTATACAGTCTAACCTCAAAGAAGTAGTGGCGAGGGATCGACATCGACACGTACTATGGGCCAACAACTAAAATACAGATATTCTAAATAGGCATGGAATACGTGAATAATAATAATACTACAATAGCAAGCAGTAAATAAATGATTCTTTAACTGATAGTGAATTTAAAAATCTCCAACTGACATGTACTAACTCTAACAAATTTCGGGCCAATAAATAAATTATAATCTCTCAAGTCATAAATATAATATCAAGTGTAATCGGGCTCCGAGCATTATCATGCACGATTTATGTCGAGGTCATACGATCTGATCCAGTATAATGTGTACACTGTCGAGAGTTGAATGACACGAACCATAGATGCATCTATTATACTGTCGAGGCGTTCGACCCGCTCCACAAGAAGAGAAAATACTCTACGAACATCCGATTTCAAAGCTATCACAAGACTAATTCACAAGAAATCACAATTTCTATTAACAGTCAAGCAACCCGCCAAAACTCAAAGTAAGTGAAATTTGGTTTATACGAATCCTTTATCAAGTTTCAGTATGATTTAAGCACTGAAATTAACAAGTAGAGTGCAGACAATACAAGTATTTCATGATTGGGTCCAAAAATTACCCATACTTAAGCATGATTTGGAGCTACGCACGGACTCTCGTCACCTCGTGCGTACGTAGCCCCCACAATTAGAAGCAAATAGTAATTTAAAACACCTATGGGGTAAATTCCCTCTTACAAGGTTAGGCAAGAGACTTACCTCGTCCCAAAGCTCACTTTCCTACCCACAAATTCGCTCTAAAGCCTCAACTTGGTGCCGAACAATCCGAAGCTAGCCAAATATTATATAAATTAATCAATATACACTCACAAGTTCATAATTTAGCTATTAGAGTAATTACCCAACCCAAATTTGATGATTCTTAAAATTCACCCCTGGCCCACGTGCCCGGATTCTTAAAATATTCGAAGATAAATGTTCCCCATAACCTCACGAATTCAAATATGTAATTTTTACCCAATTTCATAATTATTTTCGTGGTTAAATCCTATTTTTATCAAAACCTAGGTTTTTAACTAACCCATAATTTCTACAATTTACATGTTAAGAATATACCCAAAATGCATGATTTAAACTCATGTTGTATAGAAATTATTTACCTCAAAGTTCTAGGTGAAAACCCCTCTTCAAAGAGCTCTAAATTAGACCAAAGAGAGATAAATGAAGAAAATGAGCCTAAGTCCCATATAAATGCACCTCACCGCCCCAGCGATTTTCACAGCTGCGGCAGCTTCGCCGCTTCTAAGAGGCCACTTTTGCGGGCAATTGTTCGCTTCTGCGGAACACACACGCACCAGCCTTGGTCGCACCTGCGGAAAAACTCCGCATCTGTTAGCCCGCTTTTGCGGCTAGCCTCACGCGCCTATAACCATGCCATGCTTCCACCCTCCGCATCTACGATCTCTCCATCACCGCTTCTGCGGACACTGGCCAGTCCACTCCCAGCCGCTCGTGCGTTTGCAGGTGCGAATGCACCAGAACTGCTACTGTTTTAGCCCTTCTTTCAAGTTCAAACATGTTCCGCACATCGTCCAAATAGCACCCGAGACCCCCCGGAGCCCCGTCCAAACATACCAACAAGTTCGTAAACATAAAATGGACTCGCTCGAACCCTCAAAATGTGTAAAACAACATCAAAACTAAGAATCGCACCCCAAACCAAATCGAATCAACTTATGAACTCCTTCCATATTGTCATCTCCTTCCATAAACATAAAAAATAAATCTTTTTCTTAGAGGTTTACTAGCATGCTTTCCGAACCTCTTTGTATGGGAGTGATTCTTCAATTAACGTGCTTCAGATAGAAATAATTTGTAAAGACATTATAATTGAATTGTTGTGCTTTTCTTTAAGAGACTTGGGCCTTGTAGTCATTTGGGCTTGGCTCACATAATTTGTATTTCAATACCATGACTCGAGAGATGGTCTTTAGTTACTCATTGAATGATAACTGATTTCTTAGCGTGAATATTTCTTTCTATTGATAGAATAATTTTCTATGTCATAAACAGTTTGATACATTTTTTCTATACCATACTCATTGAATTCATCAAATTAATTATTTTAGTTTATCCATTATCCACTAATATTGTTCAAAGATTATTCTTTTTCCACTCTTACCAATCATTTAAAGTAAATTTCTATTTCTAGCTTTTCACTTAAATAGTTAATCTTTGCACATAAATCAAAATCTTCCAAAGTGTATCCTTTAATTGATATTCTTTTAGTTAATTTATAAGCATTCTACATGTCACTACATAATATCTTATATTTTCATTCCTTTAATAGTTACTCATTCATGCTAATATTTCCAAGCTTTGTTTCTTTCGTCAAATTACTCATATTCAAATAATCATTCTTTTTTTTTTCACTTTACTCCTTAATGCATGCTCTCTCATACTTTAATCACTCATTCAAAGATTTTGTATTCAAATCATAAGTAGATTATTTTAATTTTATTCTTGTGAAATTCAAATATTTGTTTAAATACTTTGAGCCAACATGTATTCTTTAAGCACCATTCTTTTATATTATTAAACCTCACACTACGATACAATTCCTTAATATATTTTTAATACTTTTCATACTCAAATTCTTGTTGCATACTCTGTTACATATTTAATCATTCTTTGTCTAAATTAATTTTCACCCTTAGTCTATTCTTTCAAAGCATAACTCTTTGTACACTTCATAAACCTTAATCATTTCGTTTTTCAAAACACAAAGTCAATAGTATACTTTATTTGCATGTAATCTATTATGTATTTAATTATTCATTTGGGTACATATTAATCACCCTCTTATTTGAATTCTTTCTGAATAGTAGTGAGTATTTACTTGAACCTCCCCTCTTATTTGATCGAGTCCACAAGAATCACATTTTGTGGATCTTGAGGAATGACTAACACCTTTCCTTCGCGATAACTTGAACCCTTACTCAGAATCTCAACGGTTTCGTAGACCATAGTCGAAGTGTACATTATATCGTGTAATATAGATGTCCTAATGTACCTTAAACATTAGGGGCGACTCTAAACTTTTACTAACCTTGTATATTATGATACGTTGTACATTGTTTTGATTTGTGCAAAATAGGTTGCAACAACATGGAGACTCTTCTGGGGATACTTCAGGTTCTAACCACAGCGGACTCGATCAATTACTTGAGGGATTACAGGTTCTCCGATACTCCAACTTCTATTCTTTCTGTCACATGCTTCAAGTTTTATATTCTCTACTTCAAGTTGTATATTCTATACTTCATCTTGTATACTCTTTGCTTCAAAATGTATATTATTTGCTTTGAGTTGTATGTTCCTCGCTTCATGTCGCGTATTCTTCATCGCATGCTTCAATGTGGTATATTCTTGGTCATTTGCTTCAAGTGGTATATTCTTTATCATTTACCTTGAGTTGTATTTTCTTTGTTGTGTGCTTCAAGCCGCATATTCTATGTTGCGTGCTTCAAGTCGTGTATTCTCTGTTGCGTGCTTCGGGCTGCATATTCTTTGTCATGCCTATGTTGTACGTTCTTTAAATATGCTTATGTTGTGTGTTCATTTTTACACATACCTATGTTGCATATGCTTTTACAAATGTCCATGTTTTATATTCTTTATCACATGCTTATGATATTGCTTATGTCATCACTTTTCCAATCGACTTTGGTCGTACACAATCACACACAAGTCACGTGAGGGTAGTCACTTCACTCCTCCAAATCTTGTTTCAAAATTACTTAGTTTCAGAGATTGGCAGACGATATTAACTATGTACCATCTCGCGGTCGTCCTTAACTCATGCTAGAATCTAGGTAAATATACTCTTAGAATTCCTAGGTCATTGTACATAAAATCTTGCAGCTTGCTTTAGCTAGATTAATTGTTATGTATCCTTTATTTGCTGCATGTTCTTGGTATATTTGTTATATATTCTTTGCTTGCCATTGTTATTTATCCTTTATCTGTTACATGTACATTCTATTTGTTATCCACTGTTAGGTTCTCTTTGTCTAAATAAAATTTGGTTGACTTGTGTTGAACCTTGACCTTTCAAATATGCATGTCCATTTTGGTCTTCATGACCATCTCCGTAATCATACTGTCATTCGGACTCCACCATCCTTTTTTAGAGATACGTCAATCCAACTTGGTACATCTTCCATTGATTCGACGTATTCTTCTCAATCATACCTCACACTTTTAGTGACTTCCGTCATTTGAGACAGATCCATGCGCTATGCTACCATTTGTCTCTTGTTCAAAAGCTACCAGTCTCCACCCACCCACCCAAGTATTCTCATTCATAATCACATTCCTTCGCAAGGAAAAATAACTAATTCATTACCACCACATAGATCTAATAATTCCAGTAGTCGGCCCAAACTACGTTTTGACTTGATTTTTGCCCTAGCAAGATACGTAGGCAACCCTGCATAAGGGTTCGGTTTCCCCATTGTTTCAAATTAATTTCCTCAGTATGAAAAACTAGGGCAGTTCTTTTGGAACAATGCAATGATGCTCTCAACCCAAAAATCTCATAGAGCGTCAACCAAACTTCACCCAAAAATTCCAAATCTCAAAATACCAAGCCAATCTTATTTCAACTGTCACTCGACTTAAACCCCAAAATATGGGATGCAAGTCTTTTCTTCAAATATCTGGCTATGGAGTCATGGTGTTCATTTCCACTTCTCAAATTCAAAGATTTAATACAAGTCAACCCACTTTTTGTTACAGAGGAAGGTTGTTAGTCAGCTTTCGAGAAGTGTCAGGCGCACACGACTCGAACAGACAAGGAAGGAAAAGCGAAGCCTCAAGTCAACACGAATCAACTTCCCTCCCTCGAACTAAGAAGTTTTCTTTGGCCGCAGGAAGGACAACATTATCTCCAAAACCATCATGAAATGCAAATAGTGCATTCCTGACAACAACTGGATACATCACTGGCTACACGGCCTAACTCTATACCCTCTTAATTTTATAACTACACCTAAGAGGGATTCTAATATTTTCTCCTCTGATTTTTGTAGGTACATCATCCCAAGTGCCTCACGGGAGATAACATCTGGTCTCGGACTTTGTGGAGCATCATAAGATACTCAGGGGAGTAGTGGTTATACAATGAACTTTGTCAGTTTTTATTAAATCGCTGCTCTCACCCCTTTTCTATATTCATATCATAACATCGTTCCCAGTTGTCAACCGAGGAAAATCATCAAATGGTTTGCATGGACAGCCGAAAGGTGCATCATCCTGGGACTGCACGAGAAATAGCATACGATATCGGGCACTGTGGAACATCAACTAAACAATCAGGGGAGTGTTAGTTACAATTCTTGATTCCATAATTTTATGACGGCACTACTCTCACTATAATTTTGTATCTGCATCAGATAATCGCCCCGGCTAATAGCTGGGGACGATCACCAAAAGGTTCATGTGGATAGTCAGAAGGTCACAACAAAACATCTATGTAGTCAATTGGGAGACAACATCAAAAATTGTATCGCAAACAGTCAGGGGCATCGAAGCAACTTTTCGAAGGAGCAGCTAGGGCACATCTTCTGGAAGGACACACTCTTCAACTCTAGGGATACCATACCCAATCATGGGTACAACGAGGAATCGCTCCGAGTTTGTCTTAACCCTTGCATTTTATACATATATGTGATGCAACTAATATAGTTAGTCGCAATTCTTTGAAATAAGAAAGAAAAGAAGTGTTGAAAACCATACACTCATACCCTCCAACCTTTACGAACTACGCGCGCCTGATTCTTTACCTCATATTAAGATACCAAGTTTGTCACGCCCCAAAACCGAGGAGCGCGACCGGTGCTCAACCGAGTGAACCCGGCCGAGCAAGCCTATTAGATTTTCTTCTACCCAAACTCATTCATGGATAAAGAGAATATATATGTTTTCTTTAATCAACCAATAAAGTGATCATGTTGCAATACAAATTTCTTACCATCAGTTACTTTATTTTAAAGTCTCAATTCCAAACACATTTTTCATAATCTAAAGTGGAAATAGTAATTCAAGCACAACACACGAGTTTGACTTCCTCAGCACCATTATACAACTCACACTATATCTACGGAGCCTTTATAGATAAAGATGAGTACAATGACAATGCCGACAATAAGGCCCCGGCTATACCTCAAATAGAATACCCAAAGAACAAAAGATACATGACCCCGGGATGAAGTGGGGCTCACCAAGTCAGCTGGGAAGAAGGTGTGCTGCTATCACTGATAAATATCTCCTGTTGTGGAACCACCTGCATCCATTTAAAGATACAGCGCCCCTGGCAGAAGGGACGTTAGTACCATCGAATAGTACTAGTATGAAAACTAAACACTAATTTAAGAATTTAGAAATACAAGATGAATATGATGAACCAGTGCAACAATAGAATAATATAGATAACCGTTTAAACCATAACAAGCTTATTAAAAGCTATCAATAACATTTATAGGATTTAAGATGAGACCCTCTATAACCATCTTCACACAAAGTGGCCCTGCCGTCTCACCCGATGTATGCAGGTGGAAGTGCATCAACGATACCAATACCAACACAAAGTGGCGATGCCGCCTCACCCCAATGTATGCGGGTGGAGGTGAATCAACGATACCAACACCAACACAAAGCGGCTATGCCGCCTCACCCCAATATATGCGGGTGGAGGTGAATCAACGATACCAACACCAACACAAAGTGGCTATGCCACCTCACCCCAATGTATGCGGGTGGAGGTGAATCAACGATACCAACACCAACACAAAGCGGCTATGCCACCTCACCCTCAATGTATGCGGGTGGAGGTGAATCAACGATACCAACACCAACACAAAGCGGCTATGCCGCCTCACTCCAATGTATGCAGGTGGGGGTGAATCAAATATACCAACACCAACACAAAGCGGCTATGCCGCCTCACCCCAATATATGCGGGTGGAGGTGTATCACAATCACAATCTCTATACCATAATCCCCACACAAAGCGGTCATGCCTCCTCACCCCAATGTATACGGGTGGAGGTATATCACAATCACAATCTCTATATAACTTGGCATAATAACTTTCACATAAATCACGACTAGAAATTATAACATATGGATACATAATCCATAGTTTGGGACACATCCTCAATTTATAATACAATATGATAAGATCATTTGAAACACGAATTGAACATATATCTTCATCACAAAACTTATCCGAATACCCCATTTATAATCAACATCTCAGAACTTACAAGGATATTGGGAATTCCAATTCTTAAAGAAGAGTTTAGCCAACATACCTCACTTGAGCTTTCTTATACTCTAAATATTCCGGAATTCTTAGCAACTTCAATCTATATTAGAAAATATACAAATTGATTCAAAATTAGGAAGATGATCATGGTTCTAGCTCATTTGAGCATTTTATCAAACACAAGGTGTGCATAAGGTTTCAAGGCCCTTTTATGGAGGATTCCTTCATCCCACAACCCAATCTTTATCTTTTTTAGTTCAACAATCTTCCTAACCCCTTTGATAACACATGCATGCAAAATAAACAACCCTCTTGCCCAGAAATTATCTTGCTAATTATCCATTTCTACACAAAATTCTATATTGAGGGTTAGGGTGTAGAATCTTACCTCTAAGAAGAAGACCTAGTGAGTTTCCCTTCATAATCTTCCAAAACATGAGCAAGAATTGAAGAACAATTATTGAGGAACTCCTTCTCACTCTAGGGCACTCTCTCTCACTCTAAAATATCAGATTATCGCTCAAAAATAGACCAAAGAGTATATTTAAAGAAATAGGGTCGGGTTTTAAAAACCCAAAAATGGAGCTCCGGAACGGTTCTGCGGTCGCATATGCGACCGCATAACGGATATGCGGACCGCAAAATGGTCGCATAATTACAGACCAAACGACCAAAAAATTTGTCTATGTATGCGATCACTATGCGGTCCGCATAACTGTTATGCAATCGCATAATACACCGCATAACAGTTATGCGGTCGCACAGTCGACCACATAATTGCCCCCAGATTGGCCCTTCTCCTGCTCACTTTTGCGGCCATTATGCGGCCCACAGAGCGATTCTGCGGTCGCATAATGGACCGCAAAATTACAATTTTCTGCCAAAAATTTTCCTTTTCATTCCCGTGCATATTTCAACCCAAAAAGTACGAGCCGTGGATTGCAAGCTCGCCGCGAAGAATTTCTATAATCCTTAACACGTAAAACCAATTTGGCACCACGAAATATTATTTTCTTTTGCAAAGTTCTATGGGGCCTTACACGTAGGGAACCCGTCATGGGTCCGGTCTTTCTTGTCCTTAATTGAATGAGTCGGTCAAGTCTGGCCACTTGGGTCACAGTTGGCTGAAGATCCTTGCGAAAGGATCATCTTCGAAGTCTTTCTGTAAACATCAAAGGAAAATCAAAATCTAAAAACATATCTCTGCATAATTACTCATTGAGGGAATTCAAACAAAAATCCAAAATATCTTCCTTTATCCCTAATATTCACGAACTACGCGTGCCTGATTCTTGGCCTCGTGTCAAGATACATAGGGAACCTATAATGGGTCCGATTTTTTTCGTCCTTAACTTGACGAATCGGTTAAGTCTGGCCACTTAAGTCACTGTTGACCGAAAATCCTTACGAAAGGATCATCTCCAAAAAATCAAAATAAAATAATAATATATATACCTTCCTCTGTTCTTCTCCAGAAGTTTCTCCGTGAAACATCAAAATCAAAATCCGAAAAATATCATCCTCTTTTCTTTAGGAAATTCAAAATCCAAAACATCACCCCTTTATCTCTTACCTTCCCGAATTACGCCTGACCTGCTTCTCGTTTCGACGAGATACATAGGCAACCTTTGGATTCGGTCTTATTTTTCAAATATAAAAACAAAAATAAATCATCAATCAAGGACCCTTCCCCAGTTCAATCTTATTTTCAAAAATTAAAAATCATCAATCAAGGACCCTCCCCGAGTTCAATCTCATTTTTCAAAAAATAAAAAAATGCTCTCATCATGCGGAGGTTTCAATTCATGTCACTCCCATCGTGCGGAGATTTACTTTCTTATCCCTCCCATCATGCCGAGATTTTACTTTCCCCTCAGCGCTCCTAAACAGAACGGTACCCATCCCCGTACTAATGATGCTCATATACGGAATGGTACACCGCTTATCATTTAACTTTTCTGTCAGCACTCCTAAATAGAACGGTACCCATCCCCGTACTAACAATGCTCTTATACGGAACGGTACACAACCCATCATTTTACTTTCTGTCAGCTCTCATAAACGGAACGGTACCCAGCCCCGTACTAACAATGCTCCTATACAAAACGGTACACAAATCGTCATTTTACTTTGTTGTTCAATGCTACTATACGGAATAGTACACAACCCGCCATTTTACTTTCCTGTCCATGCTCCTATACAGAACGGTAACTACAAAGCCCGTCTAACCATCAATGCTCTAATATCGCTTCGAAACGGTAACTACAAAGCCCATCTGACATTCAATGCTCTAATAGCGCTTCAGAACGGTAACCACAAAGCTCGTTCTACATTCAATTCTCTTTATCAAAAACCACAAAAATTGATTAAGTCAAAATTAAAGGAAAATGAAAATCTAAAAAAATATTTTCTTTCCACCCTCCCTGAACTACGCTTGACCTGATTCTTATTTCAATAAGATACGTAGGCAACCTTCGGGTTCGGTCTCATTTTTTCAGAAATCACAACAAAATATTTTTTGATTAAGTCAAAAAAGAGAGAAAAACAAAAAATTGTTATCAGGTTAAAATCCCAAAATCCAAAAAAAAAGGGGAACCCTTCCTCAGGTTTGGTCCCATTTATCAAAAATCAAAAAAAGAGGAGGGGAAACTTTTCTTTTACTCTAGTCGAATTTATCCACAAAAAAAAAGGAAAACAAAAGAGGAAAAATCACCAAATATTGACTTGGTTGGTACCGATATAGTTAGACGTGTACATGGGAAAGAATGTGCTAATTGGTATGATGGTGAGGGTCAGCTTCGTGGTAAACCATAGATTCTTGTGGTAACTCTTAATTATACCTTAGGGATGCTTGAAAATTCTCATGCTTACAGTTAGGGCAACAACAAAGTTGACCTCATCGTTTCATGTGCATTGTGTGGTGAGCTTTAGATTTAAAATTCATTGCATGGTATTGTAGATATAGAACTTGGCATGAATGTCCGTTGAGGCGAAATCCTGAGTAACGCTTGGTTTGGGAAAGGATCGTGGGCCTTCTTCGACCCGTTTGAGCCTTTCTAGCTTATCAAATGACTTCAATCCCTAGTATTTCCCCCCTTTGAGCCTTAAGCCATATCTTTGGACAACCACATCTTAGCCTATACCCTTCATTGAGCTTACAAGCACTACCCCTCTCTTGGCCCAACCTCCTTGCGCGCACTAAAAATATGTAACTTCGGATGAAGACCAAAGTGAAGGTGACATGCATGTAAACGCAAAAGATGCAAAGTCTAAGACAACCAAAGATATGACTTCAGGAAAAAGAAAAAGTGAAGCTTTGCAATTTTAAAAGGAGGATCCAACAAGAAGGAGAAAAACTTCCGCAAATTCGTACAAAATCCAACAAAAAGGAGAAAACTCCACAACTCAAAGAGGAGGAACTCCAACAAAAAGAAGGAAAAACTCATGCAAATCAGGAGAAACCCCAAAAAGAAAAAAATAAAGAGGAAATCTTTGAAAATGAAGAAGACCCTCCAACAAGTTCAAAAAGAAGTCAAAATAAAAGAAAGGGACATCGAGCCAAACAAGATCGAGCGCCAAAGCATGGTTTGAACACTGAAGGCACGAAGACAGTGCAACGCTCAAGGAGAATTAGTCACTTTTTTCCCAAATAAATATCCTACCCATCCACAAGCCTACATTACAAGCCGATAACAAAGACCTACATGATCCTATTCTAAGTGTTCTCGCATTAGTGGATACTCACATAAAGGTCAAGCATATGGTATCTCAATCGCATGCATTTGAACATCATTCTGAATGTGAGTATGCTTCGAAAAATGTCCTACGATAAAAATAAATACTTCAAATATGTGTAAAAATTAGGACTTTCTTTTGGTGAGGGAGCTCGAAACATGAGTTAGGCAGAATTCAAACCTTTGATTGAATCAAGTAGAACAAATCTTGTTGATACTTAGGTATACATGAGGTACCACTCGAATCTATAGGAATTACCCATAAGCTGATCACGGTTTGTTGGAAAGTATATGGTGGAAATTCTTAGGCACAAAACTAATTGTTGGTACCAAGCAAAGTCGAGTCAAAAAATGATAATCGGTCATTAAATCACAATTTTTCTTTACTTCTCAAATTTTCCAAACTTCTCTACAAAGAAGCTACAAAAACAGTGGAAATACAGAAAAACAAAAGAGTTAAGTTTTGTTGACGGTAGAGTTAGGTTTTGCTGTAATAGAACTACGCCGGACCTGACTTCCCACAGGGGATATGTAGGCAACCCACGTATGGTCCGGTACAACTTTTGTAATAGAAAATCCAAAAAGTTATTTCTATATATTCGGAACTACGCCGCGACTTGATTTCCTTTGGTAGGAATACGTAGGCAATCCATATCGGATTCAGTCATCTTTTGCAATCGAACTACGTCTTGGCCTGATTTCATTGGGATACGTAGGCAGTGTGAGTTAGACTCGGCCATATCATTTCAAATTCTATTTTTTTCATCTATTGCCTGCTTGAGTCATTAATAACATAACCATCTTCATCAATTTTCTTACATAGAAAAAAAATAGCTTCTTGCTTTTCCAGCAGCCCTCTTGAATAATGGGCATTTTATTTCAAAGTCAAATTTTCGAGGCACCCTCCTGAACAATAGGCATTTCATTTCAAAGTCAAACTTTCCAGGTGCCCTCCTGCACAATGGGGATTTCATTTCAAAGTCAAAATTTTCCAGGCGCCCTCCTGAACAATGGGCATTTCGTTTCAAGTTCAATTTTACAAGTTCCCACCTTCCAATACAAGTACCTTAGATTAAAATGCTCTGATATTGCCTCGAATCGGTACACAACCCGGATTTTCTTCTAAAATCAAAGTGTTCTGATATCACTTCGGACTAGTACACAACCCGTATTTTCTTCTAAAATCAAAGTGCTCCGATCACTTCGGACCAGTATAAAGTCCGGATTTGCTTCAAAAAATCAAAGTGCTCCAATCTCTTCGGACCGGTATCTAGCCCGGATCCCTCTCGAATTAGAGTTATAACACGCGACCCTACTTCATTCAAAAATCACATATTAATCTTTCTCGAGCCAAACGAAAACATAGTCCACACATCGTCAACTCTACTTACTAAAGACACAACACAACGTGGAACTATCTTCTAGCAAATAAACTGGGGAAGATTTTGAGGACGAACGGTGAGCTTTCCAACAGCAATCGTCGACATGTCCCCAAGTATCGTTCTTATGTCCATTGATATGGGGTGTGTAGGTAATCCGAACCCCCACAATCAAATAACACCAAGTGTCATCACAGCTTGATGATGGGGCAACTTTCAAAATCAAAAATCAAAATCATCCCATCGCTTTCTCGAACTACAACTGGCCTGATTTTCGTTATATGCGAGATATGTAGGAAAACCCAACACAGAGTCCAGCCGCATCCACATCAAAGTCCATTCAATCAATTCACCAATCAACCAACATCCACATCCCAGTGTTATCACAGTCCGACAGTGGGGCAATTTTGAAAGCAATGTCGAGATCACACGAACCTCTTCGTCCTCGAGCATTTGTCTTCCACTCCTTGAGGCTACGGTTCATAAGTAGTACTAAATCATTCCAGAACTACACGCGACCTGATTCTTGTGCAACCCGAGATATATAGGCAATTCAAATACCCGAGTTCGATCACAATCCTCAAAATCTCCTCATCCCCCCACTCTGTCATGTAGGGTCATAATTGATTATGGTGTCAATTTCATTGCCCAAAGACTCATACATTATCTCCGGTCAAAGAGGAGCTGTTGTTGACAGTCAATTTTGACCCTCCATATTTTAAAAATAAATTTTGCAGGCTTCCCAGTCAAAAAATAATAAAAATATAGTTTTTGCACATTATTTAGCTTTAATATATTTTATTGATAATTATTCCTATTTTTATAAAATATGGGAATTTCTATCATTTTATTGCAATTTTTTAAATACTACCATTTTGTGCATTTTTATAAATTTAAAATAATTTATTGATAATTATCATATTCGTCAAATATTAGGATATTCTATCAATTTATTGTCTTTTCAAAAAATAAAATAATAATTACTATGACATAATTGTAGTAATTATATCTTAAATAAATACTACAAGATCTTTTAATTAAATAATCAATTTCCAGTAATTATAAGGAAGCCGATAGAATTATTCTCAAAATACGGATCAAATACAGTCAGAGCCAATGTCTCGTCAACATCTGACGTGACAACACACGTGATGTGACAAGACATCACGATGTGACAAGTCACTTAATGTGACCTTCATGTGACTCCGATGTGACATGACATTCTTCACCTTTTGACCACATGTTTTTTTTTCAATTTATATTTATTCTTTACTTAAATTATGTCCACATATCTTTACACATATACATATATATATATATACTACACAAGCCCATCCCACTTAGAGACCATCAGATCTTTATAACACAAAATCCTAATAACACCCCTCACTTCTCAATTATCAACCGCCCCACTCATATCTCCCTCTCCAAAATTATCTCATCTCTCATTCTCCAAAAAGAGAGAAGCCATCTCCCTCAAAGGGGTCTTCTCCCATCTCTCTCTTATCTCCAAAAAGTGAACAGTCGCACTTCCCCCAAAGGGGTCTTCTCTCATCTCTCTCTTTGTTGAGAGGAACCTGCCGGTCGCTTCATGTAACGACCCGACTGGTCATTTTGCGCATTTACACTTAGCTTGGTAATTTGAGGGCATGAATAGCTCCGTATGATGTATTATGACTTTCGAAATTGACTTTTGTGAATTTGACCTCGGAACAGAGTTTTGATGATTCTGTTAGGTAAGGATGTTGATTTTGGACTCGGCCGTATGCTCGGATTTGTATTTGGATATTTCTAGAAAGATTCGGCACTAATTGGCGAAAAATTGAAATTCGAAGGTTTGGAAAAGTTCATAAGTTTGACCGGAAGTTGACTTTGACGATATCGGGTTCAGATTATGGATTCAGAAATTTGAATAGTTTCGTTATGTCATTTGGGACTCTTGTGCAAAGTTTGGGTTCATTCCGGGTTGATTTGATATGTTTCGACGCGAGTTTTGGAAGTTGAATGTTAAAAGTTCATTCTAGTTCGAATTGAGGTGCGATTCGTCATTTTAATGTTATTATGTGTGATTTGAGGCCTCGAGTAGGTCCGTAGTATGTTATAGGATTTGTTGGTATATTCGAACGGGGTCCCGAGGGGCTCAGGTGAATTTCGGACGAGGTTCTGACCATTTTGTCGCATGTTGCATTTGGCTATGGCTGTTGGTTCTGGTGTGGCTGCATCTGCGGACAATTGGTTGCAGAAGCGATGTCGCAGATGAGGGGTCTTCTTCGCAGAAGAGAGGTGAGACCTGGGCAAGCAAGATCGCAGAAGCGGAAAGCCCGCAGAAGCAATGATCTTGGGCGCAAAAGCGAGCTTGCCCAGAAGTGCGTTTAGATTCGCACCTGCTGTTGCACAGAAGCGGATGGAGATCCGCAGGTGCGTGGGGTCCGCTGGCTGATGGAGTCCGCAGAAGCAGAGCTTGTGTCGCAGAAGCGACACCGCAGAAGAGGCTCATGTGTCCGCAAAAGCGGAAATGGCTGGGCGGAAGCCTTTAAATCGAGGGTTTGGTCATTTTGTTCATATTTGGAGCTATAGACCTCGGATTGAGGCAATTCTTGAAGAAATATTTACCATGTGACTTGGGGTAAACATTCTTGACTCACTTGTGATTATATTTTGTGATTTTGTCTTCGTTTTTTGGTAATTGGGTTATGAATTTTAAAGAGTAATCGAGGGTTTCAGCCTAAGGTTTCATAGAGTGAGTTTTTGAATTTTGAATATCGATTCGGAGTCGGATTTGGGTGAAACTAGTATGGTTGGACTCGTAATTGAATGGGTTGTTGGATTCTATGAGTTTTGTCAGGTTCCGAGGTGCCGGCTTAGGTTTGATTTTTTGTTGATTTTGGGCTTTTGAGTATAGATTCGACCTCTATCAATTGGAATTGTTTCCTTAGACTTTATTTGATGTATTTGAGTTGTTTTTGGCTAGTTTCGAGCCGTTCGGAGATTAGTACACATGGGATGGCATTTTTGGAGCATCGCTTGGCTTGCTCGGTATTGGACTTAGCTTGTCGAGGTAAGTAACACTTCTAAACTTGGTGCCGAGGGTATGAACCTCTGAATATACGTGATATGTGTTTGGTGTTGAGGTGACGCACATACTAGTTAACGGGAGTGTGGGCATGTAACGTGTGAATTATGACTCGGTTATTTCTGTGGTACTGTGTAGTTACCTAATCTTATTTGTATCTATGAAATCTCTACGGGCTAGAGTAATTGAGCTGGGATCCATGTTAGAAACCATGTGTAGGCTATATGCTTATCCTGTTGGGACCCACTGAGATCATTTCTGTTGTTGAGTTATTTGCTTACATTGCAATTACATACTCAGTCATACACATTCATTTGCATATTATATCTCAGTTACTATTACCATTCATTAATACATCACATCATCATTTTGGGCTAATTTTCATGGCATTGTAAGGCCGAGAGACTGGAGAGATTGATGACTGAATGAGGCCGAGGACCTGATGGTGAGGATGTTTATGGGATCGAGTTGCACGCCAAAGTGGGTATTATTGATTTATGATGGGATCGGGCTGCACGTCGCATAAGGTGTTATTGATTTATGATGGAATCGGGATGCACGCCGCAACGTGTTTTATTGATTTATGTCATGATTGGCTTTTTATAGCGCTTGGGATGAATGAGCTCCTCCGGAGTCTGTACACACCCCCAATGAGCGTTGGTACCTACTGAGTGCGAGTGCCGAGCAATTGGGAGGATTGAGTGATTGTGAGGACTGAGTGACTGGGAGGACTGAGTGAATTGATACTCTGAGAGTTTGCATATAGTTTTATCACTGAGTTGCATTGCATTCGACATGCACACCTGATATACAAGCATAGGATGCATTTTCCTCATGCGATACGACATTATGTCATTCATGACTTCACATACACATTTACATATAGGCATAGAGATGTACTTTCCTCATGCCATTTGAAAATGAAATATTTACTTGTTGAATGTTTTGGGAAAAATTATAGTTTTACAAACGTACTCATATTTTTGTGATTTCAGTAAAAGCTTTGGATTTTCATTGATATACTTGAAAAGCATGCTTATTTTTTTTGGAGTTGTGAATGAGCTGAGCACTATATCTCTGAGTTACTTCTGTAATCACTTTTATTATGTTGTTATGAACTGTTGTTGGCTATTGGTGTTGGACTCTGACCTTTGTCCCAGCTCATCACTACTTTCAACCAAAGGTTAGGTTTGTTACTTATTGAGTACATGAGGTCGGTTGTACTCATACTACACTTCTGCACCTTACGTGCAGATTTTGGATGCTGATGTTGCTGTGCACGACGAGAGCTGGATTTGAAGATGTACTTGTGTTCCGGTTATAGCTGCCTCTTGATCTTGGTAGCTTTTAAAATTTATTCTGTTCATGTATATTTCAAACAGATGATGTACTTTATTTCATACCGGCTTTATAAATTCTAAATCTTAGAAGCTCATGATTTGTACTACCAGTCCTTGGGAAATTTTTGTATAAAAGCGGTGCATTATCATTTCTTATCTTAATAAATCTCATTAAATTGGATAGTTGTTAATTGGCTTGCTTGACGGGATGGGTTAGGTGCCATCACGACTAGGTAGATTATGGGTCGTGACACTTCAATTCCGGCGAGAGAGCTTCAACCGCCAGCCCAACTTCCATCGGCTCTCTATCCCTGTGTTATTACAAGTCGCCACCGCCGGAGGTGGTGACCAGCCAGGCGGTGCCTCCACTGCTGTTCGTTATCCCCCCACGTTACCATTGTTGCCTCGTTCCTCATCTTTTTTTTCTATTTTGCTTATTTATATGTTGTTATGTAAAAATCTAGACCTAAAAAATGGTTTGCTTGCTATTTGAATCTTGGCAGATCCGGCAGGGAAATCTTTCCGGCCTCCATTGCATTTTGTTTGTTGACCAGCGGCACTTGTTTGAGACTCTATCTCTGTCTCCATTTTTGTGTGGTTGATTGATGTTGGTGCAATTTTGGTTAAGGCCTTCGGCCACTGCTTGTTTGGCTTACCAGTTTGAGCCATTTTTTGTTCAGTGGCGATTCTTTGTTTGGGATAAATTGGGCCATAGCTCCTGATCTTGGATGGTCGTGTCCCTGAAAGCTTGGGAATGTGTTGTTATAATTGTTAAAGTTTGGTTCCATCCGTTTGCCGTACATCTGCTGGAAATTATTGATTGATGTCGGTTTTGGTATATTGGGTATTGCTAATTTTCAGAACTGATGTTATGCTGGTTAAATGCCGCTGACTTTGACAGTGTAAGAGTAAAGGCCGATGAGAAAATAACATCCAAGTTATTGAGGTCACAGCGCCCCGAATAACCCTCGGACAGGGCCCTAAATAAAGAGGCGATGATAATAAATATCGGGAAAGAAAAAGACGAGAAAACGAACCAACAACCTATGAGAGGCGACACGGTTGGCCACCCGAGTTGCTATCAAGGTAGTTCCTGTTCTTATGTCTAGATGGATATCGGATATTACATATATCTGAGCCTCCAATATTATTTTTAAATTATTTTTCAAAATTATATTCCAAAAATAATTTCCCAATAAACATTTTCAAACTATTTTCAAACAATCTTTCAAAAAACAAAAATATTTTTAAAATTCTTTTCAAGAACAATTTTCCAAAAAATATTTATAAGCAAAAGCCATTTCAAAAACACGTCATTTTATTAGTTTTCCTTTTACGTTACATTATTTCGCTAACAATTTCATTAACTTATCTTGCGAGGTACTTTTTCCGAAACGTTTTGGAATGATGACGCTCGGAGACGAAGACGAAGACGAACCCTGTCAAATTCCCCGCTTCGTACTTCCCGTTCTTGGATGTACAAAATGCAAGTATAGTGAAATCGTAGATAGATATCGTATTTGTTAGTTTACTTGATATTTGCATATTTGCCAAAACTTAGGATGAGCCGCATCTAGTTAATAATCCGGTTAACTTGCAATATTGTGCATTATATAATTTGTTAAGTTTATATATACATATTTAGGATGTCAAATATATTTTTACTTAGTTGATTAATTAGGACTGACATGCACATAATCGGTTAGGTTGGTTGCATATACTTAAGATAACAACATGCCATCTCCTTCCATAAACATAAACAATAAATCATTTTCTTAGAGTTTTGCTAGCATGCTTTCCTATCCTCTTTGTATGTGAGTGATTCTTCAATTAATGTGCTTCGAATAGACATAATTTGTAAAGACATTATAATTGAATTGTTGTGCTTTTCTTTGAGAGACTTGGGCCTTGTAGTCATTTGGGCTTGGCTCACATAATTTGTGTTTCAATACCATGACTCGAGAGATGGTCTTTAGTTACTCATTGAATGATAACTCATTATTTAGCGTGAATAATTCTATGTAGTGATGGAATAATTTTCTATGTTATAAACATTTTGATACATTTTTTCCTATACCATACTCATTCTATTCATCAAATTAATTCTTTTAGTTTATCCATTATCTACTAAGATTATTTAAAGATTATTCTTTTCCACTCTTACCAATCATTTAGAGTAAATTTCTATTTCTAGCTTTTCACTTAAATAGTTAATCTTTGCACACAAATCAAAATCTTCCAAAGTGTATCCTTTAATTGATATTCTTTTAGTTAATTTATAAACATTCCACATGTCACTACATAATATCTTATATTTTCATTCCTTTAATACTTACTCATTCATGCTACTATTTTCACACTTTGTTTCTTTCTCATATACAAATAATCATTCTTTTCTTTTCACTTTACTCCTTAATGCATGATCTCTCATACTTTAATCACTCATTCAAAGTTTTTGTTTTCAAATCATAGGTAGATTCTTTTAATTTTATTCTTGTGAAATTCAAATCTTTGTTTAAATACTTTGAGCCAACATGTATTCTTTAAGCACCATTATTTTATATTATTCAACTCACACTACGATATGATTCTTTAATATATTTTTAATACTTTTCATACTCAAATTCTTGTTTCATACTTTGTTACATATTTAATCATTCTTTGTCTAAATTAATTTTCACACAGTCTATTTTTCATAACATAACTCTTTGTACACTTCATATATTCTATACGATTTGATATACCTTAATCATTTCGTTTTTCAAAACACAAAGTCAATAACATACTTTATTTGCACGTGATCTATTATGTATTTAATTATTCATTTGGGTACATAATAATCACCCTCTTATTTGAATCCTTAGTGAATAGTATTGAGTATTTACTTGAACCTCCCCTCTTATTTGATCGAGTCCACAGGAACCATATTTTGTGGATCTTGAGGGATGCCTAACACCTTCCCCTCGAGATAACTTGAACTCTTACACATAATCTCAACGGTTTCGTAGGCCATAGTCGAAATGTACATTATATAGTGTAATATATGTGTCCTAGTATACCTTAAACATTAGGTGGCAACTCTAAACTTTAACTAACCGTGTAGAGTACTATAGGTTGTACATTATTTTGACTTGTGCAAAAATGGGTGCAACACTAGGTATATCAGACATTTTGAAATCTTTGAGAGGATTGGGGAGGTGGCCTACAAGCTTGCATTCCCACCTAGCTTATTTGTGGTTCATCCGGTGTTCCTTGTTTCTATGCTCCTAAAGTATTATTGTGATCGTCTCATGTTTAGACTTCAGATCAGTCCAATTAGACAATGATTTGACATATATTGAGGAGTCGGTGGCTATCTTGGACAGATAGGTCCGGAAGTTGGGATCAAAGAATATGGCTTAAATAAAGGTTCAGTGGAGGGGTCATCCGGTAGAGGAGGTGACCTGGGAGACCGAGCACGACATGCGAAGTCGTTATCCTCATCTATTCATCACTTCATGTATGTCCTTATCCACATTCGAGGATGAACGTTAGTTTTGAGAGGGGGAAAATGTAACGACCCGACTGGTCATTTTGTGTAATTACACCTCGTTACCCCTTTTAATGCTTCACACATGTTTGCTTATGATTTTATGACTTACAAGGTTAATTAATTTCGTTCTAGGAAGCTTTCCAGTTGATTCAGACCCTTTGATTCATGACTTAGAAGCCTAAGTTAGAAATATTGACCAAACTTTGACTTTTGTGAAAATGACCCCGGAACGGTGTTTTGATGGTTCTGATAGCTTCGTATCGTGATTCCGGACTTGGGCATATGCCCAGAATAGATTTCCAAACTCCGTCGGTTGATTTGTGTTATTTTGCACAAGTGAATGGGTGTTTAGATTTTGTGAGTTTGATAAGATTCCAAGGTGCGATCTCGGGGTTGACTTTTTGATTTTGATAAAGATCGAATCTTTATTGTTTGAAGTTGTTTTCTACAACATTATTTGATGATATTAAGTTGTTTGTGACTAGATTCGAATTGTTCGGAGGCTGATTCGCATGGGAAGGGATATTTGGACTATTGACTCGCGTGTTTCGAGGTAAGTATCATATCTAATCTTGGATTTGAGGGTAATTAACACTGGGAACTATGTTACATGAGTCATATTGAGGTGACGCACATTTTAGGTGGCGGAAATGGGTGCGTGCACTGATGTGTTCGTGATTAGGGGTGGTTTTAGACTATTATGAGATTTGTTTTGCTATCGTGCCTTTTTATATCCGTGTCTTCTCAACTTGTAAGGTTATTTGAGCCATGAGTAATGTTAGAAATCACGTCTAGGCTATCTGCTATTTATTTGAAACATGATTGGGCTTGTTCTTGCTGTTTATTATCTATTTTGCTAAATTGCACTCATAATCTCTGTCACGATGCTATGTCTGTGTATGATATCTTTGTCTCAGTACTTTCTTATTTGATTCTTCACATGTTGTTGGTGCCTCATATGTGTAACACTGTTTAACTGAGTTTTGTGAGATGTGATTATCTGAGACTTGATCAGTTAATGACTGAGCTTAGGCCATGGAGCCGATTTGGTATTGATTTTGAGGTGACGCGTACGTGATGCTCACATTCGGCTAAGTGTTATTGTTTTGGTGTGATGCATGCAGTAGGCGCTATTATTTGGGCTATGTGATTATAATTAGCACTTGGGCAGGATCCGCCTCTCAAGAGTCTGACATGCTAGTAGTGGGCACAGGCATATTGTGTTTATATACCTGCTTGATGATGGGCAGTTATGCCAGCATCCGTACAATGCTATGTGATTATTCTTGATGGGTCCATAGTGATATTGTTGAGTTGACATGTATATTTGACATGTACTTTCCTCATGCTAGCTAGTAAATTAAATTTATTATATGTGTTGGACTTTAACGGTTATATATGGAAAGTATGCTTAAATTCCTATTATGTGAATGAGCTGAACATGATATTATTGAGCTACATGTATACACTATGATTCCTTTTTATCATGAGTTGTTATTAGTTATTAATATTGGTATCTGAATGTTTATTCTTAGCTCGTCACTACTTTCAGATCAAGGTTAGTTTTGTTACTTATTGCATAGGGTTGGATGTACTCATACTAGACTCTGCACTTCGTGTGCAGATCCAGGTACTTCCGGACAAGGTGATCTCTAAAGTTCTTGTAACAACATGATTAGTCATTTTGAGTATTGTAGCCATGTTCCCCTATTTATTATCTTTTCTTTTTTCATTTTTGGTTAGGTTACTTGACGGGGTGGTTGATTTGGTTCCGAGTGAGTTTCGGAATGAATTGGGACACTTAGTCCCAAAGTTGGAAGCTTAATTTGAAAGAGTTGACCGGAGATTAACTTTTGTATTAACGACCCCAGAACAATGTTTTGATGGTTCCGATAGCTTCGTATAGTGATTTTGGACTTAAGCATATGTCCGGATGTGAATGTGGAGGCCAGTAGGTGTTCTGACTTGAATTGACGAAAGTTAGAAAGTTGACGGTTTGGAAAGTTGATAGGTTTGACCGAGGTTGACTTTATTGATATTTGGCTTGGATTGTGATTTCGATAAATGGCATATGTCCATTATTAGATTTGGGAATTGCATGCAAAATTTGAGGTCATTATGAGGTGTTTAGGCTTGTTCGCCATTAGTTTTGAATTTGGGAATGTTCATTAGTTCATTAGGCTTGAATTGGGATACGATTTGTGGTTTTGTTGTTTGATGTGATTTGAGGCTTCGAGTACGTTTGTATTATGTTTTAGGATTTGTTAGTGTAATTGGCTGAGGTCCCGAGGGCTTCGGGTGTGTTTCGAATGGGTTTCAGACTTTCTTCATGTGTTGGAACTTTTGATTTCTATGCTTCTGGTATCCTTCTTCGCGATCACGAAGAATGGGCCGCGATCACGTAGATTCTTTGCTAGCACATGAGTTTTTTCACTTCGCATTTGTGAAGAGAATGATGCATTCGTGAAGCCTTGGGGTGTTTGTTCATCGTGAACGCGAGTGTCGAGCCACGTCCGCATAGAAAGAAGGCCAGGTTGTATGGTGGCACGCATTATTCATCGCGGTCGCGAGGACGTTCGCATTTGTAGCCTCATTTTCGCGTAAGAGGTTTAGGGATTTGGTGAAATATTTTCTTTGCGATCGCGAAGTCTTTTCCGTGATAGTGGAGAGTTGGTGAAATATAGTACTTTATTTTGAGAGTTTGGTTCACTTTAATATATTTTGAGTTGTAGAGCTCAGTTTTGTGCTATTGGATCGGGGTAATTGTTTTTAACTTAGAGTTGCCCATTATTCATGATTCCATCATTGTTTTTATTATTTAATTAGTGATTTGTGTTGGAGAAATTTGGGGTTTTTTTAAAAGCTTTCCAAAATTATAAATTGAGGATTTGAAGGTCGATTTGAGGTCGGAAATGGAAATTTTTATTATGGTTGTACTCGTATCGGAATGGGTGCTCAATATTTGTATGTTTGGTCAGGTTCCGAGGTGCAGGCCCGGGTTGACTTTTTGAGTTGACTTTTTAATTTTCATTAAAGATTGAATCTTTATTATCCTGTCATGCCCCAAACTCGAGAAGCGCGACCGACGCTCAACCAAGATAACCCTACCGAGCAAGCCTGTACAATACCTTCTACCCAAACTTACTCATGTATGATAGTAAAATCCAATTCATTATTTAATCAGTGGGGAGGATCAAGTAAACAACAACACCAATTCATTATCAGCAGTTACATCATTTATAAGCTTCTAAAATACATACTTTTTCATAGTTTTATGTGGAACATGTGATACAATTACAACATTACTAGTTTGACTTTCCCCACCCCAACATACCACCCACGCTATGTCTACAGAGCCTCTATTAGATACAAAAGAGTATAATGATAGTGCCGGCAACAAGGCTCCAACTATACCTCAAAACATGGTGATAAAATGAACAAAAGATAGATGACCCCGAGTGAAGTGGGGCCCACCAAATCATCTGGGAAAAGAGTGTAGTGCTACCGCAGATCAGTGCCACCTGTTGTGGAACCACCTGCATCTATTAAAGATGCAGCACCCCTAGAAAAAGGGACGTTAGTACTGTCGAATAGTACAAGTATATATGACTAAACACTCTCTCAAAGAAACGAGCAGTAATGCAAGTAAGGACAGTCATAATATCAGTTAAAGCCTCAAACAATTGCCAAATATCAAATTAGAGATAGTATAAGTTTTTAAATAAATTTCCAAATTTTAAGTTGGGAAATCTTTGGTACCGGTATATCACTATTCACAATTTCGATTACGATTTCCAACATAGTCACCATCAGGTGTGCGGCATGGAGTCCGATCACGACTTAATTGGCTAGGCCGTTTCATGCGAGACATCAACCAAAATCACAATTTCAATTATAATTTCTAACACAGTCACCGCCATGTGTGCGGCATGGCGTCTGATCACGACCCGATCTGCTAGGACGTCTCATGTGAGATATCACCCTTTTATATCAATCATCGCGTTTCATATTTCTTGCACATCTCTTCATTTCATTGGCACGAATGGTCACAATCTTATTATTTCTCTTGGCACATTAGCTGTATCACGTGCCAAAAATAATACAGTAATACAATTGTATTATTTCTCTTCAGAAATGGTCCATAGAGTCTAAATAACGAAATGGGGTCGGCTTATAAAAACACAAAAATGAAGCTCCGAAATGAGATTTGTGGTCGCATATGCGACCGCATAATACTTCTGCAGTCCACGATATGCGCCGCAAAATGGCCCTCCGTAACTGGGCTAGTCTGCCCCACTCTACGACCGATATGCGGTCCCCAGACCTGTTCTGCGGTTGCATAATGCGCCCTAGAACCTCCCTCCGCAAAATGTCCAGCAAAATAGTTTTGCGGTCGCATAATGGGCCGCGAAATGACATCCAAAAATGGCCCAAATGACTGCCTCACTCTGCGGCCATTCTGTGGCCCGCATAGTTATTTTGCGGCCACATTATGCGCCGCAGGATGCCCTATTTTGCCAAACACTTTCCTTCAATTTCCCAACGATGAGGTCCACCGTGAGATGCGTTGAACCACAGCGAATTACAGAACCTTCATTTCTTCAACGGTTGGAGCCGTATCCAATGGTCGGAGCAAAAACTAGAATTTCCAGCAACTTCAACAAAGCTCAAATCGATCCAAACCCCGTCTGAAATCACCCAAGGCCCTCGGGACCTTTACTAATATACCAATACGTCTTAAACTACAATACGAACTTAGTCGAGGCCTCAAACCACGTCAAAAAATGTCGAAATTATAAATCGCGCCTCAAATCGAATTATGAGTTTATGAATTTTCCAAAGTCTATAATTTACGCTGAAACATATCAAATCAATCTGGAATGACTTCAAAGTTTGCACATGAGTAATATATGACATAATGGACCTGTTTCAATTTCTTGAATCAAAATCTGACCCCGTTATCAACAAAATCAACCTTCGGCCAACTTATAACTATTTTAAAACTTTAACTTTTCCAATTTTCACCATAATGAGCCGAATTGTCCTACGGACATCCAAATCCAAATCCGTACATATGCCTCAGTCTGAAATCACCATACAAAACCATTGAAATCATAAAAAATCCATTCCGGAGTCGTTTGCACAAACGTCAAACTGTGGTCAACTTATTTCTTTTAAGCTTCTTAAATGAGAATTGTTCTTCCAATTTAATCTCGAATAATTCGAGGACCAAAATGGACCGCACACGCAAGTCATAATACATATTACAAAGTTGTTCAGGACCCTAAAACTTTGAATATGACGTTAATTCTCTAAATGGCAAGTTGGGTCGTTACATTTATCTCACTCATTGTTGAATTATTCTTATTTTACGTCATTCATTGTGGAGCTTATTCTTCTGTTTCATTGTGTTATTGTAATTCTTGTGTTAACTTACCTGCCGTACTTCCGTGTTATTGTTGTTGTCGTTGTACACAGTGTTGTTGAGTCGTGGGCTATATGTGGTTGTGGTATTGGGATTGTTGGTAAGGAAATGTTATCGCATATGGGCACATGTGGTGCGAGTTGTTATATTATGCTGTTATATTTTTGGCATATGTGGGATTGTTTAGAGGATTGTCATGGTGTTTGCAGGTGAGTTGTTCGTGCTATTGTTATTATTGTTATTTGCACATGCGGCGTGACAAGGCGGGCTATATATGTTTGGTTTGCGCATGTGGCGAGACAAGGTGGAATTATTATTATGCGCATGTAGCGTGATAAGGCGGGCATTTACTTTATTGTTGCGCACGCATCTAGACAAGGGGGCTATGTCGGGGATGATTAGTGATTGCCGGGGGCCATTGTCATTGCTAATATTTGTGTGGTGGTGTGACTATCTTGTGTGAGTCATGCATATCAAGGTCTTTAGTTGTGTTGTTTCCAATGTGTTATTCGATCTCTCTAATCTTACTTGTTGACTCGAGCTGTGATAGTACACTTGCACAACCATACACCGTAATCTGTCACCTATATCAATCAAGAAGTATAATTTTTGATGTTCATTGATCATGTACATGTATTCTTGTATATCTGTTTTTTGTGTGATGACTGGATTGTTGGCATGTTAGTTGTTCGTGGGGATATGAGATATTGTTACTGTTAGCACATGAGTTATCCACGCGGGTGTGAGGTTCTTATTATTGGTATTGACACATGAGTTTCCCGTGCAACGCGTGAGTTGTTTGTACAGTTGTGATTAATAAAGTGGGCACGAGATGCCATGTGACTATGAATCATGATTTGGGACTCGTGATTTGTGATTATGAGGCATGGTACCTCGGTGTAATACTTGTATAATCCTTTTGAAATAATGGTTGATTATTTGGTTGTCACTATTTTCCTTAATTGGTTTCACTAGTACTTTAATTGTGTTCTGATTACCTTGCAGTGTTATCACATGTTTACTCCTTGTTTCTTACTATTGCTCCAACTTTCCATTTGATAGCGTTATATACTTATTCTTTCCCTGTTTAGCCTTACATTGATATTCGTTCCTCTGTTAGCTTTATATTATTACTTGCACAGGTTATTTCCTCTAGTAGGTGTCTCGATTGTTCTTCATCACTACTCCACCGAGGTTAGTCATAATATTTACTGTGTACCGTTATGGTGTACCCATGCTACGTTTCTATACATTTTTATTCGGATCCAGTACATCTGCCCGTGTCGGACGCTAGTGACTGACCATTTATTTTCGGAGACTTAAAGGTCCACCTGCTCGATTCTCGCAGGCCTCGGAGTCTTCACTTCTTTTAGTTGTATTATTGTTTATCCTATGTTCAAACTAGTATTGTATTTAGACATTATTAGTGCACACTCTATAGAGCTTATGACTCACTTCCACCAGGTTTTTGGAATTTTTGACAGTTGTACTGTTTAGGTTTTATTATGATATCTTATTAGTTTAATTTGATATCTAATATGTAAATTCGGTTAACTCTCATTGTATATTAGGCTTAACTAGTCTTAGAGTCCAGGTGCCATCACGACATCCTAAGGTGGGAATTTGGAGTCGCGAGTTGGTGTCAGAGCTCTAGGTTCATAGGTGCTATGAGTCATACAATATCTTAGTAGAGACTTGCAGATCAGTACGGAGATGTATGTACTTATCTCAGAGAGGCTACGAAACTATTAGGATCCTTCACTTCTTTCAATACCATCGTACGAGTGTTTTGATTTCAGAGTTTGAGCCTTTGTCATTATATTCTCACACAAATGGTGAGGACACAAGCTGCAGTTAGCGATGATGCTGCCAACAGAGCAGGTGTTGCTAGAGGATGAGGTACAGGTAGAGGTAAATACCGAGGAGGAGCACGTGCTACAAATAGAGAACCTACCAGAGCAGCAGCTGAGGAGCCATTAGTAGCTCCAGCTGGGCGCCAGGAACCAGAGGTGCCTGTTGCTACGCCTGGACTTCAGGAGACTTTAGCGCAGTTCCTTAGCATGTTTGGTATATTGGCTCAAGCGGGATTGATTATGGTTGCATCAACTACTTCACAGACCAGGGGAGGAGCTCAGATGATGACAACATGATAGGGGTCCAAGAGTGAATAAAGAAAAACAAGAAAAGCGTGCAGAAGCTAGAAGAAAATAAAGAACCGAAAAAGACAGATAGATTAAATTCAAGAAAGAGTTTCTTGAATTCAACAAGTCTATTCTTGAAGTTGAATCCTAGCAACAACAATTTGCTATCGAAGAACTAATCGCGATTGGTAGAGAATTAAAAACAAGAGATAGATTTTGAAACCAGATCCTTTAGAATAACAAGAACAAAAATAAGCCAAAACTTATCACCTTTCTTTAATACCTAGAAGTGATCTAAGATTTCAAAAAGGGTTTAATATTACAACCTTTAGTTGATTCTTGAAGGTTGAAAAGTAAATCCAAGAGTTGGCTGTTTATGACCTTCTTCAAAGGATGTCTCTTAGGATCCAATACTCCTATTCTTGGACATAACTTTGGGCCATAAAATAATTGTAACACCTAGATAGTCCATATCCTTTATCCTTGAGCTCTTTCTCCCAATTAATAACTTCTTTATTTGCACTTGAAGTCTAATGACCTTGTTTTGCAACTCTTTAGCTTGACATCTTTTTAAAGGCCCTCTTTGAGATTCCTAAGCTTTATCCTTGTCCTTGATAGAGTTGAGCTTCCTAGGATTCTATAATTCCCCTCTTCTTGACGAAATTTCATCCTCAAATTTCGACCTTGCTAGAAAAAGAAAACACGCACTAGTAAATGGCATCCACTAATCTGAAACAATAGTGAGAATAAAATAAGATAGTGACCATGTGTCCATTTAACCCAATTAATCCTAATAGGTATAAATACTACCTTGTAAAGATTATGGACATCATCATACCAATAAAATTTATGCCTAACTAGATTAATACAATAAAAACCTCTCTTAGATGCACTATGCATTGGAACTTGCAATTCCATCTTGTCGGTAAGGTAGTCCATAGGCATACATGACAAAGAAATTATAAAAGATCGACCACACATCCATTTAATATAAGTATCTCTACTACATGTATCATTGAAGACACTTTTATGATATATCCAACTATCTACAATTACAAATCACATGGATTCCTCTACCTGAAAGAGTATTTGATCGCAAATGTCACAACAATCATTCATATCATGTTTACTAGTAGCAAATACTTAAACAACCTTACAATGAACATTACGTAAAGAATGACTCCCCATCTCACAACAAAAATCACATTCTAGCAATTGAATACATGAAAACTCATTAGCCACTTCAATAATAGAAGAAGAAATGTTTAACTCATTCACAAGTTTCTTCTCATAAAATTCATGCCTCTTTCTGCCAAGTTGGAATACATAATCATCTATGTCATACACAATTTCAAAAGGAAGCAAATTACTCTTGTACTTTAACTTAGATATTACAAATAATGACTTGATGTGCATCAAAATATCATCATCCACAAAAATTATAAAGTCACAAACATAAGAAATAAGAGTATAATTCATTACCTCCAAAAATACCTTGGGTGTTCTAGAAAGGCCAAGAATGCAAATAAACCAATTATACATACCGTACTTGGACTTATTTACCAATGGAACATCACCACCTTGTATGTTTTTATGAAATGGCTCCAACTTAGCAATGCTTTTAGGCAACTCCATGTCATAAACATGTATATAAGAATCAAAATAGTCAAAAGGTTCAATAACAAAGAATTTAACCAAGCTTTTATCTTCCACCATTCAACAAGAATAGATATCGCCAAAATCATGTTGGAATCCAATTGGATCTTTTGCCACAGTCTTTTGCACCTCACCACCCCTTTCAAAATGTATTTCAACACGTGGCTGCAAAAAGTTACAAGAACTAAAACAAGAAAGAGTTAATTGGTTAGGAAGTAAAGAAATTTGTTTCTTGCTTACACTCTCTTTGGCTTTTATTACAAGACTAACGTTTTCCTCACCCTTAGCCTCTTTTCTCTCACTAAAGAGTTTTTCTCTTTCTTCACTCAATCCCTCTTGTTTTTCTCTCTCTACCTTATATACATTTTTTTCTCATTGCCTTATCTCTTTTCTTTTTTCTCTAGATCACTCTTTACCTCACTTGACATCCCACTCTTTTCACTCAAGTCAACCTCTCCTTTTCCCTCTCTTTGAATGTCAACATGCACTCCCTTACTCCTCTCATTCTTTTCTCTCTCATGTTTTTCCACATTTTCTTTAAAAATCTTTTCATCTTCACAAATTTGTGAGGGAGTCAAAGGCCCAAGAATGCATTTCTTCCCATTAACCTCAAAAGAGTATCTATTTTATCCATACTATATGAAGCACTTTTATAGACATCCTCATACCTTTAAATAGAGAGTGGAAATAACACTATTTTATCCACCTTTACTCCTTTCAACATGTAGGGTTCAATAAGCTCAACACAAGGCAAATTCAATTTCGCAACCATATAAGTTCTAATTAAGTTATAGCCAAATGCTTTGTCAATTCTAAGGGCATGAATCACAAACATCACTTTAGCTCTTGTTTGAAAAATAACTTTACCACTGTCTTCCTTCCATTCAGTATACTGTAGGTTTGACTTTTTAAGTTGTTGAGTCATAGCTCTCCTCCTTCCACTGTAACTATCTGTGTGAGACATCTTGACATAGATTAGAAGAGATATGTCTCAATTTTGGCTTTTACTTCTAATGTTCACTTATCTTGTCTTTTACCACTCAAAGCAACTCTTGGTCGTTAATCTTTAGATTTATTAATAAACCTTACTAGTCACAACCTCAGTCATAAGAATGTGGAGTTAGAAAAAGAAACGAAAAGTGAAGGACAAAACCTAGGAAGAATAGGAATTGGTTAGTAGAAGAAAAAATGAATGAATTTAAGAAACCCAAAACCCACAAGAATAAGGAAAGAAGTTACCTTAATCTTCAAGAACTAGAATCCACTCTTCTTGTTTCCTTTCTTGACTTGGAAACCAAATAATACTTGAATTTTGAAAATACAAATGAGCAATAACATTTTTTTTGGCTGATTTTCATTTTTTTTTATACAAGAACCTTCCAAGATTATCAAGATTGAAATCTTGATTAGCTTATGCTCTGATACAACTTGAAAACAATACGATAGGGGTCCAAGAGTTAGTAAAGAAAAATGAAGAAACCGTGCCGAAGCTAAAAGAAAATAATGAAACAAAAAAAACGAAAATTAAAAATAGATTAAATTCAAGTTGAGTTTCTTGAATTCAAGAAGTTTATTCTTGAAGTTGAATCCTAGCAACAACAATTAGCTAACGAAGAATTAATTGCCTTTGGTAGAGGATTAAAAACAGGAGAGAGATTGTGAAACACGACCCTTTATCATAACAAGAACCACAATAAGCCTAAACTCATCACATTTTTTGAATACATAGAAATGATCTAAGATTTCGAAAAGAATTTAATCTTACCACCTTAAATTGATTCTTTATGGTTGAAGAATAAATCCAAGAGTAGCCACACACAAGAGTACAAGAATAATTTCACAATTTTCGTTGATATTTTCTATCATGATCTTCCTAAAAACAAAGAATAAACCCCTTTATACAGAGAGGGAGTCACTTAATTCAACCAAAAGAATAAAGAAAGAAAATCCTAACTACTCTGGAAAAAATGTCCAACTACCTTAGGATATGATGTTTAAAGTCCAAAACCAATCTTGGAAATCTCAAAAATCTTTGAAAATGAAATAAAGTCCTAACTACTCTGGAAAAAAATGTCCAACTACCATAGGATATGATCTTGAAAATCCAAAAACAATCTTGGAAATCTTGAAAATCTTGAAGGGAATTTGCAAGCAACTTGGCACCAACATGCACTCAACTTCTAGCAAGATTATTGTACCCTTGTTTGACATAAATTAAGTCCTTTCTATGTTACAAAAATGTGGCTTCATGTAAGACCTATTGGGCTGCAAGTTTGGACATATTTTAGGTGCCAAAATAGTCTAAAAGTGGGACTGATTAGCACCTTCTTCAAAGGATGTCTCTTGGGATCCAATACTCCTCTTCTTGGACATATATTTGGGCCATAAAACAATTGTAACACCTAGCCAATTCATATCATTTATCCTTGAGATCTTTCTCCCAATTAACAACTTCTTTATTCGCACTTGGAGTCTAATAACCTTGTTTTGCAACTCTTTAGCTTGGCCTTTTGTTAAAGGCCCTATTTGAGAATCCTAAGCTTTATCCTTGTCCTTGAATAGAGTTGAGCTTCCTAGGATGCTATCATCATACCCGCGCAGCCCGCACATGAGAGTACCGAGTCCGTGCTGATCAGGTTCTGAGAGTTATGCCAGCACAGCTTGTTAATTAGGTTTAGCATGAGCGGAGTCGCCTTTACTACATTTTAGCTGTTAGGAGTAGCATATAGGTTGTGGCATGCTTACGAGGAGGGTAGTCCAGCTGATGCAGCCCCACTCACTTGGGCTTAATTTTTAAAGAGGTTTGTCAGAGAGTTGTTCCACGAACCTTTCGGGATGTATGGCACACAGTGTTTTAGCAGCTGCATTTGGGGACTATGTGTTACGCCTCGCATTATTACATCGATGTTGCGCTCCACAGTAATTTATTACGATGATGTTGCGCTCCACATTAATTTATTACGATGATGTTACACTTCGCAGTAATTGATTACGACGATGTTACGCTCTACAGTATTTTATTATGACGATGTTACACCCTGTAGTATTGTACGTCGAAGTTGTGATTTTGAGATAAAATACGGTCTGAGCTCAAATACCCGGTATTTATGGACTAGTACCATACAAGGTACCACATGGCCATGATAGTAAGGTGTACAAGGTATGTTAAAAATGAGTAGTATTTCAAGTAAGTTGAGATAATTCTTAATTATTGGGTAATAGGATATTACCTAATTAGTTAGGGAATTATATGGATAATTGAGTAATTAATGATTTTTAGTGGGAGATTAATTAAAATCTTTGGATAATTAAAGATTTTGGGTGGCTTAACCCCACAAAAACGTGGCAGCATCCCCTATTACTCTTAAAGTGACTATTAAGTCTTACATAGGTGGAAAGTTTAGAGGATTAAGTGCTTTACTCATCTACTAAGTGGGCCATACCCACTAAAGGCTTAAACATGAGATGCCATATTACTATGAGTTTCAAAAAAACGTGAGATGCTATCTGATTATGAGTCTCTAAAGACTTAAATATGAGTTTCTAAAGGCTTAACGTGAGTTTCTTCAAATGAATTCATGTATGCATTACAAATCAAAGGGAATCTCTTATAGAGAGTGGCTGGACGTGAATTCTTCAAAGAGCAAAATAATTCCATACCAAAATTCGATAACGTGGGTTGTTGATTATGTAAAGCATAAATTGCAAATTCTAAGAGAATTGGTTCAGGTATGTTAGGGCTATCCCTTCTTTCTTTTTGGCATGATCTATACGACACGAACGAAATGAGCAAATGCACAACTTTCATAAATGACTTTATTCATAGAAGTATTAGAGATGCATATGTTCTTGAATTCCCATATGTCTTATTATTCTATCGTCTGTTCATGGGTCTCAGAAAAATACGTAAGTTGAAAAAGTTTACTTCATAATATTAATCAGAGGCATAATGGTCTTTTGGCATTCTGAGCGATTTTATTGACTTATTTCTCATGCATTGCATTCATTTATACATGTACATTAACCCATGACCAGACGGCATTATATACGTGTATATATGTATGTATATATATATATATATATATATATATATATATATATATATATATATATATATATTTACTTCATAATATTAATCAGAGGCATAATGGTCTTTTGGCATTCTGAGAGATTTTATTGACATATTTCTCATGCATTGCATTCATTTATACATGTACATTAACCCATGACCAGACGACATTATATACGTGTATATATGTATGTATATATATATATATATATATATATATATATATATATATATATATATATATATATATGGGATATGGGAAAAGGTTACGGCATTATATACACACCACCACCTGATCAGCTGGTATACGTTGATGATTTGCCCACAGTGGCCGAAATGATATGATGGGATGCCCTCAGAGGCTTGATGATGTTATGAACGCATATACCAATGCATGGTATGACATTTATACGAATATACATGACATTCTAAAAATTAAATGATTCGCAGAGCTATGCAGACTTATATGTCGAGTCTTTTACTCCATATGTCTATTATTTACTAATTTTCATTCCTTACATGCTCGATAAATTATTTGTACTGACATCCCTTTTTCCTGGGGATGCTGCATTTCATGCCCACAGGTCTCGATAGACAGGTCGAGAGTCCTTCAAGTGGGCGATCAACTCAGCGGAAAATGTTGGTGCACTCCATTTGCTCCGGAGTTGCTTGTTTGGTCAGTATAATTTAGATGTGTATTGTTTAGTATGGCGGGGCTCTGTCCCGACCTTTATGATAATTATGTATTTTTAGAGGCTTGTAGACAGATGTCATGTATATGAAAGATTGTATGGCCTTATCGGCCTATGTTCAGTGTACGAGTGATTGTTTTGGTCTTATAGGCGAGTATGTGATATGCATAAATTTATTCCCTCATGCTTTACTACGGTTCATTTACCTATGATTGAATGATACGAAAGATACGTTATGTTGGTACTCGGTTGAGTAATGTACCGGGTGCCTGTTGCGGCCCATCGGTTTGGGTCATGACAAAAGTGGTATCAAAGCCGTTATGTCCTAGGGAGTCTACAAGTTGTGTCTAGTAGAGTCTTGTTTATGGGTGTGTTGTGCACCACACTTATAAGCAGGAAGCTACAGGGCATTTAGGATTGTCACTATTTCTTCTTACTCTAGATCGTGTGGTAGAGCTCAGTTGTAAGAACTCAATTTCCTAAACTCTGTCTTATTCATAATACGACGATGCCTACATCTAGAATGATGGTTGATAAAAGATTGCATGTGGCTGTGAAAGAGTTGAGTCAGAGGGACTCGATTTTGCATGATGCTTATGATGAGTAAATGTAAGGTCTTAAGTAGTTCATGTGTGTACTAAGACGTGTAAGCCTTTTGATAAGGAGCCTTAAGGTAGAAATATCTATCCACCCCTATGGTGAAAGGCAATGAGAGATTTAGAAGATAGATACAAGTTTCAACAAGTAAAAGAAGCAAGATGAAGAAGGGTACGAGGCACCTAGTTAATTAAGATTATTAGAATTTAAAATTAAGGCACAGGAATGTAAGACTTTTGAGTTACCTTCAACAATAATAGAGGTATGTATAATTTGGCCACACCTATTTCAGTTATACCCTATTGGGGTCTAACAGGTGTAGTTTAAGAAAAGGACATGATATTAAGATCCGGCTGGGGTTAGTGTAATCCAAAATGGTGAATTGATTGTTTGTGTTAGCTGACATTTCCGAAGGATATTACAAAGGTGCTAATAGATCTCCTTGTGAGGCACCCAGATGGTGCACTCTAGAATATTACAATTAGATGTGAATACTACCATGATAAAAAAAATTCAGAAGATAGGCACTGAAAGCATGGAAGGGATAAATATTACCTTAGTGTTGCTCGCGTCCCCTAGTAGAGCGAGAATTTTAAGCAACCCCAAGAGCCACTGGATGGACTAAAGGGGAGCTAAAAGCAAAAGAATGTCTTGTTCGTGTTTTCAGAATAAAGTGGTAGACATAAATGTTAGCGGGAAATAAGAAGAGAGTTAATGAAGCATTATGAGTAAGATGTGATTCATGGATGATAATGGTAGATCAAAAAATGACAGTATTACAGAGTCTATAGTCAAGTGAAGGAAAGGACGAGAGGTGACATGCCTTGATATAACAAAAGAGTATAGGCCATAAAGTCATATCCTTATTTCGAGAAATAAGTTCATGACTCCAACGTAATTACCAAAAAGGAAAGATTAAACACTAGAATTATAAGAAATCAGCATGGACTGATGAACAAGATAAATTAAACATGAACTAGGGACTGAGTGATTGGATAATAGTCGGTATCATGAGAATTTCTAATTTCGTTCCGGCGATAATAGAATGGACAACAGAAGAAGATTCATGAGAAATTCAAAGAATGGTCATTCAGGAAGACGCCTCCCTAAAGCAAGCAATGTGAGCAAAGTTAAGCTTAAGGGACTGCATGTGCCAATTGCACTAAGTGTCACCATCGCGAGTAAGGAATTTTGTTATCCTTGGTACAGAAGGATTACCGCAAGGCGAGTAAGGGTCATCGATGATGTGAAAGGACGCCAAAGATGAAGAGGTAAAATATCTATAGGTAGGTCATTGTAACACTAAATCTTAGTACTCCCCTAAAAGGGGGAATATGGGGTGATGTGGCATTAAGTCAGAATTAAGTAGTTCTAGTAATTATGGAATGGTACAGGAGGGTGTAATATGGGCCATTGATCTCAGAGATCAATGGCCACGATTTAAAAGGGTTTTGGGTCGAGTGGTTAAACGGGTTGCGACCGGGTATGGGGTTGGGTTAATTGGTCTTGGGACAGGGGTAATTGGGCTATGTTTGGGTAGTTAGGTCCGAAATTTGAATGAATTTAGGGCTAGATTTTAAATACCCAATTTTAACAAATAAATAATTTATAAAAACATAATAAATAAATAACAAAAATATCATTTGTGCATGAAAATGATTAAAAACAATTATTTAGCATTGTAAAAATATAAAAATTTATTTTCTGCATAAATAATGTAATTATACATATATATGGGCTATTATTGCAAAATGTGCAAATTAACCCTGAAAAATGCAAATGTAATTATAAGAAATGCCCTGAAAATATTTAAAACCTTATATTAGTATAAATGATAAGTTTAGATGATTATATCATCATAAAAATAAATTGGAGGGTAATTATGAGAAATTTATATAATAAAAAATGCAGAAATAAATTGATATAAAGCCTATACAAATTATGAAAGAAAAATAAATTTATGAAAAAGCTTGTATATGCTTATAAACTAAATGATGATGCATACGTACTATTTTGAAAGTATATATATATATATTTGAAAATATGAGGGAAAAATTAGGTATAAACGCTTACATTGGGGTGAGTCAGCGGGGCCGCTTTGTGTGAAAATGGTTACACAGAATCTCATCATAAATTTTATAAATGTTAATGATAGCACTTGATGAGCTTACTTTGGTTTAAATGGGTATCTATGCTATTCTATTGTCACCTTGATTCATCATATTCATACTGTATTTCCGAATTCTTAAATTGGTGTTTGGTTTGCATACTAGTACTATTTGACATGTATTAATATCCCTTTTGCCGGGGGCGCTGCATCATTAATGGATGCAGGTGGTTCCACAGTAGAGGATACTGACCAGTGATTGCAGTGCTCATTATTCCCAGCTGTCTTGGTAAGCCCCATCTCATTCTGGGGTTGTGTATCATTTGTTTAGTATGTGTTATCGTGTTTTGAGGTATAGACGGAGCCTTGTTGCTGGCACTATCATTGTACTCTTTGGTATTTATAGAGGCTCAGTAGACTAAGTGTGGTTTGTATATGGGTGTTGGGAATGATAAACAAGTTGTGTTGTGATTAAATCACTTGTTCAACTTTGAACCATGAAGGTGTGTGTGTGTTTTGAGACCTTAAAATGATGTAATTTATGGTAAGAAATTGGTACTGCAGACATGATCATCTTATTGTCTGATTAACGAAAATATGTATCCTATTTATTTATGGATGAGTCTAGGTAGAAGGAAATTTAATAGCCTTGCTCGTCCGGGTTTACTCGGTTGAGCGCCGATCGCGCTCCCCAGTTTCGGGGCGTGACATCTAGCAATCCCAATCTATTTTGAGACATAACAAAATTGAACACAAATTAGGAAGATATTCATGGTTTCAGCTCATTTGAGCATTTTATCAAACACTAGGTGTGCAAATTTGGCTACAAGGTTCTTCTACAAGATTTCCTTAACTCCTGAACCCAATCTTTACTTATTTCAGCTCAACAATCTTCCCACAAACCTTATTGGTACAAGCATGTATAATTAATACTCTTACACCCAATAATCATACTCCCAATCACCTATCTTTTACCCAAAACTCGAAATTGAAGACTAGGGGTTTGAATCTTACCTCTTGAGTGAAGATCTTGTGAGATTTCAAGGCTTGAACAAGATCTTGATGAACAAAACACTTCATCTACTTCCTCTCTCTAGAACATTCTCCCTTCTCTCTAAAATATCAGGTTTTAGCTCAAGAAATGACTTAACCCCTCTCTCTACCCAGCCTTGGGGTTATTTAATGGGCTCATACATGCATGACCACACACCTGGGCAAGTGGCCGTGCTTCTGGCCATGCAAACAAGGCAGAAACTCCCAAATAAGCGCGGTTGCACATCTGGGCACGCATATGACATAGGTCCAGTAAAATGGCCATAACTTTCTGTAGAAATACCTAAATGATGAACGGTGTGATGCGTTGGAAACTAAACTCAAAAGGATTTAATTCAATAGGTCAATCACCACCTAAGTCATTATATTGAGGGAGTTCTATTCATTTGAAGTTGGGTCTTGTGCCAATTAAAACATCATTTCCACTTAATGTATCCCACTTGTTCCACACAAGTTCTTGCCATTCACAAAACTCCATAGTATGTTCCAACACACCTTAAACATACATTATCAATTCACAATAATGTGGATCTATCCTAGAATGAGGAGTAGAGTCCGTCCCCAAACACTTAATGTCACGACCCAAACTAATGGTCCGTGACGGGCACCAGGTACCTTACTCAACCGAGTACCAACGTAACATATCTTTTCCTATCATACTAGTATAGGTAAATGAACCAGAAAGGCTGTTATGAGATGACTAGAATAAAGCATGAGGGAATACTCAATATAGGGTGACCCAACCTGCTATACCGACTTATACATATGATGTACGGGCCTATAAGAACGGCATGATCCTTAATATACTCAAAACATAGGACGACAAGGCCATACAAGTATCCGTATACATGACATCTGTCAACAAGCCTCTAAGAGTACATAAATATCATAAAGGTCGGGACAGGGCCCCGCCATACTAATCTATACATGTCCATATCATACTGACGAAATATACAACTCCGGAGAAAATAGAGTCCACCAACATCTTCCGCGGAGCTGATATCCTACTTGGAGGACTCTAAACGTATCTATCGGGACCTACGGGCATGAAACACAGCGTCCCCAGGCAAAAAGGATGTCAGTACAAATAATGTACCGAGTATGTAAGGAATAAAAATCAGTAAATAAAAGACATAGAGAAACATGGAGTAAAAGACTCAACATGTAAGTTTCAATAGCTCTGTGAATCATTTCAAATTTATAATGTCATGCATGTGCATATAAATATCATACCATGCATAGGTATATGCGTTCATAACATCATCAAACCTCTGAGAGCATCCCATAATATCATCTCGGCCACTGTGGGCAAATCATCAACGTATACTAACTGATCAGGTGGTGGTAAGTATATAACGCCATAACCCTTTTCCATATCCCATATACATATAATATACGCGTATATAACTCCATCTGGTCGTGGCTCAATGTACATGTATAAATGCATGAAATGCATAAGAAGTGCGTTAATAAGATTTCTCGTAATGTCATAAGATAAATATGCCTTTCGGATAACTTTATCAACTACATGCTTTTCTGAGACCCATGAACAAAATATATAATAATAAGACACATGGGGAATTAAGAATATAGACACCCCTAGTATTTCTATGAATAGAGTCATTTATGAAAGTTGCGTATTTTACTCGTTTTGTTTGTATCCTCTGGATCATGCCAAAAGGAAAGAAGGGATAGCCTTAACATACCTGAGTCTATTCTCTTGACAATCTATCTAACACACGTCAATCCCGACGAAACACGTAACGACGATATTGAAGTAGGGAAAATCCGTATGATATTCTTGAGAAAGTTTATACCGGGCTCCCTTAGAATTGCAAATCCCATTGCTATTACATTATGTAGTCTCCTACGAATTCCCAAATCCCCTCACCTTTTCGTTCTTGCCTTTTCCCTTTCTACAACTCCCCTAAATGAAATTATGGTATGGATTGAAGATAAGCTGTAAGGATGACTAATATGCTGGTGATAAGTCATGAATTCATGACTAATAAAGTGTATGGACGACTAAAATAAACTTCCCTTTCTATATGTTTTCCATGTGCATATATGAATTGTCACCAAAGGATATTGTCCATGTGCCACCTAATTACCTAAAATTAAAGAGTCATCATGTAGTCTTGATCCATTTTCACTTGCTTCCAGATTATGTTTCCACCAAACTTATCCATAGATTTTAACTACTTAATTAATCTCCCACTAAAAATCCATAATTACCCAATTATCCCCATAATTAAGAATTTTCTCAAATTACTTAAAAAACTACTCACTTTTAACACACTTTATACATCATACTATCATGGTCGTGTGGTACCTTGTATGGCACTAGTCCACAAATACGGGGTATTATAGCTTGGACCGTATTTTATCTCAAAATGTCAAACTTCGACGAAACTCATTTTCTTCGATTCACTTACCCTCTCCCCTTCGTGAATTTACTTATATGCTCAAAATAGTCTTGTTCTTGAGCTGATGTCAATTAGCCTACGCCAAATCCAACGTACAATTCCATAGTGCAACCTCACTCCATATTCCCCTTTTTTAGGGGAGTACTAAGATTTAGAGCTACGAAGATCTACATATAGATGTTTTACCTCTTCATCTTTGGCGTCTTTTCACATCATCAATGAACCTTACTCGCCTTGCGGAAATGATGACATCATTGATTCGACAAATGAGGTATAGAGTTGCTTAGTAGGCATTGATAATGTAGGGACCATGTTCATGATTATGAGATTTAATAGAAATGAGTCATTTTAGACATGTGACATATGGGAGGCATGGTCGGGAGGATAAAGACATTAGCGTCTATTATTCTTGGAATACTAAGAGTCATGAAAAGGACATCAACAAATATTTCATTACAAATATGCCTTGTTCGGCAATAGTAGACCTCAATGAGAAATATCCAAGTACATGATATAAGTCGCCTCTTGGAATGTAGGGAAAATTAGTTTATCTCGAAATGAGAATATTCTGGCACCCCGAATGTGATATGGGTTTCAAAATACATATAGTTGCATTATGCTCTTAACAGTATTTGACATAAGGAATCTATGCCACAAGCCCACGAGGTTAAAAAGGAGGTTGAACATTTGTGAGATTATTATCATTCTAACAGCTTAACCCTTCATGATAGTTGATCATATACGAGAGGACTAGAGATACGACAAACTTGTCTTTCAAATCAATATACTAATCATATGTGCCAGAATCTGAAACATCCACCTGAAGTGGGGAGGGAAAGGTCGTGGTAAGGCTGCTTAACTTTAAACCACACACAAGTGAAACCATGTAGCTAGGACATCTTAATGTTCGGATGAAATCATGTATTGGCTAGAGAGAATGAACACTTTGCTATGAGCTAGACATGTTTTTTCCATAACAGCTCTCAAGCTGCAATACCAGGCCACTTCATGGGCAACTACAATACTAGGAACAAAGTGAGTTACTCAATGAGGCATTATCTAAGTGGACATGAAAGTCATACTGAGATGGGCAAACAAAAAGATCTTCCTGTGACGAATTTGTGAAAATCTCAAATTTCCCAGAAACTTTTATACGGGAAAGTGACCCCTTTCAATTGACATTTACACATATGATAGGTGCTGAGATATGCTCTCTTTTTACTAGACAGTGAAAAGGATTCATGATAATATTCACAAAGGAGTGAAGTGATTGTTCAAACCATAGGATCCATATACACCAGAGAGAAAAAGAGTGGCTCAAGAAGGATCTCAACACTATGCTATTATACATTGGATTTAATACCACATAGGTAAACGTTACGACGGTGCATGCATAAGCATAAGTGAGAAGATATTATCCATTTGAGTCAAAAGGTTTTTGTAAGAAATTCATCAGGTATAGTCCTTTGTTGCGAATTTAAGAAAGCAATGGGAAGTATTAACCTAGGGTTATAACTCAGTCCAAGGAAATCATTATAGAACTCAATTCCTCACGAGGTTGTAAATAAGAGAATTTATGATAGAGTGGCTTCATGAATAATGCGTCTCATTTAGAAAGTAAGTACATGCAATGTTTTGTGATTCAGCGTCTTGTTAAGACCGTGTTTATGAAGGGTCTTCAATATAGATGTACATATACAACAAGGAAAAATTATGTGTGTTCATAATGATGTACTAAGGAGTGACTTAATTGAAGAATTTAGATTGACGGGGCAGTACCTTAACGGATGCCCCTCGATTCCACATTCGTAACATACATTGGTACCATAGTGACATACCCCTAAATGACGTCTCCTATACTTCACGCAACGAGGATGAGGTCCACTAAACTGACTTTCGCCACTGACCTGATAATTACCCTTTTTGCATACGTCATAAACATTCCCCCTATCCTTCCTCCAGGACCACATGATGGGATTAACATTCTCTGCAACAACTCATTCTATGGACTTTTGGAATTGCCCAAATCTACCACCCCTAACACGCTTCTGAGCATACTCACAACATGACACAAAATGTTCCCGCCCGCATATCGGGAAGACTGGGATGGGTGTATCCAACCTAAGGGAATTTGTTATTCTTGTGCCACCTCTTTCCACAACCATAACATATTTCATGAATCATCCAACATAAACCCAAGTGGCTCTTGTTTCATATCAAACATTATAGCTTATTGATGCCCATAATCCTCTTTCATATCTTAGGTGCTCTCACCACATAATCTAGTGGCGCAGTGACATTAATTGGAACAAGGATACTTCCCCTAGTAACTGGTTCTATCATTTCCTCTTCGTTGCCTCGAACCTGTGGGTTACTCATATGGAAAATGAGACATGACGAGGAATTTAGCTTCCTATTTTGAGCTTTACGGCATGATCTGGAATACCAAAGAAGGGTGAAATTCCTAAATGTCCAAGTAGCCTCCTCATTATAGATGTGGTCGACAACACACCGATAAGAAGGACTCTACTAGACACGGCTCTGAGACATCCTAGGAAACTTTAAAACCTTAGGCACTGATACCAAGTTTGTCACGCCCCAAACTCGAGGAGCGTGACCGACGCTCAACCGAGTGAACCCGGCCGAGCAAGCCTGTTAGATTTCCTTCTACCCAAATTCATCCATGAATAAAGAGGGGATGCACTCCATTAATCAAGCACTAAAAAAATTTCATTAACAACTACCATTTCATTTCCATTAGCAGCCTCATTAATAATTTTTAAATTATTATAAGTTTATAGATATAACAAAAAACATGTTTGCCAAATACCAACATTTCTAGTTCAATTCCCCATATCAAACACCACCCACAACCTGTCTACGGAGCCTCTAAGTACAATAGAAGAGTAGTATGGAAGTGCCGGCAACAAGGCCCCGGTTATACCTTAAAGGACAATGTACAACTCAAATGACATCAGGCCCGGAATAGAGTAAGGCTCACCAAAACCTGCTGAATAGAGAGTGACTGCTAAAGAGTAACAAAGCTGCCCGCTGATGAACCACCTGCATCCATTGAAGATGCAGCTCCCCCGACAAAAGGGACATTAGTACATATGGAATAGTACTACTATGTAAAGCTAACTGTCCGCTTTCAAAATAGAATGCCAACATAAAAGGGAAAACCATTGAAACAACAATCAACAATCAATGATATCCAATTTCAAAGTTAAAGCATATTACTTTCCAAAATACGAAGATGATATTATTTTTGGTTGGGAGATCTTTAGCACCGGTATACCACTGTTCACAATATCACTATTCACAATACCAATGTTCACAATACTAATATTCACAATACCAATACCACCGTACTTTTAGCACGGAGTCCGATCACGATCCGATCGGCTAGGCCATCTCATTAGAGACATCAACCACCATCACTCCCAATACAAATATCACCGTACTTTTAGCACGGAGTCCGATCACGACCCGATCGGCTAGGACATCTCATTATATACATCAACCACAATAAAAATACCAATTACAATTTCTAGGAAAATCACCATGATGTGTGTGGCATGGTATCCTATCACGACCAGATCAGTTAGGCCATCTCACCACAATGTCGAGCGGATTGACATCATCCTTTTCTATCAATCATCTCATCCAAATTAAGGGGAATAATATTATCACATCAATCTTATCCCAAATAAGGGGAATAATTATATCACATCAATCTCATCCCAAATAAGGGGAATGATCACAATCCACTCCTACACTGGCACGTGTAGTTTCGGGGTTAGGTTATTTCAATCTACCCTTCCTCGGTGACTGTCGATACTCCCAAAAACATTTTTTTGATTTGCATACAAAGGAAACAACAATACAAATGCATTTACCTCATAACCTTTCACACCATTTATAGCCTCATTGGCATTTTCATTCTCTTACAACATCATTATCTCATTGGCTTTCTTGGTCATACATATGATTGTTCATTCATGGCACAACGGCCGTATTTCATATTCTGCACCTTCATTTCTATCCTTTCATGGATCGTCATCATAAATATCAACATATATAATATTCTGGAAATCACAACTTTAAGTTCATTAAAAATGAAGAATTTAAGCACAATAGATTTCTTTCCGAGGAATGGAGTAAAATGATTGACAATCGAAGCACAAGTTAAAATCATAAACAAGTAACACACCATTTATTCTTGAATTACTTTTTCCCAAAAAGGGCAATACACAATTTCCACCTACGAATATGTAAGAACGCAAAACATATTTAAAATACTCATAAATAGCATTAGTTAAAACAACCACATTTGGGCATGACTTGAGTACATATGCTTTTAGGCAAATCTATCTTCGAAGTTGATTCAGAATAGTTGAATCAAGGCTCATTTCATAACCTTTCTCACATCATTTCATTTCACTGGCACCATTGGCCACAAGTATAACTTTCATTCTTGGCACAATGGCCACATTTTATATCTTCAACACACTTCTTTCACTTTCAAGCATCTTTATAGATTAGTAATCAAGAGTGTCTTAAGCATATCGAGTTTTTCTCACTCAAGTTGGCATCATAACATTCATTTGAAACACGACTCAAAGCCATAACATTTACAAGCACATATCATTCTTGAGCACATTCCCGAAGGATAACATAATGTGATAGGAACATTCGGAACAGGTTTTGAATACATAATTCTCAACACTTTCCATATTCGGGACAATCAAATTTATTGGGAACATCTCGGAACATAGAATAAGGAACTTGAGACAACCATAGTTGAAACTTACGCGAACGTCATGGAATTCAATTCTAAAATAGTAGTTTAGCCAACATACCTCACTTTTCTTAAATTACTACAATGTTCTATAAACTCTAGCAATCCCAATCTATTTTGAGACATAACAAAATTGAACACAAATTAGGAAGATATTCATGGTTTCAGCTCATTTGAGCATTTTATCAAACACTAGGTGTGCAAATTAGGCTACAAGGTTATTCTACAAGATTTCCTTCACTCCTCAACCCAATCTTTACTTATTTTAGCTCAACAATCTTCCAACGAACCTTATTGGTACAAGCATGTATAATTAATACTCTTACACCCAAGAATCATACTCCCAATCACCCATCTTTTACCCCAAACTAGAAATTGAAGACCAGGGGTTTGAATCTTACCCCTTGAGTGAAGATCTTGTAAGATTTCCTTGTTGGATTTCAAGGCTTGAACATGATCTTGATGACCAAAACACTTCATCTACTTCGACTCAGAGATTATCCTTTGTTTAAGAATTCCTCCGTATCCTATTTCGGAAGCATCTATTTCAACAATCACAAATGCTTATGGGTTTGGGATTCCTAAGCAAGGAAGGTTTTGTACTAGTCCGTTTATATGGATTACAGACTGTGTTTGTTCAGAGCTCCAAGGAACATGGCTCTTCCTAAGTCTTTTATAAAGAGATTCACAGACCTGTCTAATATTAGGGATAAAATCAGCTACGTAGTTGAGACTTCCTAGAAATCTTTGAAGTTGTCTTTTATCAGTAATCTCATTAGGGAATTTTGAAGAGAATTCTATGGCTCTACAAATTGGTTTGTAAGATCCTTGGTATAGGTCGTGGCCTAAGAATCTAATGGCGGTCTGAAAGAGCTTAATCTTTTTGGCACTAACTACTAGACCATTTCTCTTAACAACTTTAAGGAAAGTGTTGAAATGTTTAAAATGAGAATCTATGTTTTCAGAGAAGATAAGAACATCATCTATATAAACAATAGACATATAACTATAGTCATTAAAGATGGAGTTCATAACATTCTAAAATTCTGAAGGGGCATTCTTAAGCCTAAATGGCATTACATTCCATTCGTATTGACCGAAGGGAACATTGAAAGCAGTTTTCTATCTGTTTTTCTCAGCTACTTGAATTTGCCAGAAACCAGATTTCATATCAAACTTGCTATAAATATTAGCTTTGTAAGTTCTCTTTAAGAGATCTCTTTTGTTAGGAATGGGATATCTAATCCATTTAAGGACAACATTCAAAGGCTTATAGTTTATAACTAGTCGTGGTGCTCCTCTTTTTTTTTCTGCACTATTATTAACATAAAAGGCAGAGCAACTCCAAGGGGATTTAGAGGGGTGAATCAAGGAATCTAATCACAAGATCTTCATCTAAGAGTTAAGGGTCCATACCCTAGATTCCAATTTCTCTTACAATGGGAATGGGGAGTCTTAAATAGGCTAAGGAAAGATGCCTTTTAATCATAGGCGTATAAGTGTATTGTTTTGTTTCGTCAGACATAGTCAAGTGGTCGACAAAAAAAAGTGGGCGGTTACTTTTGAAAAGTAAAGTGGGGCGGTTACTTTTTTTTAAAAAAAGTAAAGGAAAGGATAAGATTCCTTTCTGATGCTGACTTGAAGATGACTCTTCATTCACAGTTGGGGTCCATGTAGGCCAAAGCTATTCCCTTTGGTTCGCACATGTCTCCATTACTGCTTTCTCCTATTGAAGCAGCGTCTTCTAATAGTTGCATGATCTGACTTTCTTCATAGTTGTCAATGTCCTGCAAGGCTTGCTTAAGTTTTTCTTTGAGAGCTACTTTGGATGATGAAGCTTTAGTGAAGCTTTGTTGAATGTTTCTTGGGGGTTTTAAGACTTGCTGTTTTAAGAAAATCAACCTCCTAGAGATTAATGAAGATACCAAAAAGGAACTGTTCTCCATCTTAGAGGAAACCAATTCAGATTCTTCTCATTACTCGTCAGATGAATATAGCGATGAAGATAACATCAATATCGCTTATAATTATGGTTCAAGCTAGTCCGGTAACGATTATCACTGTTCTGGAGCCTACTGTACCTGTGACAACACCCAAGTCTCTATTAAAGTCTTGTCTGACAGCTCTAAAGAAGCTCTTTACGATGTTATCCAACACATCAACGATGAAGATTCTAGGAGACGCTATGTACTAGAACTCAAAAATCTCATCCTTACTCATCAAGAAGATAGACCCAAGTCAAGGTCAGTCATTGAGCCATTCAGCATGAAACAAGTTATGTCTCGTTTCGATAAACCTTCTAAACCATCAATCTCTGATCTAAGACATGAAGTCTCAGAACTTAAAGGAGAAATAAGAGATATAAAATCCAGAATTGGAAAAGTCAAACTTGATGTTCTTACAGAGCAAGTCCTTAAACAAGGCAAAACCTACGACCATAAGTCTGAAACTGAAGAACTTGAGCTTCAGCTTCATGATGACGAGTATCACTCAGATAATGATAACTCAACCAACCTTCATCTTATTCAAGATAAGACTTCATCCTCCCAGGCTCCCGGGATTACAGTTATTACTAGTATCAAACCTCAGAGTTATCATATTCCTATCAAAATTGTTATTAGCAAACACTTTGTTATTAACAAAATTGCTTTGCTTGACAGTGGTGCAAATTGTAACTGTATATTGAAAGGTATTGTTCCTACCCAGTATTTAGAAAAAAGTACTTCAAAATTATACTCCGCTACAGGAGAACAACTGCGTATTAATTACAAATTGTCTAAAGCCCATATCTGTAATAATGGAATTTGTTTAACAAATGATTTTATTATTACTGAAGATATAAATGAAGATATCATTTTAGGAACTCCTTTTATTACTAAAATAAAACCTTTCATTACTGGGTTAGACGGTATCTCCACACATATTTTAGGAAAAGATTTACACTTTGCTTTTGTTAAAACTCTTTCACTAGATGAAAGTAATTTTATAAGAAAAAACACTGTTTTTTGTATTAATAAACTTTCTTAGCTTGTCACCTTTTTAAAGGATGAAATGAAAGTTAAGAAAATCGAGCAGATTTTAAAAAACCCGGAGATGGTTACTAAAATAGCCAATCTTCAAAATAACTTTGAAAAAGAAATATGCTCGGATTTTCCTAATGCTTTTTGGGAAAGAAAAAAGCACTTAGTCGAACTTCCTTACATTGAAGGATTCAATAAACAGGTCATCTCTACCAAAGCAAGACCTATTCAAATGAATCAAGAAATGATGGAAACTTGTAAAATTGAGATTTCAAATCTTCTTAAGAGTAACATTATTCGCCCCTCTAAATCCCCTTCGAGTTGCTCTGCCTTTTATGTTAATAATAGTGCAGAAAAAGAAAAAGGAGCACCACGACTAGTTATAAACTATAAGCCTTTGAATGTTGTCCTTAAATGGATTAGATATCCCATTCCTAACAAAACAGATCTCTTAAAGAGAACTTACAAAGCTAATATTTATAGCAAGTTCGATATGAAATCTGGCTTCTGGCAAATTCAAGTAGCCGAGAAAGACAGATACAAAACTGTTTTCAATGTTCCCTTCGGTCAATACGATGGAATGTAATGCCATTTGGGCTTAAGAATGCCCCTTCAGAATTTCAGAATGTTATGAACTCCATCTTTAATTACTATAGTTATATGTCTATTGTTTATATAGATGATGTTCTTATCTTCTCTGAAAACATAGATTCTCATTTTAAACATCTCAACACTTTCCTTAAAGTTGTTAAGAGAAATCGTCTAGTAGTTAGTGCTAAAAAGATTAAGCTCTTTCAGACCGCCATTAGATTCTTAGGCCACGACCTATACCAAGGATCTTACAAACCAATTTGTAGAGCCATAGAATTCTCTTCAAAATTCCCTAATGAGATTACTGATAAAACACAACTTCAAAGATTTCTTGAAAGTCTCAGCTACGTAGCTGATTTTATCCCTAATATTAGACAGGTCTGAGAACCTCCTTATAAAAAACTTAGGAAGAACCTTGTTCCTTGGGGATCTGATACCAGTTAAGGTACAATATCTGTTAGACATTTGCATATTTACTATTTACTATTACGATAATTGAATGTAATTTTGCCATGCCCTAGACAGTATATGTACTTAGCTGCTCATGCTAAATACGTATACTGCCAACATGGCTTTGATACCAGTAAAAGACGGAACGAAGTGCAGTATGAAAATAGTAAAAAACAATATAAGAAAAGCCCTTAAAAACTTACAAGATTTTTATTGAATGAACATTAAAAACATAGGAGCAGAAAATTTAGAGAATACTAGGGAGAGAGATCTTTGATGTTAAGGTACAATATTTGTTACAAATTTGCATATTTACTGTTTACTATTACATATTGAATAGTTATTTTAGCCCTATAAGCCCCTAGACTGTATTTTTCAAATATGAATTCAAACCAGCATGTTTTGAATAATATTAATTTATCTTCTCAAGCAACTAAGATTGCTAAACTTGAAATTGATTTACAAAATTGGGATATTCCCAATGAACCTTTTAAAAAGATTTATGAATTAGGAAGTTTCAGTTTCATTAAGAAGCATAACATTAAGACCTGTGAGTCCACTATTGATATTAATAATTCTTTAGAAATTATTAAACTACTTTATGAACAAGATCTAAATAGATATAGACATCAATTCAATTATTTCCATATTGGTCTTATCCAGATTGCTGTCAAACCTCTCTTTAGAAAAGGTTTAGACGTACCTATCTACGTCCTTCTAAGAGATGCTCGTCTCTTAAATTTCGACCACTCTCTCTTAGGAGCCTTTCAAAGTAACCTCGCTAATGGCCCGGTATACTTTAATTGCTATCCCAATTTCTGGGTAGATATCAATGACCCTAACGTCATTGATACTTTGACTTTGAATGTGAAAACCAAGAACATGAATAGCAAAGTTGATACTCGAGAGATAGCTATCATTCATCGAGTCTACTACAGACTTATGGACAACTCTTGCTCCTAGAGCTCGAGTTGAAAGTGTCAAAGGAGTCACCATTCTTATTGAAGCAAATACTGATCATAGTACAGTATTTGTGCCTAGACTCCTTACCTGGAATGATATACTCTCAAGTAATTAATGGCACTTCGATGCCATAACCCAACCTTCTACTTCCAATCTTGAAAGATCTCAAATTGAACAAGTTATTCAATTCCCTGATGGATATATAGATCTAAAATTTTTAGGATCAGGTTCTAATCTTTCAAGCACAACCAATTCCTTTAGGAAAAGGTCTACAGTACATTCCGCACATTCTTCTTCAAAACCCCCGAAGGAAAACGTAAATGAAACCACCACAAATTCCGTTCCAGTTACAAGTAACAACAAAGGAAAAGTCACGGGAGTAGATTTCTCCCATACAATCCCGAAAGTCTATTACCAAAATCACCCCGCTAGTCCAACCCCTAGCGATATGTATCCTCCTCAAGAAGATGTACCTGAATTCCTTAAGATAATTAAGTCAGGCGACTCTTTTATCCCAAATTTGGAGATCAACAATCGTCTCTGGACTCATCTTGACAATCAAACAAAATGAAAATGGTATGTTGCCACTTATTCTCTTAAACAAAGAGAAAAAGTCAGAGATTGTTGGATGTCAGACATGAAAAGAATAAGATGTGAAATCGACTTCTTTAGATGGTTTGAAATATCCAGCAAGATCGAAAACCAAAAGGACTCTTTACAAGTCCTTATCAATAAATGGTATACTGCTAACAACAAAGTTGTTGAATCTGTTACTCCTCCTCTAGAAGGAATAAAAATCCCAGTATCTAACACTGTTATCTCAGCCTCTCCTTTCAAAGCCAAAAGCGAGAAGCCTAATGGTATGGTTGTCTGTTCAGATGTTGATCGTATTATCGAACAAAACAACTATACCAATCAACTTCTTCATGTCATCTCCAGGCAAATAGAATATTCCGAAGAAAAATCCTTATTTTGTTGAAAACCTACCCTTTCACAATCCAGCACTAGTCAAAATATCGAACCAAACCTAGGTTTCAAAATGACTGAATTTTCCAAAGATAAGTACCCAAAACTCAAAGAAACTTTTGAAGTCTCTGGTAACATTCTTGATAAAATCAATAAACAATTGGCTGGTTTCAGTATTTCCAAAGAAATTCCCAAAGAAGGAAAAATCTCCACTATCCAGGAAAAGAAAGCCCTTCTTCACAAATTGTCTAATGATCGCTTTCATAATTACAAGAAATATCATTAGCGTCCTTCATTTCCTGACATTCAGTATGAGGAAAATTATTTTCTTGCCTCTACATCCCATGAAGGAAGAAGCATAATAGAATGGAATATTGATGCTTTGGCAGAACATCAAATATACCATAAACTCCATGAAATGGGTGTTTGCATCACTGCTTACAAGATAAGAGGCTCCTCAGACAAAGAAGTTTCCTCTATGATTGTAGCGGGATTTACCAGCATGTTGAAACATTGGTGGGATAATTATTTCACCGAAGATGTTAGACAAGCTATATACTCTGCTATAGCCATCGAAACTGTAGTTAAAACTGAAGGTACTACCATGGAACCTACCTCTCAGATTACTAGAGAAGACGCTTGCGCTACACTTCTCTACCATATAGCAAAGCACTTCATCAGAGAACCCAAACACTTTCAAGATAGAAGTTGACAAATTTTGAACAATCTATCTTGCCCATCTTTAGATGACTTTATCTGGTATAAAAACCAATTCATGAGCAAGGTTATGATTAGACCTGACTGTCATCTAGATTTTTTGAAAGAACGCTTTATCAGCGGACTTCCCTCATTATTCGCAAGCAAGGTCCGAACAAAAATCCAAGATCGTTGTGAAGGTAAAATTCCTTACCATCAGATGACCTATGGTGACCTTGTTAGCATCATCAACGTTGTAGGTCTTGAACTATGCACATACATCAAGCTCAAAAAGGAGCAACATTCCTCTAGAAGAGAATTAGTAAGTTTCTGTCAAGACTTCGACTATACAAATATCGTTGCTCCCTCTACTCAGTCTGCTAAGAAGAACAAAGCCTATAAATCTTTTAGAAAGGTTCATCGTAACAAAACTCGTAGAAGTTTCGAAGAGTCCCCTAAGAAGAAATCCAAGTTCTGAAGACCTTCAAAGTCTTCTAAAAACAAAGATGCCTGTTGGAACTATGGAAAAACCGGCCATAGAGCCAATGATTGCAAATTTCTAACAGATACTGTACCTTAACATCAAAGATCTAATGGCTTCTTAGTAGAGTCTTCTTGGGTTTACAACTATTTTCTCTAAAGTCATCTTAGCGACGGCATCACCTAACAAGGTCTAAACGCCTACCTTGGCAAGAACGACCTATCACTTTAAGGCTAGCCAACGTCTGAACCGGATATTAATAGGTTACCTCATACTTATAGAGAAAATATTAACCTCATACATAACTTAGAAGCATTTTAAGAACATGAGTTTAAAGTAATAGTAAACAGTAAATATGCAAATTTCTAACAGATACTATACCTTAACATCAAAGATCTAATGCCTTCTTAGTAGAGTCTTCTTGGGTTTACAACTATTTTCTCTAAAGTGATCTTAGCGACGGGATCACCTAACAAGGTCTAAACGCCTACCTTGGCAACAACGACCTATCACTTTAAGGCTAGCCAACGTCTGAACTGGATATTAATCGGTTACCTCATACTTATAGAGAAAATATTAACCTCATACATAACTTAGAAGCATTTAAAGAACATGAGTTTAAAGAACAGTATAAGAGATAGATATAAGCATAGATAATTTCTTATTCTTCATTAATATAAGAGTTCCTTAGGTCTCTGATACCAGTTAAGGTACAATATTTGTTAGAAATTTGCATATTTACTATTTACTATTACGATAATTGAAAGTAATTTTGCCATGCCCTAGACAGTATATGTACTTAGCTGCTCGGGAGTCCAGCCTTTGATCTTGATTTTTTTAGACAGATATTTAATCCTTTCAAATTCTGCCTTAGAAAAATTCCAACTAATAATGAAGGAAATTCTTTTTTGAATAAAATACTTGCACATTTTAATGTACTATGGTAAAGTAGATATGGCCTCTTTAGTCTGAAAATCATCAAACCTGTTGAGGAATTGTTGGGGAAGAATTTCTTTGTTTCCTCCAAAAATGTTCCACCATTCGTAGAACCATCTAGGAATTACAGTCTTGGTGACTTCTTGGCTATATTTAACAAACCAAGTATGTCCTGGCCTATGATATAGAAAATTAAACCAGGCAGCCTTGTAGTCATACCAGTTGTATGTCTGATGTTGATGCATCATGGATAGTGCTATATGTGTGTGCAGGTGATCGGCAAACCACTCAAATGGTGATAATATTTTCTTAATGGTAACTCTAGAGTAATTAATATACCCTGGACTTTTATCATTTAAAGTATGTTCTACTTCTATAGAATCGGTGTCGATGAGGATGGCTTCATAGAACCTTCTTGTCTTATATGGATTCTCTGTATCCACGTAGTTAAAATCGGTAAAACATGGTTTAATAAGGTCTTAAATTCTGATACCTTCATATTCTTTGTCGAGCGCTAGTAGAGGTAATATCTGGAGGGTGATGTATTCAAATTTTTCTTATTTAGGAAGATGTTCTTGTGCCGTTTTAGCTGAACGCTCAACTGCTTCTGCAAAAGTTTCGGGAACTTTCATGCTCGTAGCTTTCCTCAGTTTGAAGTGAGGAGTTAGAAGTTGTTCCTTTTTCAAAAGGCTTTGCGTTCTGGAGTTTGGTCAGTTTCTCTGATGGAACTGGTATTGGGGCTGCTAATTTTGGATATTCCACTAGGGCTGTATACTTGTTTTGGAAGGAAAGTTTGGGCCTTTGAGGGGCTGTGGTTTTAGTGGGAGTAACGGGAAGAGGAATAAAAGGTCTAGCCATTTGGGGGTTATTAATCTCTTTTCCTCTAGAAGAGGAGTTAGGCTTGAAGGGGCTCATTTTTTCCCTGTAAAAATTCTCTTGTTAGAAAATCAGGCAAAGAGTAATTTTCTCCTTTAATGAAATCTATTTTGAAATCAAAGATAGCTAGTAGAGCTTGCCATCTTGCAAATATTTATTTTGAAACAAGATTTTTGACATCCTTTTGAAGAATCTCTTTGGCAGATTTGCAATCTACTCTTACTAAAAATTCTTTGTTTATAAGATCGTCTTGACACGTAGTAATACATAGTACTATAGAAAAGACTTCTTTTTTGACAGTAGAATAGTTTTTCTTGGCGGAATTCCAGATTCCTGAAGTAAAAGGAACAAGTTGTTGAGGAGATTCAGAGATTATCCTTTGTTTAAGAATTCCTCTGTATCCTATTTCCGAAGCATCTATTTCAACAATCATAAATGCTTCTGGGTTTGGGATTCCTAAGCAAGGAAGGGTTCAACAATCATAAATGCTTCCTTGTTGTTTGATCCGAGTTTTACATATTCTTATGTGTCTTCATATTTTGCTTCGCATATGAGTATGCATCGTGATTCTCTTTATGTTCTTGTTTCTATGTCTATGACGCTTGGGTATTCTATAATAGGTGATCGGGGTGTACAGGTCTTGTGTTGTTACTATTAATGGTTTCGATATTGTAGTTGATCTTATGTTGTTCGATATGGTGGATTTTGAGGTTATTCTTGGTATGGAATGGTTGTCCCTGTATCACGCTATCTTTGATTTCCATGCAAAGACTATGAATTTATCCATGTTGGGGTTGCCTAGATTTGAGTGGAGAGGGACTCTTGGTCACTCCACTAGTAGGGTGGTCGGGCAGTCATGCATTTACCACCGAGCTACGACCGGTTGGGAAGTTACACATTTACCATCGAGCTACGGCCGGTTGAGTAGTCAGGCATTTACCACCGAGCTACGGCCGGTTGGGCAGTTATACATTTACCACCGAGCTACAGTTGATCGGGCAGTCATGCATTTACCACCGCGCTACGGGCAGTCATGCATGATACGATATGGATAATAGTCTCAAAGAGAAGAATTATATATATAATTATAATAAGTATGCATATACGGTGGCACTTCAGAGATTCAGGTTGATTCTTATATGTCTTTAATTAATGTTGACTTATTGTTATGTTTCAGTTCTACCTTACATACTCAGTACATTATTCGTACTGATATCCTTTTGTTAGGGATGCTGCATTCATACCTGCAGGTATAAATAATCAGTTTGACGAGCCCTCATAGTAGGCGAGATTGGCATTAACTAAAAGATCGGTAAGACTCCACCTCATTCGGAGTGCAGCCCAGTCTATGAGTCATCGTGTCAGAGTTTTGCTAGACTTATGGGCCGGCCGGTACCCTGCCCCATTTGATGTCGCATAAACTTAGAGGCTTTGTAGACAGAGGTTCATTTTGTACAGTATGTCAGAGGCCTTGACGACCCATATGTATTTATGTTTTAAGAAACATGATTCAGTGTTACAATGTTTTCCCACTTACAGTTGTACATTAGGAGTTGTGACCATGTGGGCCTATGATAGTTACAAAAGGAATCAGTTCCACTAACTCAACCTATGTATGTTCTAGTTTAGGTGGAATGATCATGAGTTACAGAGTGGTTCGCTCGGGCCAGCACGGCACCGGGTGCCAGCCACGCCTCCCCAGGTTTGGGGCATCATATTTTCTTAACAAACAACATTGGCATACCCCTAGGTGAAATAATCGATCTGATGAACCCCATGTCAAGGATATCCTACAACTTATCCGTTAAATCTTTCAACTCAGTTGGAGCCATACAGTACGGTGTAATAGAAATGGGTTGAGTACTGGAAACCGAATAAATGAACAAGTCGATACCCCTGCCAGATTGCATACTCACCTAATCAGTAGGAAACACCTCAAAAAACTCACTCAGGACCCGTCCCGAATCCATAGAAGGAACCTCCGCACTAAAATCACAGATATAAGCCAAATACGCCGAACACTCCTTCTCGACCATATGTCGAGCCTTCAAATATGAAACCACCCTACTAGTGGAGTGACCAAGAGTCCCTCTCCACTCAAATCTAGGCAACCCCAACATGGATAAATTCATAGTCTTTGCATGGAAATCAAAGATAGCGTGATACAGGGACAACCATTCCATACCAAGAATAACCTCAAAATCCACCATATCGAACAACATAAGATCAACTACAATATCGAAACCATTAATAGTAACAACACAAGACCTGTACACCCCGATCACCTATTATAGAATACCCAAGCGTCATAGACATAGAAACAAGAACATAAAGAGAATCACGATGCATACTCATATGCGAAGAAAAATATGAAGACACATAAGAATATGTAAAACTCTGATCAAACAACAAGGAAGCATTTATGATTGTTGAAACCTTCCTTGCTTAGGAATCCCAAACCCAGAAGAATTTATGATTGTTGAAACAGATGCTTCCGAAATAGGATACGGAGGAATTCTTAAACAAAGGATAATCTCATTTCCTCCAGGGATGCCACCTAGCCTCAGAACATAGTTAGTCACCTTAGGCTTAATTAAATGTCCACACATGCTGCCACGTTAAGGCCTTTTAGGTTTATCCAAGATCCTAATTAATCACCCATTAACCAATAATTAATCAATTACCTGCATAATTAAGAATTATTTCAAATTACTTAAAATACTACTATTAAAATATTATAATATTAATAAATTATGGTACCATATAAAATCAATACATACATTATTATTTTGTTAAAACATCCATGTAAAAATACATATATTTTCTCAACTTCTAATTTTTCTAATCTCATATAAAGAGTACAAATTTTCGCACGCTTAATTCTTAAAATGGAAGAAAGATAACCTTCTTTTCTTGTGAGAAAATAATTTCTATATTTACAATAAAGAAAATCTCATAAACTTTCTCATATTATGCGTATAATTTATCATATCCAAAAATAGTAATAATGGTAACTATCCAAAATTATACTTATAAAACCTTTACTAAAATACTTCACTTAAAAGAAAATACCACACTAACATAATATCTAACGGTATGAAGGTTGTAAACTTACATGGTCTCATAATAATAATGTCTTAAACCCTCTATAACCTCCTAATAGATATAATCCCTTCAAACTTATGTGGATTTACTACGGCACATCCTAATTCTAAGGTACGCTACAATGACGAGCTCAAATGGTGGCGCGGGAACCACTAATTCCACTAGAGTCTTGAGGCCTCTTGGCCTCCCTTTCCTCCCTCTCCTAGCCTCGCATACGCTATAATCTACGAGAGATCTCTACAATCTACTGAAAGAGATTATCATTCTCCAACTCCCGTGCCATACTGAATCTAAGACCATAATTGAGCCCCTTGGTAAATCTGTGGAATCGATCTCTAACTATAGAAACCAAAGCAGGTGCATGGCGGGACAACTCGCTAAACCTCATGGCATACTCTGACAACGTCATAGTCCCCTGACACAGCTGCTCCAACTCTATGCACCACGCATCACGGAGGATTTATAAAATGAATACCCTCTAAAATATATCCGAAAACATAGTCCAAATGAGTGGCGCTACATAATCTCACCTACCCTCTTCATAAGCCTGCCACCACCTATATGTTTCTCCTGTCTAGAAAACTCTGTGCATCCTCAGAAACTGCACCACTGTAAGTAGAAGGATCATACTTCTTGAACCACTCACGCCTCCTCTGCTCCTCCGCTGATGCCTCTGGCCTGACATAAGGCTGAAACATAATAACAGGTTGTGCTGGCATAACTCCTAGAACCTGGTAAACATAGACCCGCTACTCTCGAGTACAGGCGGCGGGAGTCTAGGCTCTACCCCCACCCTGGGAAGTAGCTGGAGCAACTGGGATCAATCCCACCAGAGCTAAAGTACCAAACATACTCATGAAATGTGCCGATGTATCGTGGAGTCCAGAGGTAGTAGCAGGCATTTCAGGTGTCTGCTCCCCAACCGGAGCTACTGGTGGCTCCTCGGTCGTTTCTCTAGCAGGTGCTCTAGCTGCAGCACGTTCCCCTTCTCAGCCTCTACCTCGGTCCCAGCCTCTCACTGCTCTAGTTAGGCTCATTGTTGTCTGCTCAGCTGACTGGTAGTGTGTGTCCTCACATGCATATCCGTACCGATCGGCAAGACTATACTAAACTTTCTTGTAACATAGAGCTCTAATACTAATTTGCCGCGACCCCAAAGCGCACCTTAGTAATTGTGAAGGCACCTAGTCTCTAAGACTATGTAAGCCAAACACATGATAACTTTTAATAGAAATAACTAGCTCAACTAAATAAACATTTAACTGATGAATGAAATAACATCGCTAAAACGGGGCAATAGTTATATAATCCCAAAAACCGGTAGTACATAGTCATAAGATATACTGAAATACACTAGAATCTCTAAATACAATACTGGTTTGAGATGATGATAAACAATAGTAAAGATAATATCAGATGGTGACTCTAAGGCCTGTGAGCATAGAGGCAGGTATACCTTGAAGTCTCTGCAACAAATCACAAACCCTATCTAACGTCCGACATGCTCAGAGGTACCTAGATCTGCACAAAACTATGCAGATCAAAATATGTACTTCAGTAGTGTCACGCCCCGAACCTGCGGAGCATGACCGATGCTAAACTGAGTTAACCTTGTCGATCAAGCCTACGCTACATCAAACTCTCATCATAATTCATGCATGATTAATCAAAACATAATTAGATCTTGACTTTCATATTGAATACATTTGGCTCAATGACCCATAAATTGTTTTTTCTTTTCCTCTCGTGATGGGTACATAGCTTCACAAATATCTGTGAACATAAATACACGACAAAACTTAAAATTTAAGTACATGACCCACAATGTACATATAGCTTCTATGAAAATAGATAAATAAGTACATAAAACCAACTAGACTCGAATACCCACTGGAATTGTAGCGGGCTCACCATAATTTGCTACGCAGAAGATCCCTATCAAAAATCCATATCATCCTATAGAAGTATACCTGCATCCATTAAAACAGGTAGCTTCCTCGACAAAAGGGGCGTGAGTACATGTGGAATAGTACTGGCATGTAAGGGCAATAGAACAACATATGAAATGATGGCAATTCAAATAAGAGGCAAACAAATTACATCAAGAACTACGAAATATCTCATAGATTAACATTTCAAGTCTCGTTATGCTTACATCATTTTAAACTTCATTTAGGATTAACTGTGCCATATGAATTATGCGTGAAATACATAATATAAAGTAATTGAAACAACATGTACAAACAAGGCCAATGAAAGTGGCACTTAATGTCTGCGTTAACAATGCGTCTCACTAGACTGTCCATATCCCTCTCTTATCTTACACCTATACATTTAACCTACGCATTTCATAGACCGTTCACATTGTTTACTTACACAATGCACTTGTGCATTTCATAGACCGTTCACAATGTTTACTTAGACAATACACATGTGCGTTTCATAGACCGTTCATAGTATCATCTATACAATACACATGTGCATTTCATACACCGTTCACAGTGTTTACTTACACAATACAGCTGTGCATTTCATAGACCGTTCACAATATTTACTTACACAATACAAATACACCTGTGCATTTTATGGACCGTTCACAGTTTTTACTTACACAATACACCTGTGTGTTTCATAGACCGTTCACATTATTCACATATCATACACCTATGTGTTTCATAGTCCGTCCATAGGATAACATACTACATTATATACCCATGCATTTCATAGCTTGTACATAGGGTTCACCTATATCATTATACACCTATGCATTTCATAGCCCTTCCATAGGGTCACATATTACATTATAATACACCTATGCATTTCATAGATCATCCATAGGATTACATATCATATTACACACCTATGCGTATCATAGACCGTCCATAGTGTTCACATATCACGTTGTACACCTATGCATTTCATAGACCATCCATAGGATTCACATATAAAATACGATACACCTATGCGTTTCATAGACCGTCCATAAGGTTCATTTATATTATACACCTATGCTTTTCATAGACTGTCCAAAGTGTTTACTTACATAATACACCTATGCGTTTCATAGACCATTGAGGATCATAACACATCATTATGAACATCACCGTATATAAACCAAAAGCGACATGACTAGCGCTACATTTAAGGTCGTAAGTTCTCGTATCATTGGAACACTTCATATTCATGTTCATACTCATCATGGAGGAACACAACTCATTACGTTAGCATACATATGGTAAATCAATAAGTCAATTTCAATGGCACATGGCCCAAATACGTTATCCATAAGATTTATTGTCACTTAGCATAGGACATCCCTCTTCCACTTCATTATATACTCTCTTGTCATCTTAAGGTCATTAGCTAAGTTCATGATTCTTGAGGACTTAACATCAAAGTCATTTACATTAATTATTTTTGTAGCATACATAATATGATTGAAATCATAGGGATATACAACACATCGTAATTCTCATTTTGGCAAAGGACCACATTTCATGTTCGAACCATCACTTACTTGTACTTGCCATGGATGATCATAGGACATCAAGAATATTTAAAATATTAGGAACACCATAGCCTCTCCTCGTGAGGGAATAGGAGCCTATAACATATTGGAAACATAAGTACAAATACGTTCATCTCATAACCTTTCACACCATATATCAGTTCTCAATTACTTTAACTACTTATGCCATCATTATTTCATTGGCTCCCTTAGCCATACATATTATGCTTCATTCACGGCACTGTTTCCATATATCATATTCCGCACTTTCATTTCTTTACTTTCAAGGATTGCCATCATAAACATCATAATATAGAATAATCTTGAAATATCATTTCCCAAAAGGGCAATACACAATTTCAAATCATGAATATGTAAGAACTCAAAACATATTGGAAATACCTAGCAAGCATAGCATTAGTTAGAACAACCACATTTGGACATCATTTTAGTAGATAAGCTTTTGGATAATTCTATTTTCATAGTCAATTTGGAATAGTTGAATCAAGGCTCATTTCATATTATTTCACACATCATTTCATTTGATTGACGCTATTGGCCATAAATATAACTTTCATTCTTGGCACGGTGTCCACACTTTATATCCCCAGCTCACTACTTTCACATTCAAGCATCTTTATAGATTATCGAAAACAAAGAATCTCTAATCACGACTTTTAGTACACCTATGAGCAATTAAGAGTCTTAAGCACATTGAAACTTCCTACACAAATTGGCATAATAGCCTTCACTTGAAACACTACTTGGAGTCATAATATTTTTATACCCAACTCATGCTTTGAACACATTCCAGAAGGATAACAACATATGATAAGAGCATCCGGAACAAATTTTGAACATATACCTTTCAACACAAAGCTTATTCGGAATGGTTAATTTATAATGAATAACTCGGGACTTACAAGAACATCATGGGATTCAATTATAGGAGAGAAGTTTAGCCAACATACATTGCTTGAGCTTCCCTTAGATTACCACAACGCCCCAACACTTCTAGAAATTCCAATCAACTAGATATATAACAAAATTGAACCATAATTAGAGTCACAACCCAAATCGGAGGGCCACGACTGACACTTGGTACCTACTCAACCAAACACCATGTACCTTATCCTTATTTACTATAAGACTCGTCACGGGCCATGATAGTCCACATCTATATATATAATTAACAATATTAGAACTTAACTCACATAACTAATTCAAAAAGATTTATATAGATACATAGGGGCCGACATGGCCGTTGACATGTCATACCTAAAACTATACACAGGACACTGTCTGCAAAACCTCTAAGAAAACATAACCGTATTATATAAGTCAGGACATGATTCCCGACTTCCTCATAAAACAAAATAACATATATAGAACCTGACTCGGCAATACTCCAGGAGGAAGTGGAGCTAACAAACCAAAATCTGATATCTAGAGGCAACCTATAGTGGATGGTCCTCACCTCGCCTATCTACACCTGCATGGCATGAAACAGTGCCTCAAGAAAAGGGACATCAGTACAAGAATGTACCGAGTATGTAAGCCAGAAATGAACCGTAATAATAAGATACTTTCTCATGGAGGGATAAAAGTCAATTTATAACCTCTGACTTGTCGTTGAGGGCCATAACATATTGAATAAGACCTATCTCGTATATATAAATAAAACTACAATATAATAGTTCTGATTACATCATTCTCGTGACGTTAACTGCCCAACTGATCAGTGGTAACTGCCCGACCGGCCATAGCGCGGTGGTAAATGCATGACTACCCGACCGACCGTAGCTCGGTGGTAAATGTGTAACTGCCCAACCGGCCGTAGCTCGGTGGTAAATGTGTAACTGCCCAACCGTCCGTAGCTCGGTGGTAAACAATGATGCATATAATACCATTATGAACATTAACATCTTTATCAAATACCTCAATAGGGAACTAGATACATACTCAGACATGCCTGAATATCATTTTACAGGAATGAATAACGTAGACCTTCTTAGTTACTAAGACTAGAACCATTTATGAAATAATATTACGTTTACGTATCGTTACTTGGATAATGCAAAAAGGAAAGAAGGGATAGCCTTACTATACCTGAGCCGGTTCTCTGGACAATCTTTCTGACACACGACAATTGCGACAAAACTCGGGATGGCAAGATCGCAGTAGGGAAAAATCCGTATGATATTCTTGAGAAAGATTATATCAGGCTTCTTTAGAGTCACGTTGTTAAGATGCTTAAGGAATTTCTTCTACTTGAGTTCTTGAATTCATGCTGGAATATCCGTTGAATAACACTTAATATAAGACCTCCCTTTGAATTAGAGAGGTTTCAGGCTTTAAATGGTTGGGCCCCACATATTAATGACTAAGCCACATAATATATATAAATGTGCCACCTTTCACTCATATTATAAGAGTCATAGTTTTTAAATTGGGGGGGCTGCCACGTTAAGCCTCCTTAAACATATCCAATTTTTCACCCCTTTTCCTTAATTAACTTATTAATCCCCCACTAATCAAATAATTAACCAATTATTCACATAATTAAGAATTATCTCAAATTACTTAAAATACTACTCACTTGACACACTTTATATACCCTACTATCATGGTCATGTGGTAGATTGTATGGCACTAGTCCAAAAATACCGGGTATTGTAGCTCGGACCGTATTTTATCCCAAATCGACAACCTTCAACAAAACTCATTTACCCTTTATCTTTCACGGAACTTACTTATCACCTATAATAAATAGCATAAATGCTCATAACCTCAAAAATAATCTCATCCCCAAGTCTACGTCGATTAACTTATGACGAAACTTTAACGTATGAAATGCGGGATGTAACATCCTTCTCCCCTTAGAAACATTTGTCCTCGAATGTTTAAACTTTCAAGATGTACATAACTTACTCATGTATATATCTTCCCGGGCTATACTCCAATGAAACAAATATCAGGCTCTCACGGGGTCAGGACATCATCCCTCTATAAAACTACTTCATAATTCATTCGTCACCTACGATTCTGTTAATCTATCTTCTAGGCGGTGACACCTACTAGTTGAAATCCTAATAATCGGGTTCATTACTTTCTATTCCATTATACTAACTTTCCCAAAATCTTGCGTACTATATGTTGTTTCCTCCCTTGGGCGTTAGCGCTATCAGAGTCTAGCTTCTTAATGTCCTAGGTTACTCCCCTCTCCTCCCTTAGTCCATTATCCCCGGGTCCTTACATTTCTTTTCAAGCTAGCCTTGGTTTCCCTCAACCCTTCACACGTAATGTCAACTCACTCTTATATTAATCAAATTAACTAGGCAATTTGCACTAATAAGATCGAACATTACCCGTAGTCACAGTACCTGATGCCTCTTCCGGTGTAGCCTCTGGGTCCTGATGGCCTGCCAAAGCATACATGCGGTTCTGACTATCGCCAGAGCTAGATAATCCACCCCTGGCTCTACCTCTACCATTTGATGCCTGAGGGCCTCGCTCTAGAGGGCATACTAAAGAGGAGGAGACTATTATAGATCTGGTGGGCTGAACCATCCCACTTATGTCCTTCATATGACAATCCCTCATGTAATGACTAGGGTCTCCATAGGTATAGAATACATTAGATCCCTGACGACATTGCCCAGAATGAGCTCTACCGTATTGACTGCACCGCGGAGGAGGCACCCACATCTGCAGTGAATCCTTCCGACTTTGAAAATCTGAAATTATCGAGCCCTGACCTGATTCAGAATAGACAGATCCCTCATAATGCGGCCTCTGCAACTATCGAACACTATTAACAGGATATGGTGGCATAGGATCGCCCGAAAAATCCTCAGGTTGTCTAGCAGACCTAGCCTTCTTACGCTGACCATCATAACGATTCTCGTATTGCTTTAATTTCTGATTCTCCAAATTCTGAGCATAGGCCTGGATTCGGGAAATATCCATACTATCAAGTAGAGTGGACGTGAAACACTCATTAATCAGGTGCGGCCCAAGCCCTACCACAAACCGATGCACTCGGTCATTCATCTCAGCCACAATCGAAGGGGCATACCTCGCCAAGGAATCAAACTGGAGACTATACTCCCGCACACTCATATTCCCTTGTTTAAGAGCTAAGAACCTGTCTACCCTTGCCTAACGAATCTCTGCCGGCAAGTAATGATGCAAGAAAGCCCCTGAGAAATCTTCCCATACTCTGGAGGTGTATTTGTCCCTCTAGACAATTCCCAAGTTTCATACCACAGAACCATAACATCCCGCAATCGGTAAGAGGCCAACTCTACTGACTCAGTATCTGATGCATGCATCACCCTCAAAGTCCTCTGCATCCTATCAATAATGTTTTGCGGTTTCTCATCCTTGTTGGATCCGATAGACACTGGAGGGTCCAGGTTGATGAAGTCTCGAACTCTCACGCTAATAACATTGTCGACGTAACCAACACCTGTACCTACCTGACACTGAGCCTGAGCGGCTACCAAACTAGTCAACAACCGTACTGCACTCCGCATATCCATATCCTCATCCTGAGAAATAGGTGGAGGTACTGGGTTCCTCCTAATTTCCCTGGGTACTGACGAAATCGGAGAACTATGCGAGGGTGTTACACTTCCCCTCGGGGCCTCACTCTGGCCGTCACTAGACATTGATGCTCTACCCATGCCCTCATCTGCCATTGTTTTACCCTTCTGACTAGTTGTAGCTTTCCTGGTCATAGGCATCGCTGTATATATAAAACAAGTAGAAAGTCAGGGGCTTTATTCCCTACGACTTTGCTCAATTGCACGATCTAATATCAAGAAGGAAGGGTAACCGGTCCCTAAGTGCCCTTTAGTTTCCTGTTTAAACAGCGTGGTGCATAACACATTTATAAACAAGACTCTACTAGACACAGCTTGCATAAAACCCTAGGACAGATCGGCTTTGATACCAATTTTGTCACGACCCAAATCGGAGGGCCACGACTTACACGCGGTGCCTACTCAACCGAGCGCCATGTACCTTATCCTTCTTTACTACAACACTCGTCACGGGCCATGATAGGCCATATCTATATATATAATTAACTATTATAACTTAACTCACATAACTAATTCAAAAAGATTTATATAGATACATAGCCCGACAAGGCCGTTTTCATGTCATACCTAAAACTATACACAGGACACTGTCTGCAAAACCTCTAAGAAAATATAACCGTAATATATAAATCGGGACAGGATTCCCGACATCCTCATAAAACAAAATAACATATATAGAACGTGACTCGGGCAATACTCTTGGAGGAAGTGGAGCTCACCAACCAAAAGCTAATATCTGGAGGCAGCATATAGTGAATGGTCCTCACCTCGCCTATCTATACCTGCGTGGCATGAAACACAGCACCCCAGGAAAAGGGACATCAATACGAAGAATCTACCAAGTATGTAAGGTAGAAATGAAACATAATAATAAGATACTATCTCAGGGAGGGAGAAAAGTCAATTTATAACCTCTGACTTGTCACTGAGGGCCATAATATATAGAATAAGACCCATCTCGTATATATAAATAAAACTATAATATAATAGTTCTGATTACATCATTCTCGTGGCATTAACTTCCTAATTGATCAATGGTAACTGCCCGACCGGCCGTAGCACGGTGGTAAATGCATGACTGCCCGACCGGCCATAGATCGGTGGTAAATGTGTAACTGCCCAACCGGCATAGCTCGGTGGTAAATGTGTAACTGCCTAACCGGCCGTAGCTCGGTGGTAAATGATGATGCATATAATACCATTATAAACATTAATATCTTTATCAAATACATCAATAGGCAACTAGATACATACTTAGATATGCTTGAATATTATTTTACAGGAATGAATAACGTAAGCCTTCATAGTTACTAAGAGTAGAACCATTTATGAAATAACATTACATTTAAATATCGTTACTTGGATAATGCAAAAAGGAAAGAAGGGATAGCCTTACTATACCTGAGCCGGTTCTCTGGACAATCTTTCTGACACACGACAATTGCGACAAAACTCGGGATGGCAAGATCGCAGTAGGGAAAAATCCGTATGATATTCTTGAGAAAGATTATATCAGGCTTCTTTAGAGTCACGTTGTTAAGATGCTTAAGGAATTTCTTCTACTTGAGTTCTTGAATTCATGCTGGAATATCCGTTGAATAACACTTAATATAAGACCTCCCTTTGAATTAGAGATGTTTGAGGCTTTAAATGGTTGGGCCCCACATATTAATGACTAAGCCACATAATATATATAAATGTGCCACCTTTCACTCATAGTATAAGAGTCATAGTTTTTAAATTGGGGGGGCTTCCACATTAAGCCTCCTTAAACATATCCAAATTTTCACCCCTTTTCCTTAATTAACTTATTAATCCCCCACTAATCAAATAATTAACCAATTATTCATATAATTAAGAATTATATCAAATTACTTAAAATACTACTCACTTGACACACTTTATGTACCCTACTATCATGGTGATGTGGTACCTTGTATGGCACTAGTCCATAAATACCAAATATTGTAGCTCGGATCGTATTTTATCGCAAATCGACAACCTTCAACGAAACTCATTTTCTTTGATTCGTTTACCCTTTATCTTTCATGGCACTTACTTATCACCTATTATAAATAGCATAAATGCTCATAACCTCAAAAATAATCTCATCTCCGAGTCTACGTCGATTAATTTATGACAAAAATTTAACGTACGAAATGCGGGATGTAACAATTAGGGAGAGATTCATAGTTTTAGCTCAGTTAAAATTTTCATCAAGCAATATGTGTGAAATTTCCACTACAAGGTTTCTATGGTGGAATCCTTTCACCCCACAACAAATCGTTTACCATTTTTAGTTCAACAACCTCCACACTTAAGAATCATACTTCTTATTACCTACTTTTAGTCTAAATCCCGAAATTTTAGGGCTAGGGGTAGAACATTACCTCTTAGATGAAGTTCTAGTGATTGGTTTCCTTGATTCTTGAAGATTTGGGCAAGAACGGATGATTTGAATGCTAGGTATTCTCCTTCTCTCTCTAAAATACTCACTTCTGTCTAAAAATCAAATTTTTACCTTGCAAAATGACCCCCTAAGGCCTTATATCTAAATTGGGTCGGATAAGAAAATTTCCAAAAATGACCCCCAAAATCAAATTTGTGGTAGCAGAATAAGTATGTGGCCAGCGGAATGGACACAAAATGGCATGTCAATTTCGCGATGCAATTCTGCGATAGAAGAATCAATATGTGGCCATCGGAATGGCCACAAAATAATTTTCAAATTTTGGGTTGCTTCTGGTCCATTCCGCGATGACATTTTGCGATAGCATAATCATTCCGCGGCCATTACGCAATAGCAGAATCATTATATGGCCAGTAGAATGGCCACAAAAGTATTTGAAAATTTGCCAACTTTCGGCTTCACTCCGTGACGGATATGCGGTCCGCGGAGTGATTTTGCGGTCGCACAATGGACCGTAGAAACTCCATTTTCTGCAATAATTTACCTCTAACTCACCAATGCATTGTACAACCCAAAATATTCGCACCGTGAGTCGTTTTCAACAACTTTCAAATACATTAGCCTACCTCGGCACCACGAAACCCCGGGTTATAGGTAATATTTTACGGGGCCTTACAAGTAGTGACGAGGTAAGTCAAGACATTTATTAGTCAAGGAAAATCTGAACAAAGTTTTAATATAAAGCTATCAGAGAAAAGAATATCAATATAAGGCTAACAATGTAGAGAACGTTCATATAAGCTAACTACGGAAATAGAGGCAACATATAACAACATGAAGTAAACATGTGATAAAGCCGCAAAATAATCATTATAGAAATAGAAATAAGGGTGAAGCAAAGTAAGGAAAACAAATGATGGTCTAAATAATCAAGACATTTCAATATGAGATTTCCAACAAGAATCACCCCGAGGTACCACACTTCAAAATCACAAATCACAAATCATAATTAATAAATCTTCGTTATATCACCGCTTGAGTCTTACATTGGATTTTATAAAACATTATTCCCGAAATAGCTTCATGCACTTTAGGCCCCTTATCTCATTGTGTGGCTTCAAGTAATCTCCCTTACTAGCAACACGCGTATCAATCCCACCTTATCTCGCTGCATGTGCGTCAATATCACCACCCTTATACTGCCGCGTGCCGCATTACAACACAATAATCAACTCATACCACACTTGCCCATGTACCACAACATTGCCAAAACAACAATACCAATAACACAACCAAGATAGCCAATGGCTCAACAACAATGTATACAAGAGTCTCGACAATAACCTAATGAAATGAAAGAATAAACTCAACCAAGAAAGATGTTCCATGTAATATTAACTACCAATTAAATGCAAAAAAGGTAAACTCAACAATGGAAGATATAGCATGTACTAACCAATTCAATAAAATGCAAGAAATGATAAAGTCAACAATGAAGGATATAACATGTGATAACAACTTCAAATAAATGCAACTCTGAACAAGCCAAGATTCTAAAACCGGTCAATGTCAGCATATAAGCCCGTGTACACACTTGTCACTCATGTACACATCTTTCACATAAATCAAACAGTGCAATTTAACCCAAATCATACGGGGTAGTTCATCCATTCATAGTAAGGCAAGATACTTACCTTAACTAGGCCAAATCATCACTCTAAAATGGCCTTTCCTTTAGAATTCACCTCCACACGACTCAAATCTAACCCAAAATGACCTAATAATATCAAACAATGCAAGAGAAACCAATTCCGATAAATAATCTCATGATATTTACACAATTTCCCAAAAGTCAACAAAAGTAAACCCCAAGCAAGCCTAGTCATGTCACGAACCCAATTTCCCTTTGTAGGATGTCGTGATGGCACCTAGTCACTAAGACTAGGTAAGCCTAACATACATGCAATATTAATTGAGAATTTATAATGAACCTTTAAATAACACAACCATTATCATATAAAGAAACTCTGTAACTCAAGAGAAACACAACTTTCCAAAATCCAGCGAATACAAGTCACAAGCTATATAAGATGGTACTGAACATCCCTATACATCAGTGTCTATAAAAGGATATGAAAAGAAAATAGACTAGATAGAAGGTGACTCTGAGGCCTACGGATGCCAGCATGTATACCTTGAAGTCTACAAACTAGGCTCGTCTCACGGGTGCTTGGACTGGTAAAAGGTATTTGGATCTGCACAAATAGATGTGCAAAAGCATATCATGAGTACACCACAATGGTGCCGGTTAGTGCCAAGCCTAACCTCGGTAGAGTAGTGACGAAGCCAGGTCAAGGCCCTACTGGAATAAATAAGAAGCTGGACAAGTATATAACATTAAGATAATGATAGCAATAGAAATGAGACACTAAAGAAATACACAAAGATTAGCTACACTAAACTAAGGCAAATAATGCATCATGAAAGGAAAACAAGTAATTCTATGACACAGAGAAATGCAACATAACACAAGTGAAGTAATAGAAAAGTATTAACAAGAATCACTACTGAGGTACTGCCTCGTAGTCTCAAATCAAAACATATTTCACAATCTTTCCTTATATTACCGCGGATCCTTGCATTTAGTTGTGAAAATCATTTTTCCCAAAATAGCATCGCGCGTTTTAGCCCACCTTATCTTACCGCGTAGATTCAAGTAGTTCCCATACTAGCAACACGCGTATCAAGCCAACCTTATCTTACCGCATGCGTTTCAACCCCAAGCCTTATACCACCGCATGCATATCAATATCACAACGTATCACAAATTGCACCTCAAGTGCCCAATATCACAACTTGCCAACGAAATCAACAATAATGGTGCTTTCACAATAAATAGCCTATGGCTTCACCGCAATATGCACAAGAGTCTCACAATAATATCCGGAAGTGAATAACTAACTCAACAAGAATAGTGATGATGATTATAACATGTTAGGGTAACTCAATTAAGACATGAAAGGAATCTACATAGCTAAATCCGGTAAATTTCCATATTTAGCCCGTGTACACACTCGTCACCTTGCGTACACTGCTTTCACATATCTCACTTAACGCAAACCAACACCAACCCTAATGGTAATTCCCCCTCACAAAGTTAAGCAAGACACTTACCTCAAAACACGCTAACTCAATCCACTAGTACGCCCTTCCATCGATTACCCAACTTCGGACGACTCGAATCTAACAAAAACAACTTCATACCATAATATAAACTATAGAAACTATTTCGAACAATCAAGTTACGATTTTACAAAGAAACATAAAGTCAACTTGGGCATGCGACTTGGACCCTGACAAAAATTCAAAAATCCGAACACTCAGAGAGTATGCTTCTACGGACAAATGACCGCACCTGCAGTTCCAGCTGGGCAAGGCCAACTTCGCTTCTACGGTGCCTCACCTGCGGCCCGAAATGCGCATGTGCGATCGCACCGGAGATTCAACAATGCCTAAGGTCCAAATTTGTTCCTGATTCAATCTAAATCATACTCAGGGTCCCCGAGACCCCGTCCCAACATACCAACAAGTTCCAAAACACATAAAGAACCAACTCGAGGACAAAAATCATATCAAACAACATTGATTCTGTGAATCACAACACAATTCAAGCCAATTGAAACCATGAACTTCCGAATTCCAAAGTTAACGCCGATTCATACCAAAACAACTCTGATTTACTTCAAATTTTGCACACAAGTCATAAATGACATGACGGACCTGGTCCAACTTCCGGAATCGGAATCCGACCTTGATATCAATAAAGTCAACTCTATATCAAACTTTCCAACCTTCCAAACCTTCAACTTTTTAACTTTCGCCAATTCAATCTGAAACGACCTACCTTCAAATCAATATCCGAACACGCTCATACGTACAAAATCACCATACGGAGCTATTGGAACCGTCAAATTCCATTCCCTAGTCATCTACACAAAAGTCAAACTACGGTTTACTGTTTCGACTTAAGCCTCCAACTTAGGGACTAAGTGTCCCATTTCACTCTGAAACTCACCCAAAACCAAAACCAAATACCCCAGAAAGACAAATAACCACTATATAACACAGAGGAGGCAATAATTAGGGGATCGAGGCTAAAATACTCAGAACGACTGACCGGATCGTTCCAAGTCAACCCCGGGTCTGCCCAGTCAAAACCCGAGTACAAGAATAGATCTCGACTACACATAACCCCACGAGTCCATATATGTGTTTTAGTTTCAAATCCGAGTCGTATTTGACTCTCAAATCTCAAATTTTTATTTTTCAAAACATATACAAAATCTCCCAAACCTTCTATTAAATTCCTTGTATTAGAGGTTTAATCTCTTAACTAATCATGCAATAAATTTAAATAGATTAAGATCGCTTCAGGAATTTAAATATCTAAGGGCCTAGGGAAGTGCTTGTGTCAGGGAGAGTAACCCAACCAGGAACTAAACTCTACTCACATATACCCCTAACCACTCACGCTCATTCTTCCCTACATGTCTAAGTTCTAATAGCATACTTTCATTGCTAACCCCAACATCACAGTGATACCATACCACAAAATTGTATATACATTTCCCATGATAATTAATGCAGAATACCATAGGACTACAAGACAACCTATTCACATTGTTGTAACCACATTTCAAAAGCTAAGTGTATGATTCACTATAAATGACATGACATGTTAGGTATGATCAAAAGAAATCAACTTCAAGCATACATAGAGACAAGAGCATCATCAGATTTCTAATAGAAAACCAAAACCTTAAAATCACATGTTTTAGGAGTAAAGTAAATGCATTTTGTAAAATCCATGCTCACAGATACACTTCTCCATAACAACTTTTAGTTAGATTAATCAAATATTGGTTTTAAATTAAGTCTGGTGTTCTAGCACACACACAAGTTAACAATTTCAGTGGGAACTGCTAAAGAATGTTAACATTGATGTAAGTTAGCAGCCTAAGTTTAATTTCTTAGTGTCAAGAACCAAATCCTAACCTGTCGTGATGGCGCCTAACGTGGTACTAGGTAAGCTGGCATTTCACAATATTCCAACACGTTTAATAGAAAATGAGTTTTAGCAGTTTTAAATAATGAAAAGTTCTCTTAAACGGGATAGAAAACCCAAAATATAACACGGAAACTCCCAACATCGGGGTGCCACAGAGTTCAGGATAATCTAAATATCACAAGTTTGGAAAAAATACTATTTATGATAGTCCGAAACTAAACTAAATAACGGAAAGACAAGGAAGGAGAAATAAGGTCTGTGAACACCGGGCAGCTAACTTGAAATCTCCAAAGGATCAACTGCGCAGAGAATAGACACCCACCATGTTTGGAAACACCTCGATCTGCACATGAAGTGCAAGGTGTAGCGTGAGTACAACCAACTTAGTAAGTAACAAGACTAAATAAATAACTGAAAATAGTGATGAGCTTCATAGTTATAGTTCAATTGCAGAAATCTCAATATAAGTAGGTAGGTATGCTTTCAAGTCCGTCAATTTTAGTCAAATAAGTTAATTGATGTCAAATCCAAGTAAAACAAGATGTAATACCTCTCAAAAAATTCAAGATAGTGATATATGGCAGCTAAGTGCAACAATAATGAAATCAAATGCACCCTCTCAAAGCAACAGCCACTCTGCACTCAGTACTCGGCCCTCGCACTCAATAGGTACTTGCACTCACTAGGGGTGTGTACAGACTCATGAGGGGCTCCTTCAGCCCAAGCGCTATAATCTACATGGACAACTCACGTGTTGCATGGACAACTCACGTGCTATAATATCAATATCGGGATCCGCACAGATAACTCACATACTACACTGACAAGTCACGTGCTATAGTATCAATATCTTCTCAATCAGGCCCTCTACCTCACTCATTCATCATTCTCTCCAGTCTTTCAGCTCACAACACTTATGCTGAGCAGCCCAAATCGATGATATGAGATGTGAAAATATACAATTACAGAGACTGAGATATAATATGTAATAATGAATGCGACTGAGTACATGACTGCAATTAAACAAATAATGCAACAACAAATAACGACCACAATGGGTCCCAATAATAACATCATATAGCCTAAACATGATTTCTAGCAACAATTACAGCTCGGGTGCTCTAACACATAGAGTACAACAGAAGTGTTCAGATAATATAGCTACACAATTCCATGAAATCGACTAAATCATAATTACGCGGTGCACACCCACACGCCCGTCACCTAGCATGTGCGTCACCTCAAAACCAACCACAACACAGAATACAAACTCTCATTCGACTACGAGTCCATCAATACTAAAATTACTCAAATCCGATACAAAAATCTTGATAAAAACCTCAAAATCTAGTTTAAGAACTTTTCTTCATTTTCTCTAGTTTTCCACCCCAAATCACAAATTTAATGATGAAATCAAAGGGATAATCATGGAAATTAACCAAAAATAGCTAGGAATCACTTACCCCAAACACCACATGAAAATCTCTCCAAATATCGCCTTCCGCCGAGCTCCTAAATCAATTTTTATGTTATAACTCAAACCCACGTTTTTTAAACTTATAAATTTGCCCAGTTAAGTCTTCATCATGAACGTGACCTTCACCTCGCGTTCGCGCAGCACAATTAAGTCTACTTCCCAAAACATTCTACGCGAATGCGTTCAAGCACACACGAACGCATTGCTTTGCTGACCGCATACTTCAACAACAGGACCTTCCTTCCTCGAATGCGTAGATCAAATGTGTGGGGTCCCAGCTGCCTCCTCTCTTTTTCGTAAACGTGTCACCATTCTCGTGTTCCTGATGCACCCACTGCCCAAACCATTGCGAAAGCGGCCCCCCTTTTCATGAATGCGAAGAAAATATCCTCACCTACCACAAGCTACCCTTCGCGAACGCGGAACTCCCCTTGTGAATGTGAAGAAGGCAACCAGAACTGGACACCAACAAATTCTTTAGCAATTTCCCAAGAGCTAAATCGATCCGTTAACCATCCGAAACTCAGTCGAGGCCCTCGGAACTTATTCGAGCCCTCAAATAACAACAAACAACACCAAAAACACGAATCTCACATAGATTCAAGCCTTATGAACTTTGAACTTCCAATTTCAACAAACGATGCCGAAACCTATCAAATCACGCATGATTGACCCCAAATTTTGCACAAAAGTCACAAATGACACCATGGACCTACTCCAACTTCCTAAATTTGAATCCGACCCCGATATCAAAAAGTCCACTCCCAGTCAAACATTTCTAAAACTCCAACTTTTGCCATTTTAAGACTTATTCAATAACAGACCTCCAAATCACATTCTGGACACGCTCCTAAGTACAAAATCACCCAACAGAGCTAACAGAACCATTAAAACTCCATTCTGGAGTAGTTTACACATAAGCCAACATCTGGTATACCTTTTCAACTTAAGCTTCCAACCTTGAGACTAAGTGTCTAAATTCATTCCAAAATTCTTCCAGACCCGAACCGACTACGCCAACAAGTCACATAACAGCTATTAACAACAAAATGAGCAGTAAATGGGGGAACGAAACTACAAATCTCATAACAACCGACCGGGTCGTTACAACCTCCCCCTCTTAAACAAATGTTCATCCTCGAACGAGTCTAGAAACGTACCTGGAGCCTCAAATAAGTGTGGATACCTTCTCCGCATCTTCCGCTCGATCTCTCAAGTAGCCTCCTCAACTAGCTAACCTCTCCACCGCACCTTCATAGAAGCTATGTTCTTTGACCTCAACTTTCAAATCTGCCAATCCAAAATGGCCACAGGCTCCACGTCGTAAGTCAAATCACTATCCAACTGGACTGTGCTGAATTCCAAAACATGAGACGGATCACCGACATACTTCCAGAGAATATAAACATAAAATACTGTATGCATATTCGACAAACTAGGTGGCAACGCAAGCTTGTAAGCCACCTCTTTAATACTATGAAGTACCTCAAACGGTCGAATATACCGAGTGCTCAACTTGCCTTTCTTCCCAAACCTTATAGCACCCTTCGTGGGTGAAACCTTGAGCAGAACCTTCTCCCCAACCACATAAGCAACATCACAGACCTTCCTGTCGGCATAACACTTTTGTCTAGACTACGCCGTGCGAAGCCACTATTAAATCAATTTATCTTTGTCCAAAGCATCCTGAACCAAGTCAGTACCCAATAACCAAGCCTCACCTAACTCAAACCAACCCACTGGAGATCGACACCATCTCCTGTACAAAGCCTCATACAGAGCCATCTAAATGCTTGACTGGTAAATGTTATTGTAGGAAAACTCTGCGAGCGGCAGAAACTAATCCCATGAACCTCCAAAATAAATGACACAAGCGCGTAGTGTGTCATCCAATATCTGAATAGTGCGCTCGGATTGTCCATCCGTCTGAGGGTGAAATGTTGTACTCAACTCAACCTGGGTGCCCAACTCTCGCTGCATGGCTCTGCAATACTGCGATGTAAATTGTGTTCCCCGATCTGAAATGATGGACACTCGCACACCGTGAAGGCGAACAATCTCGTGGATGTAAATTTCAACCAACCGCTATGAAGAATAAGTAGTCCCAAAGGATGAAGTGCACAGACTTGGTCAGTTGATCCATAATTACCCAAATATCATCAAACTTCCTCGAAGGCCTTGGCAGCCCAACTACCAAATCCTTGGTGATCCACTCCCATTTCCACTCTGAAATCCCTAACCTCTGAAGCAATCCACCCGGTCTCTGATGCTCATACTTTACCTATTGATAATTAAGGCACCAAGCTACAATACCCACTATATCCTTGTTCATTCTCTTCCACCAATAGTGCTGCCTTAAGTCCTGGTACTTCTTCGCGGTACCCGGATAAATGGAATACTGCGAACTGTGGGCCTCCTCAAGAATCAACTCACATAGCCCATCTACATTAGGCACACATATCCAGACATGCATCTGCAATACCCTATCATCGCCAATAGTAACATCTCTGGCAACACCATGCTAGACCTTGTCCTTGAGGACAAGCAAATGAGGATCATCATGATGGAGATTTTTTATCCAATCCAATAAAGAAGACCGAGAAACCACACAAGTGAGAACCCGACTGGGACTCTGAAACATCTAATCTCACGAACTGGTTGGCCAAGGCATGAACATCTACTAGAAGCGGTCTCTTACCAACATGAATGAATGCAAGGCTACACATACTCACCTAGTTTGTACTCAAGGCATCGACTACCACATTGGCCTTCCCAGGATGATACAGAATAGTAATATCATAGTCATTTAGCAGCTCCAACCATCTCTGATGTCTCAAATTTAGATCCTTTTGTTTGAACAAGTGCCGGAGGCTCCGATGATCTATAAACACCTCACAAGACACACCATAGAGATAGTGCCTCCAAAATGTCAATGCATGAACAATGGAAGCCAATTCCAAATCATGAATAGGGTAGATCTTCTCATGGGAATTCTACTGGCACAAAGCATAAGCAATCACTCTACCCTCCTGCATCAAGACACACCCAATGTCGATCCGAGAAGCATCACAATACACTGTATAAGAGCCTGATGCTGAAGGCAAAACTAGAACAGGAGTTGTGGTCAAGGCAGTCTTGAACTTCTGAAAGCTCTCCTCACACTCATCCGACCATCTGAAAGGAGCACCCATTTGGGTCAATTTGGTGAAGGGCGATGCAATAGACGAGAAACCCTGCATGAAGCGACGATAATAACCGTCCAAACCAAGAAATCTCTGAATCTCTGTAGCTGAGGAAGGTCTGACCCATCTCTGAACCGCCTTTATCTTCTCTGGATCCACCTAAATCCCCTCACTGGATACCACGTACCTAAAGAACGCCACTGAACTAAGCCAAAATTCACATTTGGAGAACTTGGCATAAAGCTTCTACTCCCTCAACCGCTGCAATACAATCCTCAAATGCTGGGCATGCTCCTCCTCACTATGAGAGTACACCGATATATCATCAATGAATAATATGACAAACAAGTCAAGATAAGGATGAAATACATTGTTCATCAGATGCATGAACGTTGCTGGGGCGTTGGTCAGCCCAAAAGACATCACAAGGAACTCATAATGATCATAATGGGTACTTAATGCTATCTTAAGGATATTGGAGTCCCGAATCTTCAACTGGTGATACCCAGAACCTCAAATCAATCTTAGAGAACACCCTCACTCCTTGAAGCTGGTCAAATAGATCATCAATGCATGGCAAAGGATACTTGTTCATGATTATAACATTGTTCAACTGCCTATAATCAATGCACATGCGCATAATACCATCCTTCTTCTTCATAAATAGAACCAGTGCACCCCAAGGTGACGCAGTAGGCCTAATAAACCACTTATCAAGAAGTTTCTGAAGTTACTCCTTCAACTCCTTCAACTTAGTTGGTTCCTGTCACGCCCCAAACTCGGGGAGCGCGACCAGCGCTCTACCGAGTGAACTCGGCCGAGCAAGCCTGTTAGACTTCCTTCTACCCAAACTCATCCATGAATAAAGAGGAGATGCACTCCATTAATCAAGCAATAAAAATATTTCATTAACAACTCACATTTAATTTCCATTAGCAGCTTCATTCATAATATCTAAATTATTACAAGTTTATAGATATAATGAAAAATATGTTTGCCAAATACCAACATTTCTAGTTCAATTCCCCATATCAAACACCACCCACAATCTGTCTACGGAGCATCTAAGTACAATAAAAGAGTAGTATGGAAGTGTCGGTAACAAGGCCCCGACTATACCTTAAAGGACAATGTACAACTGAAAAGACATCAGGCCCAGAATAGAGTAGGGCTCACCAAAACATGTTGAATAGATAGTGACTGCTAACGAGGACCAAAGCTGCCCGCTGATGAACCACCTGCATCCATTGAAGATGCAGCGCCCCCGGAAAAAGGGACGTTAGTACATATGGAATAGTACTAGTATGTAAAGCTAACTGTCCTCTTTCAAAATAGAATGCCAACATAAAAGGGAAAATCATGGAAACAACAATCAACAATAAATGATATCCAATTTCCAAGTTAAAACATATTAATTTCCAAAATACGAAGATATTATTATTTTTGGTTGGGAAATCTTCATCACTGATATACCGCTGTTCACAATATGACCGTTCACAATGCCAATATTCACAGTACCAATACCCATGTACTTTTAGCACGGACTCCGATCATGACCCGATCGGCTAGGCCATCTCATTAGAGACATCAACCACCATCACTCTCAATACCAATACCACCGTACTTTTAGCACGGAGTCCGATCATGACCCGATCGGCTAGGCCATCTCATTAGAGACATCAACCACAATCACAATTTAAATTACAATTTCAAGCACAATCACAACCATGTTTGCAGCATGGTGACCGATCACGACCCGATCAGCTAGGCTATCTCATCACAATGCCGTGTGTATCGACATCATCCTTTTCTATCAATAATCTCATCCCAAATAAAGGGAATAATTTTATCTCATAAATCTCATCCCAAATAAGGGGAATAACTTTATCACATCAATCTCATCCCAAATAAGGGGAATAATTTTATCACATCAATCTCATCCCAATTAAGCGGAATAATCACAATCCACTCCAACACAGGCACGTGTAGTTTCGGGATTAGGTTATTTCAATCTACCCTTCCTCAATGACTATCGATACTCCCAAAAACATTTTTTGATTTGCTTACAAAGGAAACAACAATACAAATGCATCTACCTCATAACCTTCCATACCTTATATAGCCTCATTGGCACTTTCAACAACTTTCAACATAATTATTTCATTGACTCTCTTGGTCGTATATATGATTCTTCATTCATGGCACAATGCACAATGGCCGTATTTCATATTCCACACTTTCATTTCTTTCTTTTCATGGATCATCATCATAAATATCAACATATATAATATTCCAGCAATCACAACTTTAAGTTCTTTGAAAATGATGAATTTAAGCACAATAGATTTCTCTCCAAGAAATGGAGTAAAATGATTGGCAATTGAAGCACAAGTTAAAATCATAAACAAGTAACACACCATTTATTCTTGAATTACTTTTGCCCAAAATGGGCAATACACAATTTCCACTCACGAATAGGTAAGAACTCAAAACATATTGAAAATACTCATAAAACATAACATTAATTAAAACAGCCACATAGGGGCATGACTTGAGGACATAAGCTTTTAGACAAATCTACTTTTAAAGTAATTTTGGAACAGTTAAATCAAGGCTCATTTCATAATGTTTCTCACGTCATCTCATTTCAATGGCACCTCTAGCCACAAGTATAACTTTCATTCTTGGCACAATGGCCACACATTATATCTTCAACTCATTTCTTTCACTTTCGAGCAACTTTATAGATTATCAACAACAAGGCCTTTCTAATCAAGACTTTAAGTACACATATGAGCAATTAAGATTCTTAGGCATATCGAGTTTTTCTCATACAATTTGGCATCATAACTTTCATTTGAAACATGACTCAAAGCCATAACATTTTAATGCACATATCATTCTTGAACACATTCCCGAAGGATAACATAATGTGATCATTGGAACACATTTTGAATACATACATCTTTCGACACTTTGCTTACTCAGGATAATCAAATTTATTAGGAACAACTCGGAACACGAGAATTAGGAACTTGAGTCAACAATACTTGAAACTTATGGGAACATCATGGAATTTATTTCTAAAAGAGTAGTTTATCCAACATACCTGGAATTTGCCCCTTAATAATACTACGACATTCCACCACACTAAATATTAGCAAGATTTCTAGGCCATCCTCAACTTCCATTAGCACATGCATGTCCAACAATTTAATCCCAAACCATCAATCTCATCAATTAAACAATTTTACAATCTCTACAACACCAACACAACCTAGGTTAGGCTTTTGTGGCCTCCAATCACCATCCCATAAGTCCTAACACATAGTTCATACATAAATAATCACCATAGATTAGTTAGAGATGGTAGACATACCTCTTGTAGACCAGATCTTGAAAGACCACTTTTGGGGTGTTCTTGAGATTTTGAAGAAATTCTATGGAATCCAATCAAAACCTTGTTGTAACTAGTGACTGAGCCAGAATCTCTGCCAAACCAGCCTTAACTAAATAAATCCAAAATGATCTGAATCCCGTCTGAAACGTACCTGATCCCCTTGGGACCCCGTCCGAATGTACAAATAAGTCCTATAACATAATACAGACTTACTCGAGGCCTAAAATCACACATAACAACATCAAAATGATGAATCACACCTCAAATCAAAATTTAATGAACTTTTAACTTCCAAAACGCGCGTCGAAACATATCAAATCAATCCGGAATGAACTCAAATTTTGCACACAAGTCTCAAATGACATAAGGAAACTATTCTAGTTCCTGGAGCCACAATCCGAATCCAATATCATCAAAGTCAACTTTCAGTTAAACTTATGAACTTTCCAATTCTTCAAATTTCCAATTTTCGGCAATTAGTGTCGAATCCTTCTAGAAATATCCAAAAGTAAATTTGGGCATACGCCCGAGTCCAAAATCACCATTCGGACCTAACAGAACCATCAAAACTTCATTCTGTGGCCAAATCGTAAAACACACTTAAAAATTCACCTTAGGTATTTATTGGGAGCCTTGGCCGGATGGGTGATGGAGAGAAAGCCCTAGTCTTGAAGAAATGACTTATCCCCTCTCTATACCCATCCTTGGGGTTATTTAATAGACTCCTACATGCACGGCCGCGCACCTGGGAAACTGGCCGTGCATCTGGTCGCGCACACAAGGTAAAAACTCCCAAATAAGCGCGGCCGCGAATCTGGGTGCGCATATGACATAAGTCCAGTAAAATTACCATAACTTTCTGTATACATATCCAAATGACTAACGGTTTGATGAGTTGGAAACTAGACTCAAAGGGATTTAATTTTATAGGCTGTTAATCACATAACTACTTACATATATGTATATATGCTCGTCCAAAGTTTGGTCTTATGCGTGCTAATTTGGAACTTTAGTCTATCATGTAATTTCCAGCTTGACTTAGACTTAGGGTTCTCCTTAGACCCCACACCACTTATAATATACCTTGTACACTTTTTATCATATCCAATTGACATCCATCATATTAATAGTCCTCGTCTGCACACAAAATAATATAATTAGTGCACATCAACTTTTTTAATAGCGCTTAAGTACTTCAAAATTTTTCCGTGGTGTTACACTTTTTTTATTACCTAAACATATATAAACTGACTCTTTCCCTTAAGAACATTGTCACACCATCCATCCTCAGAATGAGTCACCCGGTTCACACAAAAACTACTTTTGAAAAGAATCATGGCATTAAGAAAACCAAATTCTTATTATTTATGAAAACATAAGAAGATGCTACTAATAAAACAAGAACTAAAGTGGAAAATTAAAGAAGCTAATGAACAAAAACTACTAAAGATAGATAAACTACAAATAATAAAAGGAAGAGAATCATCAAATTATTACAGTCCAAATGTATACAAAATGTATCATATATCAAATCAAATAAACTCCACCCCCTAATCAAATAAAATCCACCCCATATCCCATTAGGTCAACCAACTTATCATCATCATCATCATATCTAGGAGTGGTGGGAGTGGCAAACACTGCACGCACTGCCTCAACAATGTCGGCAGTAAGGCATGGCTCATCAGACTGGCAAGCTAGTGCAACATGTGCAGATCGTGCGTATGGATCTGGGAAGGACTGTTCTGGGTCAAGTAACATATCAAAGGGTAGATCCCAGTCGTCACAAGTCTGGTCACCTCCTTCGTGAGCTTGTCAACCGATCTCTTGCTTGCCTGAGACTTCCTCATATTCTTCACTTCTTTGGCCAACTCCTCAATAACCGACTTGTGCTATACCATAGTGTCCATGATCATCTTATGGTTGTCCAGAATCTTCTTCAACTTCTCATCAAGATCATAGGAGACCTGTGGTACCTGTATAGATGACTACGCTGCAATAATACAATATATGTCAAACAACTTTGAAGTAGTCGTCTGTATCCAGTTGTTGAGACTCGCCAATGTATTAAAGACTCGTAGAGTGGATAATGGAGCTGTAAGCATGGGCACCGGCCTCGGAACTGTAGCAGGGGCTTCCCTAAGGGATGTGGTAAGACTTGAGGGTGGTGGTGGAGGCATAGTAGTAGCACTAGAAGAGGTCTCAATAGAGGTAGATGGAATGTCAGTTGTCTCGGTGACTACCACTCTCGGCTCATCAGACTGGCCTGTATTGGTAGAAGGCTGAGCTCTCTTCTTTGGGTTTGTCGCATCCCTCAACAAATACCAGTCAAATGGCTTCTTCGGCTTCACCTTGGTGTCATATGATCGTGGATCTAACTTTACATCAGTGAGATACTCTGTGATAGTGTTAGGGTAAGGGTGGGTCGTTTTCTTATGTTTTGCTACCAATGAAATATTGGCCGACATCACGGCACCCACATTAATTGGGTATTTGTCCCTGATAGATGCCATAAGAACATCACGAGGAAAAGGAAGATGAGTCTCATTCTGGAATGGATCTAGTCTGCTACAAACAAAGGTCTGCCATCCCTTCACCTCAAAGCAAAATGTGTTCCGCTAAATGGTAACCCCAACAGTGATCCATGGTTGTGGTGGCCCTGGTGGTGCTAAGATCTCTGCTAGCCAAGGTCAGACTTCTTCTTTCATTGCACATTTCTATAGGTACTCCCCTAGCACCAAGTCCTCAAACCCCAAGTAGGCATTTAGCGTGTGCTGATCAAACCTCATCTTGAGGTTGCGTACTTTACTCACCTTCATCCCCTTTTTGATGAGAGAAACATTTGCATACAACTCTCGGATGAGGTACTCTTTGGCATCTCCAGCTATCTCAGTAAACCACATCTAACCCTTTCTTGGTCTGAACTTCCTCAACATTGTCGGGTTGTATTTATCCAAATCCTTCAAGGGAAACTACTGCCCAAGTGTCAAGGATCATATTGGCCACCACATACGGAAGTCAGTAAAGGTTGCCAAGCTAACAAACCTAACCTCCCATATCTCCTTTTTCTTTAATCTCTCCACACCCATGGATGTACCATCTCCACCTCTAACATCATTGGGGATATCCTATACAGTCTGTGCATTTGTGTCTGGGGAAACTGCTGTATCAGAGGTCTGGCTAGCACTTTCTGACCCCTCGGAAGTGTTGTGAGATGAGGAGGCCTCATCTAAGAGCTCAACTCTCCCCTATGGCCTAGACTGTGTTGGTGTCTGCTCCTCCTGAATATAGGCTGAGTTTCCCTCCAAAGCTTCTCTAGATGGGACATAGGAACAAGACTCGGAGAGGTTTGCACCTCTCCATATACATGTTGTGGCCTTCTTCCTAATGGTTTTCGGTTGGCCAAGGGGCAAGTTACCTCTACCTCGACCCCTAGAGGATTCACCTTTTCCTTTTGTAGTTTCACCGCTGCGGTGCGATCGAACCATTGTCTGTATCAAAGAAAAGAAAATTGTTAGTTGCAACTCATCATTCAACCTATGCAAGACTTATGTAGGCAAGGGAGAACATTGTGGACACAATGAAATTATGACAAAAATAACAGGCTACTGGAATTGGGATCTGCAGTCCGCAGATATTTTATGTGCGGTCTCAGATAGAAAGTGCGTATCGCACAATCACTAGTGTGGCCACACATTTATCAAAAACTATCAAAGGCCCAGAAGCCCCTCTCTGACGATAGTCCAGAGGAAGTTTTGCCATCGCAGAATACATCTGCCGTCTGCACATGTTTGAGTGTGACCCCTTTAAGATTTCTACAGTCCGCACAATTAAAGTGCAGCCGCAGATGTACTTGCTTCACCAGATTTCCCAAAACACCTAAACTGCAGAAGAAACAAATTCAAGTGCGGCCGTAGATTTTAAAAATTACGCACATGCATTCTTTTTCTACTTAGATCTTGCAATTACTTCTACAAATAGACATGGCAACATGGTATAAACATGAAATCTCATTAACACAACCCATTATAGCCTGTATTATCAACTACCCAATTCAGATCTACCCCACATGGGCACATGGATGAACTCTAATAACATATGGCCTAAAAGAAATTAAAATTTTAAAAGTTAAACTAACAGAAAAAATTTACACGAAATGAACCATACTAGATAGAGTGAGTGCACTAGGTGTATAAGCACATGGTGGTACTACTCTTGGTAACACCTTTTATCGTATCACATGTCAAACCACATTGTCCGTGGTGGTACTACTCTTGGTAACACCTTTTTCGCATCCGGTATGTCAATGATGTGTTCCCTAGATGGGTTCACCTCCTCTTGAGTCTCTTCCACACTATCAAATATATCAAATAGAACTTCCTTATTTGGTTGAGCAACATTGTTCGGGATCTATTCTTCTTGCATTACATTATCATCATCAGCAAGTTGCCTTCCACTTGAGGTGGGTGCATTCCCGCCTCATCCACTTTGTGACAACTGCCATAGCATGCCCCATATTGGTACCACCCTTTGGGTTTACCACCGTGTCACTTGTTAGTTCACCCTTAGGTCAAGAATTTAGAGCTTGAGAGATTTTCCCCATTGAACTTCTAGATTGCGGATTGATGTGTTGTGTGAGGCAAGTTGGGTATCCGAGTGGACATTCTTTTGGTGGTTTTCTTAGTTGTTGATACATTGGGGGCCTTTGTAAACCTGACCCCCAGCGGCCTTGATTGTTACCCCGACCACTTTGGTTGTTTCCTCCCCAATTTCCTTGGTTGTTTCCACTACAGTTTCCTTGATTGTTGTTGTTATGCCAAATCCCTTGATTGTTAGAACTACAATCGCCATGATTGTTTTGTTGTCACCATTGTTGTTGGTTTGGGCCTTGGATATTGTTTATTTTCACTTGAAAATTGTTGACATATTGCACTTCCTCCTCTTGCTCATTATAAGAATAATCTTGAACAAAACCTCCATCACCTTGCATATAGTTGTCAACTCGGGTTTTCATTTGTGGACCGTTAGTCCTCTTCTTGTTCACCATAACATTCACTCTCTCCATAGCATGAACTTTCTTAGATTTAGTTGAGCCTTTACTAGTTGAGTCATCGTAGTGGTCAATTCGGCAATGACTTGCCCATGCTCTTGCAATTATCTGTGGAGGTGGATCATATTCGGATCACCTTGTGGGACATTGGCACGGGATTTCCAAACCGATGATGTCTTCTCTATCTCATCTAGAATGTTACACGCCTCCGCATAAGGGCTATTCATAATGTTCCCAGCGGTTAGTTGATTCACTACACATTGATTGGTTGTGTTAATCTCTCGATAAATGGTTTGTTGCAACATGTTTTCCGTCATATCGTTGATGGTACATTCCTTAACTATTGTTCCATAGCGCTCCCAAATTTTAGTGTAGTGGTTCATTCGGCTCTTATTTGAATGCCAAGATCTCATCTAGAAGTGTAGCCATGTGCCCCGGAGAGAAAAACTTAGCAATGAACTTGGCCGCCAACTCATCCCAAGTGTGAATTGAATGGTTCAACAAACATTCCAACCAATCTAAATATTTCCCCCGTAGAGAGAAGGGAAAAAGCCAGAGCCTCAATTCATCCTCGGAAACATTAGTTTGCTTTCTTCCCCAACATATATCCAAAAATCCTTTTAAAAGTCTGTAAGCATTTTGAGTTGGAGCACCGTTAAGGAAACCCTGTTGCTCAAGCAAAGTGAGCATCACATTGGTGATTTGAAAGTTGCCCGCCCTAATACGGGGAGGGACTATTGCACTAGCATAACCTTCGTTGGGAAATATTTGGCGTGGAGATGCTTGGGGTGGAACATGCATGTTGTCTTGTGGTCCCCAGCCTCTTTGTTATTGCACTTGACATACCTCATCGAGTTGTTCCTACTCACCATCCAAGTCCCCCAAAGGCATATTTCCGAGCTCATTGTTTGCCATGATTGCACGTAAGATTTGTTAAACACGTTCGTAAAACGGAAGAGAAAGAAGATATGCCAAAAACACACTCAAATATATAGCTAACATCGTTTAAGCTCCCCGGCAACGACGCCAAAAATTGATCCACTCCCAATACATACTCAACAATGGGTGGAAGAGATCATTGGAAGAATAGTACCCAACTATGAGTCGGGGTCTATTTTCTCAGGGAGCTAAAATGGGTGTTCTGGTATACTTGATGCGTGAAGACGAAACAACATAAATACACTTCCAATCAAACTGGTTTTGCTAATTTCTTTTATAAACTACTCTATCAATGATCAACTAGAGAAAAAATATTAGAGATTGACTAATTGTTTTTGGTTGTTATCAAATAGGCAAAAAGGCCTAGGGATGTAACCTTTGCCTAAGTGTTCGCCTAATGGGTTTAATATGTTAACACTTGTTTTAGTAATTGGGTTGTATTATAGCTCTCAACTCTAAGTTACCCACTCAATACCTCTCAGCCATAGAGTGATTTTGCTCAATTTGAATTTCTCAAGCCCAAATGACTATCAAGCTAAATAGTTGATATGAGCTCATGTCGGGTTTTCCCTATCTCTAGTTCAAACCCTTTATTTAGGCTATTCAAATACTTAACTAGCCCAATTTCTTGTTAGCCAAGTTGTCCTGGACTAGTTACCTCTTTCTCAAGTAAAGACCAAGTCAAAAAGGCATGAATCAATGTTTGCAACCATTAATTCTAAAATTAAAGTATGAACAAGGCTAAATAACAAACACCCAATCATAAACAAGCATTAAATTAGATACCCATAAGGTTTACACACTAGGGTTCGGTTGCAACCATGAAATTAAATTCCATTTGCGGTCTGCACATTGCTTAAGTCTGCAGGTTGAGAGATTTTGCTGCCGCACAATTTGATTTGCGGCTGCACTTTAGCTTCTGCGATCGCACAAATCATGTGCGGTCTGCACTTCTGGCAAGGCTTCAATCTTGGTCATTTTACACACTCTCTGAACTTTTTGATTCTTGTCAGTGCGACCATGTTCTGCGGCCGCACAAATTGTGTGCGGTCCGCCCTTCTCTTCAATCACTTCTGGGCTTCTACATAAGATTTGCAGTCACAGAAAGAATTTTGCGGTCAGCACTTTCTTTTACGGCCGTAGAAATACTTCTGCGGATTGCACTTCTGGTATGTTGCGCTGTTTCTTGCCATGTGAGCCGGAACACCTCTTTTTTTAGTTGGATTTCTTCATTAGAGTCAAAATTTCCAATATTCCTGCAATTTGCACACTTTCATTAGTTTTGGGAAAATAAATCAACATTTTCGGACTAAAACTAAAGCATGAAGGTACTAAAGTGGTCAAAATCCACACTTATCAATATACCACAAGCAGGAAGACCATAACCAGGGCGCAATCAACCATTCAACACCAAGGGCCATCTCGCTCGAATTCCGCTATAAGGCCCAAATAGAACCACATCATGTGTGTAAATAGTCAACAGTCTCACAAATCATTGTAGCATAAGAGAGTAATACATAGAAAATGTAAGAAAAAGTATAAGATCAACTCTAGCATATGACACTCCCTCAATAGTAACTGTGCTGAGTAAACAAAGCCAACCCGATGTAGAACACACATTCTCATTATACTTACCAATGGCCTCAAAATCAATTCCGATACGCACGAAATCGGTAAAGAACCTCTGAAAAGTCCACATTAACCTATCCATAACACATTCACTCAGCTGTCAACCTCTCAACATACCGGCACCGTCTACAACCAACGAATAATCTGCCTTTGAGAAGCCTCATAGTCTTTAAATCCCTAGAATACATGAATATCCACGTCCGATCCCAACTCCACCACTCAAATGAACGATACACCCCTCATACACAATCACTTCACAATAAATATTTCCATAATTCTTCTTTTCCACATAGCAAAATCTAAACATCAGTAGTCAACCAACAACCAGGCGATTACCGTAATACCAGTTAAGCACCTGCAACTCAAACACAATGCACCTTCTGAAATCTGCACCATTATCAGGTGATACATACAGTACCAACATCATTCTAAATATCTGAAACCATCAATGTTGTCTAGAACTCCTGACCTTCAATTCAAAGCTAAACCGCAACCTCATACATGCAAACATTAATCCCACGCGTCTCACCACATCTATCATGCCAACATAAGAAAAATATGAGAAACCTATTATCATCCCAGAATTATAAGCCGGACACATATTCTATCAGTCAGAAACCTTCCACTTGACCTCCATCCAAGAAACAATCACAACACCCAACATATTCCTTATCGCTATGGAAAACATCAACCCCAAGCCGCGGTTGAACTCATTGGGAGCTCTTCGAAACCCATAAGCACAAAGCCAAGCCATCAGAGCTGATGAAATCTATGACTATGCCAACCCGAATCACTACCAAGCTGACCCCATTCTTTTAATTCTCCTCGACGTGCCTTCAAGTTAACACTTCTTGTTGCCAGTACACTACGATCCATAACCAAAGCTCATCACAAGTGATCCTAGCATGAATCCACGTCATCCTAAATCCCTTAAGACACCGTATTCCCTCTCAAGAATCCAATAACACCACAACCAAAATGCCAACACCAAAGAGACCTTTTGTGAATCTGAAGTTGTTAATTTAACCTCTGAACTGCTGAAATGTAGATTCATTAATGATACATAAATATTAAACTGATTAGAATTTTTTTTAAAGTCATCAACTCTACTGTAATCTCAAATGCACTGCCAATACGAGCCGAACAACTTGTGCTCAATCAGCACCCAAATACCTCATGATTAAACCCCATCATACGAAGCCATGCGAATTCCTTCTATGTGCATACTACATCAACCACAAATAACAAACTCGAATCATTCTAAGATTTCCAATATGCCCACAAAGTATAGCACATCATGCATCTAGCAATTTCCTCATTCGAGTCATCCTCGAAATCAACCTCTTCAAGTCATAACTGATACATAAGTATGCCTCAAACCAAAACTAACATAACACATGACCATGCAACTAATCATCGACAACAGACTCCCCTACTTGGCTCGAAGCCACTAAACTTAACAATCGATAACCCACAATGCCCTTACTCCATAACTGCCATAATATCTCACTGTAATTGAACTAAGTCCTTCATACGCTCATGTAGCTCTAACAATAAAAATAGCTCAAATCATCTTCTAAGCGCATATCCATCCTCGCGATAGCCGTGCGAACTTCCCCAAGCGATACAAACTCAAATTACTGCACATAATCTACTAATAGGAAGGAACATCTCCTCATAACATCCCGCAGAAGATAATCCCCCTGCTTTGCCTCAAACTGACATCTCTCTATGCACTTTCATGGCCACAACCACTATATAACCATTAAATCCTCCCGAATTTGAACTCATCAACAAGACATAACAATCCACTTCATTCCACAGATGAATAACATGAAAGAGTGGGATTACAAATCTAAAACTACCAAGGACAAGTGGTAGCTATATCCAAAAAAGCAAGTACACCTTCATGCTAGATCCCGTCATCCACAACATAATCTTCAGGATCTACACGTAAGGTGTAAAAGTGTAATATGAGTACTACCAACCCATGTACTCAGCAAGTATCATAACTAACCTCGATGAGGTAACATAAGTAAGATTTATAAATGATACTCGCTAATCAGATGTGTAGTTCATAATTGCAACAAGTGCATAACAGTAATATGATCAAATATTGAAATCCTTGATTAAACCATATATAATGATGATAAGAAAATAAATCAGGTAACCAACCAAGGAACTTATAAGTAAAGAAGAAATGCAATAAACTAACATAAATTTGTTAAAGCGCCCAATCCGATATAAATAGTAATCACAACACGACTCTAAGGCCCACATCAGAATCTCAATAATCGGACCAAACCGCTGATCAGCCTTCCCAAGGCACACATCAACCAGAAACCTGTCGGTTTCTCACAATCCATATGTACACCATCAATAAGGAACACGATAGCGTAACCCTAGGGGGAAGGATCCATATCCATACGCTGCATGGACAACTCACATTCTAATAATATGAACCACACGAACAACTCACATGCCAATAACAACAATATTCGAATCGGCATGGACTACTCATGTGCTAAGAATATCAACCGAACAGACAACTCACGTATTGAACGAAAAACTCACGTGCTAATATCACAATCTATCTGACGTGGTCAAACGCTCAATATCAGAATCTGCCCAATATGGTCACATGCTCAATATCACAATCCGTCTGACGTGGTCATATGCTCAATATCACTAGTCAAATCATATCATACGGAAAGCAGATATAGAAGAATACATGTACATGATCAATGTGCATCAAATTTCATACTCTGGGACTATTATAAGTGACATGCTAAGGTGTATGCATGTGCAAAGTGTACTATCATAGCTCAAACCAGACAATTACATCACGAAAGTAGCAATTACTAGGTTCAATAAGGAGATTAACCTCTATGTAACCTCAAACATGGCTCAAATCACTCATAATGGGGTAAAGGTATAAGAAACATCACATCATAATGCTTAGCAATAAATTCAAGATATATCATAGCATGAGCACTACCCCGAGCATGAATAAATACCCTAATGCATGCACATGGGCTCAACTCCGCACATGTGCGCCACCCGTAGCACGTAGATATCACAAATAACTCAAGCGACTAGTGTCTCAGCCAAGTTTAGGTAAGATACTTACCTCAAGTGAGGCAAATCAATATTCTTGAAGCACCATCCCGAAATAATCAACCTCCGAACGGCTCGAACCTATCATAAAACAACTCAAAACATCAAATAATCTCATAGGAAACAAACCCAAACAATAAAGGTCGAATCTCTAATCAAATACCCAAAGTCAACAAAAATGTCAACCTAGGCCCACATCTTTGAACCCGACAAAACTCCCAAATTCCGGCAACCCATTTGAATACGAGTCCAACCATACTAATTTTACTGAAATCCGACTCTGAATCGATGTTCAAATCCCAAATATTCACTTTAGAAAAGTTTTGAGAAAAACATCCAATTTCTCTTTTAAATTCATCAAGTAAATGCCAAAATCAAAGATGGAATCATGTAATATAATCAAATATGAGCAAAATAAATGTCACGACCCAAGTCAGAGGGCCACGACGGGCACCCGGTGCCTTACTCAACCGAGTACCAACATAATGTATATTTATTATCACACCATCATGGGTAAATGGGATAGAAGGTCCGTCATGAGATAACTAGAATAAAACATAAGGGAATACTAGATATAGGAAGACCCAACATGATATAGAAACTTATACATGTGACATACAAGCATATAAGGCTGACATGGTCATTTGTACACTCAATACATAGGCCGACAAGTCCATACAAGTATCAATACACATGACATCTATCTACAAGCCTCTAAGAGTATATAAATGTCATAAAGGTCAGGACAGGGTCCCGCCGTACCAATCAATATATGTCCAAATCATACTGACCAAATAGGTAACTCCAGAGCAGGTGGAGTGTACCAACACCTTCCGCTGAGTTGATAGCCTACTAGGACGACTGTCAACTGACTATCGGGACCTGTGGGTAAGAAATACAACGTCTCTAGGCAACAAGAACATTAGTACAAATAAAGTACCGTCTATGTAAGACATGAAAGCGGTATATAAAAGACATGAAAGAAACATGGAGTAAAAACTCAACCTGTAAGTCTTAGTAGCTCTGTGAATCATGACATTTATAATGTCATGCATATGTGTATAAATGTCATATCATGCACAGGTATATGCATACATAACATCATCAAGCCACTGAGGGCATCCTATCATATCATCTCGGCCTCTATGGGCAAAATCATCAACGTATACCAGCTGATCAGGTGGTGGTGCATATATAACGCCATAACCTTTCCCCACACACCATATACATATAATATATGCGTCTATAATGCCATCTAGTCATAGGTCAATGTACATGTATAAATGAATGCAATGGATAATGAAGTAAGTCAATAAGATCTCTCAGAATGTCATAACATCATTATGCCTTCGGATAAACTTTATCAACTTACGTATTTTCTGTGACCTATGAACAAATGATATAATAATAAGACACATGGGAAATCAAGAACATTGGCACCCCTAGTACTTATATGAACAGGTCATTTATGAAAGTTGCGCGGTTGCACGTTTCGTTTGTATCATATGGATAATGCCAAAAGAAAAGAAGAGATAGCTTTAACATACCTCAAGTCGTCAATGAAACTCAACAACAAATTTATGACAACTAGAGCGCCAACCCTATAATAATGAAATACATGTACAACTTAGATGGCGCTAGTATATCACGTATCTCAAACGATAACGTGATTCAAAAATAAAATGGGCAGCATTTCCCTTGATTTTATTGCTACCTCAAGCCTACTATAGACAAGATACAAACACAATACAATCAGCAACTCAAAAACAGCCCAACTACAATTTGGGACCTTCAATACAACAAAAACCACAAATATACCATAACACACCCAATCAACAAGTTATCACTTAGCCTGAAATTGCAACGACGAGCGATCAGCCTTCTACCCTACCACATGTGGCTTTTCTACGAGCCCTTTTATCCTTCCAAATTCTATAAATCAGCAGCACAATAGGCCAACACGAGTGGACTACAAAACAGTCCACTAAAAGTAAAATAAATTGAACTCACGGCTTTCGATCACCGTCCCTTGAGTTCTAACTATTAGGAAACGAATGTATCAACCTTCCTTGATATTTAAAGCTTAAATACAGAAATTAGACGTTTTATTAACTCCACTTAAATACAGAAACAATCAACCTCCGAACATATAATGTATCAACCTTCCTTGATATATCTTTCTGTATTCCTTGAATGTATCAACCTTCCTTGATATATCAACCTTCCTTATTCTCGCAATATTTACCGCATTTATGAATATAACTTGTGATGGTCGTTGCCAACTTTTGTTCCACAACTCGCTTGACATTAAAACGTAATACACAACTATCACACGGATAAAATAAATCATAACATAACCTCCTTATCATTTTTAGAACCCTAGTCGCAATCCAAAGTAAATGTTATAACATTCCAAACTTGTCGACTTTCAACGAAACTTAATTTCTTCAATTGGTTTAGCTTCTAATCTTTCCAACCCTCTTGGTACATGTTAATCATGATTTTAAATATTTATAACCTCAAAGGTAACATGATTAACTTAATTTATATACTCTCAAAGATGATCTAATTTCTGAGCTTACATCAATTGACTTACACATACTCTCACGTACGAAGATATGGGGTGTAACATCATCCCTCCTATGGAACATTCATCCTCGAATGTTGATTGATGCACTTATCAGTCTCATAAACCATAGCTCTTACAAATATTTTTATATTATCCTTGCCATCTAGGCAATTGTTTGTGAATAAATCCTAAGGCCAGGGTGTAACACCTCGGAATTGTTTTTTTGAAGTACTTAAGTGGTAAGCCCGGTAAATTTTGCAAAGAAAAAAATATTTCATGGTGTAGGACTAGGCTCGAACTTTTTTGGTTGAACAATGCACCCGAAAGTAAAGAAAAATTTATTGCGAAAAAGTGCATTTTTGCGGTCCATTATGCGACCGCAGAATCACTCTACGGACCGCATAATGGCCGCAGAGTTAGGCAGTTACTGGGCCAATTGGAAGCAATTATGCGGTTGACTATGCGACAACATAACTATTATGCGGTGCATTATGCGACCGCATAACGGTTATGCGGACCACATAGTGATCGCATACACAGATAGTTCTTTTGGCTATTTTGTAACCAACTATGCGACCGATATGCGGTTCGCATATCGGTTATGCGATTGCATATGCGACCGCATACCTTGTTCCGGAAGACAATATTTGGGTTTTTAAAACCCGACCCTATTTCGTTAAATACACTCTTTGGGTCATTTTTGAGCTATTATCTGACATTTAGAGTGAGAGAGGGTGCCCTAGAGTGAGAAGGTGTTCTCCAATATTTGTCCTTCAATTCTTGCCCAAGTTTTGGAAGATTAAGAAGGGACAACTCACTAGGTCTTCATCCTAGATGTAAGATTCTACACCCTAACCCTCACTTTCGAATTTTGTGTAGAATTGGATAATTAGCAAGATAATTTCTGGGCAGTAGTGTTGTTTATTTACATGCATATGATATCAAGGGGTGTAGGGAGATTTTTGAACTAGGCATGGTAAATATTGGGTTGTGGGATGATGGAATTCTCCATAAAAGGTTGCCTTGAAACCTTAATGCACACCTAGTGTTTGATAAAATGCTAAAATGAGCTAGAACTATAATTATCTTCCTAATTTTGGTTCAATTTGTTATATTTCTAAAATAGATTGAAGTTGCTAAGAATTACGGAACATTTAGAGTGTAAGGAAGCTCAAGTAAGGTATGTTGGCTAAACTCTTCTTTAAGAATTGGAAATTCCAATATCCTTGTAACTTCCGAGATGTTGAATATAAATGGAGTATTCCGATAAGTTTTGTGGTGAAGATATATGTTCAATTTGTATTTCAAATGCTCTTATCATATTGCATTATAAATTGAGGATGTGTCCCAAACTATGGATTATGTACCACATGTTATAATTTCTAGTTGTGATTTATGTGAAATTTATTTTGCCAAGTTGAGTAGAGATTGTGATTGTCATACAACTTTACCCGCATACATTGGGGTGAGGCAGCCTGACTGCTTTGAGTGGGTATTATGGTATAGAGATTGTTATTATGATACATCTCCACCCGCATATATATATTGGGGTGAGGCGTCATGACCGCTTTATGTAGGGATTATGATATTGTGGGACTGCACCTCCACCCGCTTACATTGGGGTGAGATAGTACGACCGCTTTGTGTATGGTTTTGGTATTGTTGTGGCACCACCACCCGCATACATTGGGGTGAGGTGGCATAGCCGCTTTGTGTTGGTATTGGTATCGTTGATGCATTTCCACCCGCATACATTGGGGTGAGGCGGCATATCCGCTTTGTGTTGGTTCTTGGTACTGTGGTTATACATCCACCCGCATACATTGAGGTGAGGCGGAAGGGATGCTTGATTTGAGTTGTGGTATTGTACATACACCTCCACCTGCCTACATCGGGTGAGGCGGAGGGGCCGCTTTGTGTGAGGATGGTTATAGAGGATCTTATCTTAAATCCTATAAATGTTGTTGATAGCTTTTAATAAGCTTGGTATGGTTGAGACGATTATTTATATTATTCTATTGCCGCACTGGTTCATCATAATTATCTTGTATTTCTAAATTCTTAAATTGGTGTTTAGTTTTCATACTAGTACTATTCGACTTTACTAATGTCCCTTTTGTCGGGGGTGCTGCATCTTTAAATGGATGTAGGTGGTTCCACAACAGGAGATCAGTGATAGCAGTACACTTTCTTCCCAGCTGACTTGGTGAGCCCCACTTCATCCTGGGGTCATGTATCTTTTGTTCTTTATGTATTATGGTTGAGGTATATCCGGGGCCTTGTTGCAGGCATTATCATTGGACTCTTCTTTATCTATAGAGGCTCCGTAGACATAGTGTGGGTTGTGTATTGGTACTGGGAAAGACAAAGTATGCTATGTAGTGGTTGTATTACTTGTCCATTTTAGACTTTAAAAATGGTGAAACTTAAGGTAAGAAATTGGTAATTGCAGACACGACCACTTTATTGTTTAATTAAGGAAAACATATATTCTCTTTATTCATGAATGAGTTTGGGTAGAAGAAATCTAACAGGCTTGCTCGGTCGGGTTCGCTCGGTTGAGGGCCGATCGCGCTCCACGGTTTTGGGGCATTACAAATTTGGTATCAGAGCCTAAGGCTTTAAAGTGTCCTAGGATGTCTCGGAGCCATGCCTAGTAGAGTCCTTATTATCGGTGTGTTGTCGACCACATCTATAATTAGGATGCTACATGGGAATTTAGGAATAATACCCTTCTTTCATGTTCTCGATCGTGCAATAAAGCTGGTTGTAAGACTGTTCCTTCTTTAACTCCTGCATTGCTCTAATTTTCAGTACATGGCACCTAAGAAGAAGGAAAGAACTGGCTAAAGAGCCAATGTCACCCCAGGAGTGACATTTGACCCTATAATTGATGATGCGGGTGAGCACTCGAGGAGTGAGAATATTCCTCCAGTTACTACACTGCATGACTCTACTATAACTGATCAGACCACACATGTCCCTACACCTACAGAAGGTGCAACAGTTCCTCCAACTGATGTTCTAGTTCCATCTCCAGCTCCAGATTCTGATTCTAGTGTGTCTGATATTGATATTAGGGGAGCCATACAAATGTTGACACAGATAGTGGCTTCTCAGGCCCAGAGATCGAGTGTTGGGCCTACTCCTTCCAGTCATCCAGGAGAATCCGCTAGTTCCTTGGTGAACAAGTTTCTTTAGTTAGATCCTCTAGTGTTTACGGGTACTGATCCTGAGGAGGACCCCTAGGACTTCGTTGATGAGATGCACAAAACTCTCCAGGTTATGCATTCCACAGAGATAGAGGGAGTAGAGTTGGCCTCTTACCACCTGAAAAGGGGTGGCCTATTCTTGGTTTGAGTTGTGGGAGGAATCCCGTGAGGAGGAAAGCCCTCCAGCAAGGTGGGATGAGTTCATAGATGCCTTTATGGATCATTTCTTGCCTGCCGAAACTAAGGCAGCTCGTGCCGCTGAGTTTGAAAGCCTGAAGCAGGGTAGTATGAATGGGTGGGAGTACCATATGGAGTTTGCGCGCCTATCCAAGTATGCTATTCATATGTTGCCCGCTATGGAGGCTAGAGTACGCCGGTTTGTACAAGGCCTTAGCCCCTTGGTTATCAATGAGGCCTCTATAGCTGCCTTAAATTCCGATATGAACTATGTTAAGATGGTGGCAGTTGCTCAAGCAACAGAGACCCGCAAATTGAAGAATAGAATGGAGCGTCAGAGTAGCAGCAAGGCCCGGTCTGCGAGCAACTTTGGTCTTTCTTTCGGTGGTAGTGGTGGTAAGTCGGCATTCAGGGGAGCTTCATTAGCACCATCCCAATCATTCGCCCAGTCTTCGATGGGTGCACAATCATCTGGACCCAGTCAGGGCAACAGGGGACCACACCAGGAGGGTCAACCCGACTGAAGGTTTCAGCAGCGGAGGTTTCCATGCCCTAAGTGTGGGAAGATGCACTTTGGGTCCTGTTTCATGGACCTACCAGTATGCTATAGGTGTGGTTTGCAGGGTCACATTCAGAGAGATTTCCGCTCGTCCTGCCAAAATATGGGCAGAGGCGCGGCACAACCAACTAATTCTGCAGCTGCTACATCCACAGCACCTCCAGCTCGAGGCACCCCAGCACCCGCAGGGCGTGGTGCCGCTAGAGGTGGTGCACAAAATTCGGGAGGACCCCGCAGATTTTATGCTATGCGGAGACGTCGGGAATCAGAGGCTTCTCCAGATGTTGTCACAGGTATATTGACTGTCCAATCTCATGATGTATATGCTCTTATTGATCCCGGTTCCACTTTGTCATATGTCACTCCTTATGTTGCTATGGAATTTGGGATAGAACCAGAACAACTTTATGATCCATTCTCTGTATCTACTCCGATTGGTGAGTCTATTTTGGCCGAGCGGGTTTATAGGGATTGTGTTGTCATATTGCATGGTCGAGACACCGTGTCCGATATATTAAATTGAGAATGGTCGATTTTGATGTGATAATGGGGATGGATTGGCTTTACTCCTGTTTTTCCAAGCTTGATTGCCGAACCAGGACTGTTAGGTTCAAATTTCCAAATGGTCCAGTTATTGAGTGGAAGGGTGATGATGTAGTGCCAAAGGGTGGGTTTATTTCCTACCTTAAGGCCACAAAGATGATAAACAAGGGATGTATTTACCATTTGGTCCGGGTTACGGACACCGATGCTGAGGCACCTACACTTGAGTCCGTGCCTGTTGTGAATGAATTTCCAGGAGTCTTTCCGGACAAACTCCCTAGGATCCCACCAGACAGGGAGATTGATTTTGGGATTGATGTGATGCCAGACACATATCCTATATCCATTCCACCCTACAGAATGGCACCGGCAGAATTGAAGGAGCTAAAGGAACAATTGAGAGATTTGTTAGAAAAGGATTTTATCCGGCCGAGTGTGTCGCCTTGGGGCGCACCGGTCCTTTTTGTAAGAAAGAAAGATGGGTCACTGAGAATGTTTATTGACTATCAGTAGCTTAGTAAGGTCACAATCAAGAATAAGTACCCACTGCCAAGGATAGATGACTTGTTTGATCAATTGCAAGGTGCTAGGTACTTTTCCAAGATTGATTTAAGATCCGGGTATCACCAATTGAAGATCAGGGAGCGGGATATTCCGATAACTGCTTTTAGAATTCGGTATGGGCATTTTGAATTTCTGGTGATGTCTTTTGGGCTAACAAATGCCCCAGAAGCCTTCATGGATCTTAAGAATCGCGCTTTCAAGCCATTCCTCGATTCATTTGTGATAGTGTTTATTGAAAATATTCTTGTATATTCATGAAATCAAGAGGGCCATGCAGGTCACCACAAGGCAGTGTTGCAGACTCTGTATCAACACCAGTTGTATGCGAAATTTTCGAAATGTGAATTTTGGCTCGAGTCAGTCACATTCTTGGGTCATGTTGTTTTTAGTGATGGGATTAAGGTTGATCCTCAGAAAATTGTGGCTGTGAAGAATTGGTCGAGGCCTACAACTCCAACAGAGATTCGCAGTTTCTTAGGCTTAGCTGGATATTACAGAATGTTTGTGGAGGGGTTTTCTACTCTTGCCTCTCCATTGACTAAATTGGCGTAGAAGGCAATTAAGTTCCAATGGTCAGATGCTTGTGAAAAGAGTTTCCAGAAATTGAAAGCAAGATTGACTACGGCGCCGGTGTTGACTCTACCAGAGGGTATAGATGGATTTGTGGTATATTGTGATGCTTCAATAATCAGGCTTGGGTGTGTCTTAATGGAACATGGGAAGGTGATAGCATATGCATCTAGGCAACTAAAGAATCATGAGAAGAACTATCCAACACATGATTTAGAACTTGCGGCAGTGGTATTTGCATTGAAAATTTGGCATCATTATTTATATAAGGTCCATGTTGATATATTCACGGACCATAAGAGCCTTCAATATTTTCAAGCAGAAGGAATTGAATACGAGACAGAGAAGATGGCTTGAGTTACTCAAGGACTACGACATTGATATTCTATATCATCCGGGAAAGGCCAATGTTGTGGCTGATGCTCTTAGCCGAAAATCTATGGATAGTTTGGCTCACTTGGAGGCATATCAGAGGCCATTAGCCAAGGAAGCCCACCGATTGGCTAGTTTGGGAGTTCGTCTTTGGACTCTAGTGAAGGAGGGGTAATTGTACAAAATATGGCTGAATCATCGCTGGTTGTGGAAGTCAAAGAGAAGCAATACAACAATCCATTGTTGGTGCAGTTGAAAGAGGGGATTCATAAACATAAGACCATGGCCTTTTCTCTTGGCATGGATGATGGTACACTAAGGTACCAAGGGCAACCCTGTGTTCCAAATGTAGATGGTCTCCGGGAAAGAATTATAACTAAATCTCACACTTCTAGGTATTCTGTGCTTCCAGGTTCTACGAAAATGTATCATGATCTTAAGGAAGTATATTGGTGCAATGATATGAAGAGGAATGCGACAGATTTTGTGGCAAGATGTCCAAATTGTCAACAAGTGAAGGCCGAACACCAAAGGCCTGGTGGGTTGGCACAGAACATAGAAATTACAATGTGGAAATGGGAAATGATTAATATGTACTTTGTGGTAGGATTACCGCGCACTCCGTGCAAGTTTGACTCGATTTGGGTATTTGTGGATCGACTCATGAAATCAGCACACTTTTTGCCGGTTAAGTCTACCGATACAGCGGAGCAGTATGCTCAGTTGTATATCAAAGAAATAGTCAGGTTGCATGGCACCCCAGTTTCCATCATTTTTTATCGGAGGGCACAATCCACTGCTAAGTTTGGAAGAAATTTCAGCAAGGTTTGGGTACTCAAGTGAATCTTAATACAGCCTTTCACCCGCAGACTGACGGGCAGGTAGAGCGGACTATTTAGACGCTTGAGTATGTGTTGCACGCTTGTGTTATAGACTTTAAAGGTAGATGGGATGATCATTTACCACTCATAGAATTTGCATATAATAATAGATATTATGCTAGCATTCAAATGGCACCGTTCGAGGCTTTATATGGTAGGAGATGTAGATCTCCCATTGTGTGGTTCGAAATTGGAGAAGCAGAGTTGATAGGGCCAGACCTCGTGCATCAGGCAATGGAAAAAGTTAAAATCATTAAGGAGCGGTTGAAGACTACTCAGAGTCGTCAGAAATCCTATTCGGATGTTTGTCGTAGAGATTTGGAATTCAAAGAAGATGATTGGGTATTTTTGAATGTTTCCCCCATGAACGGTGTAATGCGATTTGGTAAGAAAAGGAAATTGATTCCGAGGTATGTCGCACCGTACAAAATCATTCAGAGGATAGGTGAGGTAGCATACAAACTTGAGCTACCACCTGATATGTCATTAGTACACCCGGTGTTTTATGTGTCTATGTTAAAGAATGTAGTTGGAGACCCGACAGTCATTGTTCCGGTTGAGACTATTGAGGTAAATGAAGAATTTACTTATGAAGAGATTCCAATTTCTATAATTGATCGGCAAGTCCGAAAGTTGAGAAAAAAAGAAATTGCATCCGTGAAAGTGCTATGGCAAAACCAACAGGTTGAAGAGGCTACTTGGGAGGCCGAAGAAGAAATGAAGAAAAAGTATCCTTATTTATTTGAATAACCGTGTAATTATGAGTTGTGCCTTATGAAAATGCTAGGGGATATTCCTATGGAATATGTATGACTTGTACATTTGGTGGTAAGGGTGTTCCGTTCTGGTAATATAATTGCTTGTGTGGTCACAGTTGGTGTTGTTTTGTATTATGTTACGTTGCTGGATTATGTATATGTTGTTAGGATGTGTTTCTGGGGCTCTCTGACAGGTGGATAGGCCTAATTACAAGGGAAACTCTAGCGAAATTTTTGGAAATTTAGGGAGTTAGTCAAATTTGGGGTTGCTAGTTTGTGGTATAAAACAAACTAAGTTGCATAAGATGCTAATGACGGATGTTTACCCTCATTCGACGACGAATGATCCTACGCACGGGAGAAGGTAACACCCCGAAAAACAAATTTGAAGTACTTAAGTGGTAAGCCCGATAAAGTTTGCAAAGAAAATAATATTTTATGGTGTCGGACTAGGCTAAGTGGGTTGAACAATACACCGGAAAGTAAAGAAAACGTTTTGGTGGAAAAATGCATTTCTGCGGTCAATTATGCGATCACAGAATCACTCTGCGGACCGCATACTGGCCGCAGAGTGAGGCAGTTATTGGGCCAATTGGAAGCAATTATGCAGTCGACTATGCGACCGCATAACTGTTATGTGGTGCATTATTAGACCGCATAACGGTTATGTGGACCGCATAGTGACCGCATACACAGACAGTTCTTTTGGCTATTTTGTAACCAACTATGCGACCGATATGCGATCAGCATATCGGTTATGCGACCGCATACCTTGTTCCGGAGTTCCATTTTTGGGTTTTCAAAACCCGACCCTATTTCGTCAAATACACTCTTTGGGTCATTTTGAGCTATTATCTGACATTTTAGAGTGAGAGAGGGTGCCCTAGAGTGAGAAGGTGTTCTCCAATATTTGTCCTTCAATTCTTGCCCAAGTTTTGGAAGATTAAGAAGGGAAAACTCACTAGGTCTTCATCCTAGAGGTAAGATTCTACACCCTAACCCTCACTTTCGAATTTTGTGTAGAATTGGATAATTAGCAATATAATTTCTGGGCAGTAGGGTTGTTTATTTACATGCATGTGATATCCAGGGGTGTAGGAAGATTTTTGAACTAGGCATGGTAAATATTGGGTTGTGGGATGATGGAACTCTCCATAAAAAGTGCCTTGAAACCTTAATGCATACCTAGTGTTTGATAAAATGATCAAATGAGCTAGAACCATAATCATCTTCCTAATTTTGGTTCAATTTGTTATATTTCTAAAATAGATTGAAGTGGCTATGAATTCCAGAACATTTAGAGTGTAAGGAATCTCAAGTAAGGTATGTTGGCTAAACTCTTCTTTAAGAATTGGAAATTCCAATATCCTTGTAAGTTCCGAGATGTTGATTATAAATGGAGTATTCCAATAAGTTTTGTGGTGAAGATATATGTTCAATTCGTATTTAAAATGCTCTTATCATATTGCATTATAAATTGAGGATGTGTCCCAAACTATGGATTATGTACCACATGTTATAATTTCTAGTCGTAATTTATGTGAAAGTTATTATGCCAAGTTGTGTAGAGATTGTGATTGTGATACACCTCCACCCGCATACATTGGGGTGAGGCGGCATTACCGCTTTGTGTGGGTATTATGGTATACAGATTGTGATTGTGATACACCTCCACCCGCATATATATATATATATTGGGGTAAGGCGTCATGACCGCTTTGTGTAGGGATTATGATATTGTGGGACTGCACCTCCACCCGCTTACATTGGGGTGAGGCGGTACGACTGCTTTGTGTATGGTTTTGGTATTGTTATGGCACCACCACCCGCATACATTGGGGTGAGGCGGCATAGCCACTTTGTGTTGGTATTGGTATCATTGATGCATTTCCACCCGCATACATTGGGGTAAGGCGGCAAAGCCGCTTTATGTAGGTTCTTGGTACTGTGGTTAAACATCCACCCGCATACATTGAGGTGAGGCGGCAGGGCTGCTTGATTTGAGTTGTGGTATTGTACGTACACCTCCACCTGCCTACATCAGGTGAGGCGGATGGGCCACTTTGTGTGAGGATGGTTATAGAGGATCGTATCTTAAATCCTATAAATGTTGTTGATAGCTTTTAATAAGCTTGCTATGGTTGAGACGGTTATCTATATTATTCTATTGCCGTACTGGTTCATTATAATTATCTTGTATTTCAAAATTCTTAAATTGGTGTTTAGTTTTCATACTAGTACTATACTACGGTACTAACGTCCCTTTTGCCAGGGGCGCTGCATCTTTAAATGGATGCAGGTGGTTTCACAGTAGGAGACATTGATCAGTGATAGCAGTACACCTTCTTCCCAGCTGACTTGGTGAGCCCCACTTCATCCCGGGGTCATGTATCTTTTGTTCTTTATGTATTATGGTTGAGGTATATCCGGGACCTTGTTGCCGGCATTATCATTGTACTCTTCTTTATCTATAGAGGCTCCGTAGACATAGTGTGGGTTGTGTATTGGTACTGGGAAAGACAAAGTATGCTATGTAGTGATTGTATTACTTGTCCATTTGAGAATGTAAAAATGGTGAAACTTATGGTAAGAAATTGGTAATTGCAGACATGACCACTTTATTGTTTAATTAAGGAAAACATATATTCTCTTTATTCATGAATGAGTTTGGGTAGAAGAAATCTAACAGGCTTGCTCGGTCGAGTTCAATCGGTTGGGCGCCGGTCGCGCTCCACGATTTTGGGGCGTGACACATGGCATTCCCCGCTTTAGGCCTCTTTCTCACACCACGATTTGTTATCCGAATTCTTCCAATCTCGTAACTGTTGGTATATTATATCATACAGCCTGTACGACTCTTACCATGAAAGTGACTATGTGAATCTTCTCTCTTTTTTTCTCAGGCTTTTAGCCAATATCTAGGCCTTACCTTATGAATATATATTGAACTATGACAATCTATCCCTCTGGGCATCTTTAGGTACACTGAAGTTCTTCACTCGGTACTTTGTCAATATTACGACTATTGATATGACTTGTTTTTATAGCGCCGGTTATCTATGTTTATGGGTTTACTACAGCTAGGTAGGTCACACTAAACCATAACTCTTACTTCAGTTTATTATTACCGAGGTCTTCTATCCAACTCCATGTTGCTCTCTCGCTACTTATCTTACAACAACAACAACAACAACAACAACAACAACAAACCCATTATGTTCCCACCAGGTGGTATCTGGGAGGGTAGTCTGTACGCAGACCTTAGCCCTACCTAAAAGGTAGAGAGGCTGTTTCCAATAGACCCTAGGATCAGGAAGGGTAATAAGAAGAAGAGGATAGCAAGAATGGAAGAACGGGAGAAGAGAAAAGTAAAAGGAAGATATAAAGGATAAGTAGTACCAAAAACTAGCAACAAGAGATACAATACCTGAGGAGAACAAAACTACATAACGTAATAAAAATCTAAGAATATGAAGGGACAAGCGTGCTACTAAGACTATCGGTGAGCAACTAAAAACTACCCACTAACCTTCTACCTTAATCCTCGACCTCCACACCCTCCTATCAAGGGCCATGTCCTCAGTAAGCTGAAGCAGCGCCATATCCTGTCTAATCACTTCTCCTAAGTACTTCTTTGGCCTACCTCGACCTCTTCTCAAACTTGCCATGGCCAATCTATCAAACCTCCTAATAGGGGCATCAATGCTTCTTCTCTTAACATGTCCGAACCATCTCAGCCTCGACTCCCGTATCTTGTCCTCCACGGAGGCTACTCCCACTCTGTATCGGATAACTTCATTCTTAATCTTATCTCTCCTGGTACATCCACACATCCATCTCAACATCCTCATCTCGGCTACTTTCATCTTCTGGACGTGGGTGTTCTTAACTGGCCAATACTCAGCTCCATACAGCATAACCGGTCGAACCACCACTCTATAAAACTTTCCCTTAAGTCTTAGCGGCATGTTCTTATCACATAAAACACCGAAAGCGAGCCTCCACTTCATCCATCCTGCTCCGATGCGATATGAGACATCTTCATCAATCTCCCTGTTACCTTGGATAATATACCCAAGATACTTAAAACTTGCTCTCTTGGGGATAACTTGAGCATCAAGCTTTACCTCTATGTCTGCTTCATGGGTCCCGTCACAGAATTTGGACTCCAAGTATTCTGTTTTGGTTCTACTCAATTTGAAACCTTTAGACTCCAAGGTCTGTCTCCAAACCTCCAACCTCGCGTTAACTCCGATTCGCGTCTCGTCAATCAACACTATGTCATCGGCAAATAGCATGCACCAAGGCACCTCCTCTTGGATGTGTCACAATAGTACATCCATTCCTAAGGCAAATAAAAATGGGCTAAGAGCCGATCTTTGGTGCAACCCCATCACCACAGGGAAATGTTCCGAGTCCCCACCCACAGTTCTCACATGACTCTTAGCATCATCATACATATCCTTAATCACCCTAATGTACTCTACCGGAATGCCACTAGCCTTCACATACCTCCACATGACCTCCCTCGGTACTTTATCATACGCTTTCTCAAGGTCAATAAACACAATATGCAAGTCCTTCTTCCTCTCCCTATACTCCTCCACTAATCTCCTAACCAGATGAATCGCTTCTGTAGTCGAACGCCCAGGCATGAATCCAAACTGATTCTCGGAAATAGACACACACCTCCTCATTCTGGCCTCCACCACCCTCTCCCAAACATTCATAGTGTGACTCAACAGCTTGATACCCATATAATTGTTACAATTTTGGATATCACCCTTGTTCTTGTAAAGCGGAACCATCGTGCTCCACCTCCATTCTTCGGGCATCTTCTTCGTCTTAAAAATATCATTAAACAGCCCAGTGAGCCACTCTAAACTTGCTCGCCCCCGTGCTCTTCCAGAATTCTACCGGGATTTTGTCTGGCCCCGTCTCTCTGCCCCTGTACATCTTACGCATCGCCCCTTCCACCTCCTCTACCGTAATCTGCCTACAGTACCCAAAATCCCGCTCGCTCTCGGAGTGCTCTAACTCACCTAGCACAATGCGTCTATCCCCCTCCTCATTCAACAGTTTATGGAAGTATGTCTGCCATCTTCTTGTAATAAGTGCCTCGTCCATCAATACTTTTCCATCCTCATCCTTGATTCACTTGACTTGGTCTAAGTCACGGGCCTTTCTCTCCCTCACCTTGGCCAACCGGTACAACTTCTTATCCCCGCCTTTTCGTGTGTTATAGCCCATGCCTTCCGAGTGGGTCCGGGCCCCTCGGACCCCGATCGCCTAAAATTTTTTTGGGCCATCAAATACGACCGAAGGATCCATATTCACCGCACCTCCATGACCGTTCCTCGTTGTTTTGCTTTTTACGACAAATAAACTAGAATTCTACCCGATACCCATATTTTCGTGTGCTCTAGCCCAACCCTTCCGAGTGGGCCCGGGTCCCCAGAAACCGGATTGCCTAAAAATTTTCCAGGCCATTAAATACGATCTAAGGAACCATAGTCACCGCCCCGCCATGGCCGTTCCTCGTTGTTTTGCGTTTTACGGCCAAAAAATAGAATTCCGCCCGATTTCCATATATTCGTGTGCTATAGCCCACGCCTTCCGAATGGGTCCGGGCCCCCTGACCCCGATCGCCTAACATTATTCTGGACCATCAAATATGACCTAAGGAACCATAGTCACCACCCCACCATTGCTGCTCCTTGTTGTTTTGCGTTTTTCGGCCAAAATATTAGAATTTCGCCCGATTCCCATATTTTCGTGTGCTATCGCCCACGCCTTCCGAGTGGGTCTGGCCCCCTAACCCAGATCGCCTAAAATTATTCTGGGCCATCAAATATGACCTAAGGAACCATAGTCACCACCCTACCATGGCCGTTACTCGTTGTTTTGCGTTTTACGACCAAAAAAATAAAATTCTGCCCGATTCCCATATATTCGTGTCCTATAGCCCACGCCTTCCGAGTGGGTCAGGGCCCCCAGGACCCCGATCGCCTAAAAATTTTTCGGGCCATCACCTACGACCTAAGGAGCCATAGTCACCGCCCCGCCATGACCGTTCCTCGTTTGTTTCCTTCTTACGGCCAAAAAACTAGAATTTCGCCCAATTCCCATATTTTCGTGTGCTATAGCCCATGCCTTCCGAGTGGGTCTGGGCCCCTAGACCCCGATCGCCTAAAATTATTCAGGGCCATCAAATACGACCTAAGGAACCATAGTCACCGCCCTGCCATGGCCGTTCCTCGTTGTTTTGCATTTTATGGCCAAAAAACTAGAATTCCGCCCGATTCCCATATTTACGTGTGGTATAGCCCACGCCTTCCGAGTGGGTCCGGGCCCCCGGACCCCGATCGCCTAAAATTATTCTGGGCCATCAAATACGACCTAAGGAACCATAGTCAATGCACCGCCATGACCGTTCCTTGTTGTTTTGCTTTTTACGACAAAAAAACTAGAATTCTACCCGATTCCCATATTTTCGTGTGCCCTAGTCCACCCCTTCCGAGTGGGCCCGGGTCCCCAGAAACCGGATTGCCTAAAGTTTTTCCACGCCATTAAATACGATCTAAGGAACCAAAGTCACCGCCCCGCCATGGCCGTTCCTCGTTGTTTTGCGTTTTACGGCCAAAAAATAGAATTCCGCCTGATTCCCATATATTCGTGTGCTATAGCCCACGCCTTCCGAATGGGTCCGGGCCCCCTGACCCCGATCACCTAAAATTATTCTGGACCATCAAATATGACCTAAGGAACCATAGTCACCGCCCTGCCATTGCTGTTCCTTGTTGTTTTGCGTTTTTCGGCCAAAAAATTAGAATTTCGCCTGATTCCCATATATTCATGTGCTATAGCCCACACTCGCCTAAAATTATTCCAAGCCATCAAATACAACCTAAGGAACCATAGTAACTGCCCAGCCATGGCCGTTCCTCGTTGTTTTTAATTTTACGGCCAAAAAACTAGAATTTCGCCCGATTCCCATATTTTCGTGTGTTATAGCCCATGCCTTCCGAGTGGGTCCGGGCCCCCAGACCCTGATCGCCTAAAAATATTTAGGGCCATCAAATACTACCTAAGGGACCATAGTCACCGCCCCACCATGGCCGTTATGCGTTGTTTTGCATTTTACGACAAAAAAATAGAATTCCGCCCAATTCTCATATTTTCGTGTGCTCTAGCCCACGCCTTTCGAGTGGGCCCGGGTCCCCCGAAACCGGATTGCCTAAAAAAATTTTAGTCCATCAAATACAACATAAGGAACCATATTCATCGCCCCACCATGACCGTTCCTTGTTGTTTTGCTTTTTACGACCAAAATACTAGAATTCCGCCCGATTCCCATATATTTGTGTGCTATAGCCCACGTCTTCCGAGTGGGTCCGGGCCCCCCGGACCCCGATCGCCTAAAATTATTCTGGGCCATCAAATATGACCTAAGGAACCATAGTCACCGCCCAGACGTGGCTGTTCCTCGTTGTTTTGCATTTTACGGCCAAAACACTAAAAATTCTCCCGATTCTCATATTTTCGGGTGCTATAGCCCATGCCTTCCGAGTGGGTCCGGGCCCCCGGACCCCGATCGTCTAAAATTATTTGGGGCCATCAAATACGACCAAAGGAACCATAGTCACCCCCCCTACCATGGCCGTTACTCGATGTTTTGCATTTTACGATCAAAAAAATAAAATTCCGCCTGATTCCCATATTTTCGTGTGCTCTAGCCCACGCCTTCCGAGTGGGCCCGGGTCCCCCGAAACCAGATTGCCTGAAAAATTTTCAGGCAATCAAATACGACCTAAGGAACCATAGTCACCGCCCTGCCATGACCGTTCCTCGTTGTTTTGCTTTTTATGGTCAAAAAACAAGAATTCCGCTTGATTCCCATATTTTCGTGTGCTTTAGCCCACACCTTCCGAGTGGGTCCGGGCCTCCCGGACCCTGATCGCCTAAAATTTATTTGGGCCATCAAATACGACCAAAGGATCCATAGTCACCGGCCCGCCATGATCGTTCCTCGTTGTTTTGCTTTTTACGACCAAAAATCTAGAATTCCGCCTGATTCCCATATTTTTTGTGTGCTCTAGCCCACCCCTTCCGAGTGGGCCCGGGTCCCCTGAAACCGGATTGCTGTAAAATTTTTTAGGCCATTAAATACGACCTAAGGAACCATAGTCACTGCCCCGCCATAACCGTTCCTCGTTATTTTGCATTTTACGGCCAAAAAACTAGAATTTCGCCCTATTCCCATATTTCCGTGTGCAGCCCATGCCTTCCGAGTGGGTCCGGGCCCCCGGACCCTGATCGCCTAAAATTATTTTGGGCCATCAAATACGACCTAAGGAACCATAGTTACCGCCCTACCATGGCCGTTAATCGTTGTTTTGTGTTTTACGACCAAAAAAATTGAATTCCGCCCGATTCTCATATATTCGTGTGCGATAGCCCATGCCTTCCGAGTGGGTCAGGGCCCCTAGGACCCCGATCGCCTAAAATTATTTCGGGCCATCAAATACGACCTAAGGAACCATAGTCACCGCCTAGCCATGGCCGTTCCTCGTTGTTTTGCATTTTACGGCCAGAAATCTAGAATTTCGCCCGATTCCCATATTTTCGTGTGCTATAGCCCACGCCTTCCGAGTGGGTTCGGGCCCCCCAACCCAGATCGCCTAAAATTATTTTGGGCCATCAAATACGACCTAAGGAACCATAGTCACCGCGACGCCATGGCCGTTCCTCGTTGTTTTGCATTTTACGGCCAAAAAACTATAATTTTGCCCGATTCCCATATTTTTGTGTGCTATAGCCCACGCCTTCCGAGTGAGTCCAGGCCCCCGGACCCAGATTGCCTAAAATTAATCTGGGCCATCGAATATGGCCGAAGGAACCATAGTCACCACCTTGCCATGGCCGTTACTCGTTGTTTTGCATTTTACAATCAAAAAAATAGAATTCCCCCCAATTCCCATATATTCGTGTGCTATAGCCCACGCCTTCCGAGTGGGTCTGGGCCCCCGGACCCCGATCGCCTAAAATTATTCCGGGCCATCAAATACGACCTAAGGAACCATAGTCACCGCCCAGTTATGGCCGTTCCTCGTTGTTTTGCGTTTTACTGCCAAAAAACTAGAATTCCGCCCAATTCCAGTATATTCGTGTGCTTCAGCCCACGCCTTCCAAATGGGACCGGGCCCCCGTACCCCGATCACCTAAACTTTTTCCGAGCCATCAAATACGACCTAAGGAACCATAGTCACCGCCCAGCTTCGGCCGTTCCTCGTTGTTTTGCATTTACGGCCAAAAATTTAGAATTTCGCCCGATTCCCATATTTTCGTGTGCTATAGCCCATGCCTTCCGAGTGGGTCCGGGCCCCCCGGACCCCGATCACCTAAAATTTATTTGGGCCATCAAATATGACCTAAGGAACCATAGTCACCGTCCCGCCATGATAGTTCCTCAATTTTTGCGTTTTACGGCCAAAAAACTAGAAATACTCCTGATTCCCATATTTTCGTGTGCTATAGCCCACGCCTTTAGAGTGGGTCCGGGCCCCCGAACCCCGATCGCCTAAAATTATTCTGGGCCATCAAATACGACCTAAGGAACCGTAGTCATCGTCCCGCCATGGCCGTTACTTGTTGTTTTGCGTTTTACGACAAAAAAAATAGAATTCCGCCCGATTCCCATATTTTCGTGTGCTCTAACCCACGCCTTCCGAGTGGGTCCAGGCCCCCCGGAATCGGATTGCCTAAAATTTTTCCAGGCCATCAAATACGACATAAGGAACCATATTCACCGCCCCGCCATGACCGTTCCTCGTTGTTTTGCTTTTTACGACCAAAAAAATAGAATTCTGCCCGATTCCCATATATTCCGGGCCATCAAATACGACCTAAGGAACCATAGTCACCGCCCCGCCGTGGCCGTTCCTCGTTGTTATGCATTTTACGGCCAAAAACTAGAATTTTGCCTGATTCCCATATTTTCATGTGCTATAGACCATGCCTTCCGAGTGGGTCCGGGGGGCCCGGACACCGATCGCCTAAAATTATTTCGGGCCATCAAATACGACCTAAGGAACCATAGTCACCGCCCCGCCATGACCGTTCCTCGTTATTTTGCTTTTTATGACAAAAAACAAGAATTCCACCTGATTCCCATATTTTCGAGTGCTCTAGGCCCCACCTTCCGAGTGGGTCCGGGCCCCTCGGACCCCGATCGCCTAAAATTTATTTGGGCCATCAAATATGACCGAAGGATCCATAGTCACCGCCCCGCCATGACCGTTCCTCGTTGTTTTGCTTTTTACGACCAAAAAACTAGAATTCTACCCGATTCCCATATTTTCGTGTGCTCTATAGCCCACCCATTCCGAGTGGGCCCGGGTCCTCTGAAACCGGATTGCCTAAAAGTTTACCAGGCCATCAAATACGAACTAAGGAACCATAGTCACCGCCCCGCCATGGCCGTTCCTCGTTGTTTTGCGTTTTACGGCCAAAAATAGAATTGAGCCCGATTCCCATATATTCATGTGCTATAGCCCACGCCTTCCGAATAGGTCCGGGCCCCCTGACCCCGATTGCCTAAAATTATTCTGGGCTATCAAATATGTCCTAAGGAACCATAATCACAGCCCCGCCATGGCCGTTCCTTGTTGTTTTGCGTTTTTTGGAAAACAAATTAGAATTTCGCCCGATTCCCATATTTTCGTGAGATATAGCCCACGCCTTCCCAGTGGGTCCGGGCCCCAGGACCCCGATCGCCTAAAAAATCTTTCGGGCCATCAACTACAACCTAAGGAACTATAGTCACCGCCCTGCCATGGCCGTTCCACGTTGTTTTGCATTTTACGGCTAAAAACCTAGAATTTCGCCCGATTTCCATATTTTCGTGAGATATAGCCCACGCCTTCCAAGTGGGTCCGGCCCCCCAGACCCCGATTGCCTAAAATCTTTTTGGGCCATCAAATATGACCTAAGGAACCATAGTCACTGCCCCGCCATGACCGTTCCTCATTTGTTTCCTTTTTACGGCCAAAAAACTAGAATTTCGCCCGATTCCAATATTTTCGTGTACTATAGCCCATGACTTCCGTGTGGGTCCGGGCCCCCAAACCCCGATCGCCTAAAATTATTCGGGGCCATCAAATACGGCCGAAGGAACCATAGTCACCGCCCCGCCATGGCCGATCCTTGTTGTTTTGCGTTTTACGGCCAAAAAAACTAGAATTCTGCCCGATTACCATATTTTCGTGTGCTATAGCCCACGCCTTACGAGTTGGTCCGGGCCCCCGGACCCCGATCGCCTAAAATTATTCTGGGCCATCAAATACGACCTAAGGAACCATAGTCACCACCCCGCCATGGCCGTTACTCGTGGTTTTGCGTTTTATGACCAAAAAACTAGAATTCCGCCCGATTCCCATATATTCGTGTGATATAGCCCACGCCTTCCTAGTGGGTCCGATACCCCTTACCCCGATCGCCTAAAATTATTCCGGGCCATTAAATACGACCTAAGGAACCATAGTCACCGCCTCGCCGTGGCCGTTCCTCGTTGTTTTGCATTTTACGGCCAAAAAACTAGAATTTCGCCCGATTCCCATATTTTCATGTGCTATGCACATGCCTTCCGAGTGGGTCCGGGCTACCGGACCCCGATCGCCTAAAATTATTCGGGGCCATCAAATATGACCTATGGAACTATAGTCACCCCCCGCCAAGACCGTTCCTCATTGTTTTGCTTTTTACGACCAAAAAACAAGAATTCCGCTTGATTCCCATATTTTCGTGTGCTCTAGCCCACACCTTACGGCCCGGACCCCGATCACCTAAAATTTATTTGGGCCGTCAAATACGACCGAAGGATCCATAGTCATCGCCCCGACATGACCGTTCCTCGTTATTTTTCTTTTTACGACCAAAATACTAGAATTCCGCCCGATTCCCATATTTTCGTGTGATCTAGCCCACGCCTTCCGAGTGGGCCCTGGTCCCCCAAAACCGGATTGCCTAAAATTTTTCCATGCCATCAAATACGACCTAAGGAACCATATTCACCGCCCCGCCATGACCGTTCCTCGTTGTTTTGCTTTTTACGACCAAAAATCTAGAATTCCGCCCGATTCCCATATATTCGTGTGCTATAGCCCACGCCTTCCAAGTGGGTCCGGGCCCCCCGGACCCCGATCGCCTAAAATTATTCCGGGCTATCAACTACGACATAAGGAATCATAGTCAACTTCCAATGCGTGGGCTATAGCACACGAAAATATGGGAATCAGGTAGAATTTTTTTTTTTTTGGTCGTAAAAAGAAAAACAACGAGGAGCGGTAATGGCGGGGCGGTGACTATGGATCCTTCGGTCGTATTTGATGGACCAAATAAATTTTAGGCGATCGGGGTCCGGGAGGCCCGGACCCACTCGGAAGGTGTGGGCTAAAGCACACGAAAATATGGGAATCAGGCGGAATTCTTGTTTTTTGGTCGTAAAAAGCAAAACAACGAGGAACAGTCATGGCGGGGTGGTGACTATGGTTCCTTAGGTTGTATTTGATTGCCTGAAAACTTTTCAGGCAATCTGGTTTCGGGGGACCCGGGCCCACTCGGAAGGCGTGGGCTAGAGCACACAAAAATATGGGAATCGGGCGGAATTCTATTTTTTTGATCGTAAAATGCAAAACAACGAGTAACGGCCATGGCAGGATGGTGACTATGGTTCCTTTGGTCGTATTTGATGGCCCCAAATAATTTTAGACGATCGGGGTCCGGGGGCCCGGACCCACTCGGAAGGCATGGGCTATAGCACACGAAAATTTGAGAATCGGGAGAATTTTTAGTGTTTTGGCCGTAAAATGCAAAACAACGAGGAACGGCCACGGCTTGGCGGTGACTATGGTTCCTTAGGTCGTATTTGATGGACCAGAATAATTTTAGGCGATCGGGGTCCGGGGGGCCCGGACCCACTCGGAAGACGTGAGCTATAGCACACAAATATATGGGAATCTGGCGGAATACTAGTTTTTTGGTCGTAAAAAGCAAAACAACGAGGAATGGTCATGGTGGGGCGATGAATATGGTTCCTTATGTCATATTTGATAGCCTGAAAATTTTTTAGGCAATCCGGTTTCGGGGGACCCGGGCCCACTCGAAAGGCGTGGGCTAGAGCACACGAAAATATGGGAATCGGGCAGAATTCTATTTTTTGGTCGTAAAATGGAAAACAACGAGTAACGGCCATGGTGGACGGTGACTATGGTCCCTTAGGTAGTATTTGATGGCCCTAAATATTTTTAGGCGATCAGGGTCCGGGGGCCCGGACCCACTCGGAAGGCATGGGCTATAACACACGAAAATATGGGAATCGGGCGAAATTCTAGTTTTTTGGCCGTAAAATTAAAAACAACGAGGAACGGCCATGGATGGGCGGTTACTATGGTTCCTTAGGTCGTATTTGATGGCCTGGAATAATTTTAGGCGAGTGTGGGCTATAGCACACGAATATATGGGAATCAGGCGGAATTATATTTTTTTGGTCGTAAAACGCAAAACAACGAGTAACAGCCATGGCAGGGCAGTGACTATGGTTCCTTAGGTCGTATTTGATGGCCCAGAATAATTTTAGGCGATCTGTGTCTGGGGGCCCGGACCCACTCGGAAGGCGTAGCACACGAAAATATGGGAATCGGGCAAAAGTTTAGTTTTCTGGCCGTAAAATGCAAAACAACGAGGAACGGCCATGGCTGGGCGGTGACTATGGTTCCTTAGATCGTATTTGATGGCCCGGAATAATTTTAGGCGATCGGGGTCCTGGGGGGCCTGACCCACTCGGAAGGCGTGGGCTATAGCACACGAATATATGGGAATCAGGCAGAATTCTATTTTTTGGTCGTAAAACGCGAAACAACGAGGAACGGCCATGGCTAGGCGGTAACTATGGTTCCTTAGGTCGTATTTGATGGCCCGGAATAATTTTAGGTGATCGGGGGCCTGGGGGCCTTGACCCACTCGGAAGGCGTGGGCTATAGCACACGGAAATATGGGAATCGGGCGAAATTCTAGTTTTTTGGCCGTAAAATGCAAAACAACGAGGAACAGCCACGGCTGGGCGGTGACAATGGTTCCTTAAGTCGTATTTGATGGCGTGGAATACTTTTAGGCGATCGGGGTTCGGGGGCCCTGGTCCCACTTGGAAGACGTGAGCTATAGCACACGAATATATGGGAATCGGGGGAATTCTAGTTTTCGTGGGACACGGGCCCACTCGGAAGGCATGGGCTAGAGCACATGAAAATATGGGAATCGGACAAAATTCTAGTTTTTTGGTCGTAAAAAGCAAAACAACGAGGAACGGTCATGGCAGGGCGATGACTATGGTTCCTTAGGTCGAATTTGATAGCCCGGAAAATTTTTAGGCGATCGGGGTCCGGGGGCCCGGATTCACTCGGAAGGCATGGGCTATAGCACACGAAAATATGGGAATCGGGCGAAATTCTAGTTTTTTGGTCGTAAAAAGCAAAACAACGAGGAACGGTCATGGCGGGGCGGTGACTATGTTTCCTTAGTTCATATTTGATGGCTTGGAAAACTTTTAGGTGATCGGGGTCCGGACCCACTTAGAAGGCGTGGGCTTAGCACACGAAAATATGGGAATCAGGCGGAATTCTAGTTTTTTGACCGTAAAACGCAAACCAACGAGGAACGGCCATGGGGGGCGGTGTTTATGGTTCCTTAGGTCGTATTTGATGGCCCCGAATAATTTTAGGCGATCGGGGTCCGGGGGCCCGGACCCACTCGGAAGGCATGGGCTATATAGCACACGAAAATATGGGAATCGGGCAAAATTCTAGTTTTTTTGTCGTAAAATGCAAAACAACGATGAACAGCCACGGCTAGGTGGTGACTACAGTTCCTTAGGTCATATTTGATGGCCCGGAATAATTTTAGGCGATCGGGGTCCGGGGGGCCTGGTCCTACTCGGAAGGCTTGAGCTATAGCACACGAATATATGGGAATCGGGGGGAATTCTAGTTTTTTGGCCGTAAAAAACAAAACAACGAGGAACGGCCATGGCGGGGCGGTAACTATGGTTCCTTAGGTCGTATTTGATGGCTCCAAATAATTTTAGGCGATCGGGGTCCGGGGGCCCGGACTCACTCGGAAGGCATGGGCTATAGCACACGAAAATATAGGAATAGGGCGAAATTTTAGTTTTTTGGCTGTAAAATGCAAAACAACGAGGAACGGCCGCGGCTGGGCGGTGACTATGGTTCCTTAGGTCGTATTTGATGGCCCCAAATAATTTTAGGCGATCGGGGTGTGGGGGCCCGGACCCACTCGGAAGGCGTGGGCTATAGCACACGAATATATGGGAATCGGGCGGAATTCTAGTTTTTTGGCCGTAAAATGCAAAACTACGAGGAACGGCCATGGAGGGGCGGTGACTATGGTTCCTTAGGTCGTATTTGATAGCCCGGAAATATTTTAGGCGATTGGGGTCCGTGGGGCCCGGAACCCACTAGGAAGGCATGGGATATAGCACACGAATATATGGGAATCGGGCGAAATTCTAGTATTTTGGCCGTAAAAAGCAAAACAACGAGAAATGGACATGGCGGGGTGGTGACTATGGTTCCTTAGGTCGTATTTGATGGCCTGTAAAATTGTTAGGCAATCCAGTTTCGTGGGACCTGGGCCCACTCGGAAGGCGTGGGCTAGAGCACATGAAAATATGGGAATCGGACAAAATTCTAGTTTTTTGGTCGTAAGAAGCAAAACAACGAGGAACGGTCATGGCAGGGCGGTGACTATGGTTCCTTAGGTCGGATTTGATAGCCCGGAAAAATTTTAGGCGATCGGACCCACTAGGAAGGCGTGGGCTATAGCACACGAATATATGGGAATCGGGCGAAATTCTAATTTTTTGAACTTAAAACGCAAAACAACGAGGAACGACAATGGCGGGGCGGTGACTATGGTTCCTTACGTCGTAATTGATGGCCTAGAAAATTGTTAGGCAATCCGGTAAAAAAAATTGTATAATTTTCATTTCTTCATTATTATTTCTTGCTTGTAATTAAGTGAAATCCAATTATTCCTATAAGTTTACTTACGGCAATCGTTTTAGTAGATGAAAGAAAAAACGCATATCAACGGATCCAATCGATATTGATTTTTTCAATTGCGGATAAACAAACCAACCTTTCATCATTAATCTTCGGAGGCGCAGCACACGAAAATATGGGAATCGGGCGGAATTCTAGTTGTTTGGTCGTAAAAAGCAAAACAACGAGGAACGCTCATGGCGGGGCGGTGACTATGGTTTCTTAGGTCGTATTTGATGGCCCAGAATAATTTTAGGCGATCGGTGTCCGGGAGCCCTACCCACTCGAAAGGCATGGGCTATAGCACACGAAAATATGGGAATCGGGCGGAATTCTAGTTTTTTGGCCCTAAAACGCAAAACAACGAGGAACGGCCATGGCGGGGCGGTGACTATGGTTCCTTAGGTCGTATTTGATGGCCTCAAATAATTTTAGACGATCGTGGTCCGGGGGCCCGGACCCACTTGGAAGTAAGGCTATCCAACGGGACGGGACGTCCCGTCCCGTCCCGGTCCCGTCCTGCGTCCCATCCCGTCCCGTCCCGTCCCGCTTAATTCTAAACGGGATGGGCCCATGTTAAACGGGACACGGGATGGGACGGGATGGCCATTTCGTCCCGTTTGTCCCGTCCCATTTCGTCCCGTCTCGTCCCGTCCCGTCTCGCCTGTCCCGCCTGTCCCGTCCCATCTCGTCCCATCCTGTCCCGTCCCGTCCCGTCCCGCCTGTCCCGCGTCCTATTTTTTGTGCATTATATACAAAAAACTTATAATCCTGCTTTTGAAGGTTTTCCTAAGACCACTGTTAGAAATGATGTTTTTAAATTTCAAACCGAATATCTTCAGTATATTCGTTGTGTATTGTTTCACTTAGATTGTAAAGTGTCTATCACATCTGATATAGGTCATAGTCCTAATGGTTGTGATTATTTAACTGTTACATGTCATTGGGTTGATCATCACTAGAACATACAAAAACGTATTATTGGTTATAAATTTGTTGATTCAAGATACAATGGAGCATATATTGCAACTACTGTTCTATAAATTGTTTATTTTTATGGACTCATTGATAAAGTTTTAACCATCACCTTAGATAATGCTTCTGCTAAGTACTAACACAACTACAACAACTAGCTTAATGAAATTACTGCAAAATTAATCCAACTTATGCACCGACTATTAATGAAATGATTGCAAAATTTAAAAAGTATTTTTTCCCTATTCCCCAAGTTTATTTAATTTCTACTATACTTAACCCATCTTTAAAATTAAGAGGTGCAAATGGACTTGTTCGTAAAATTTATGAGAATTTAACATTTCAACAAAATGAACAACCATCTCTCGAAGACTGTCAAGCTAACATATATTCTTATGTTAGATCAATGTTTGATAAATATAAATCTATGGAAACATCAAAGTGGTGAAACTAGGGAAGAAGAAGAATACAATGAGATACTTAGCACCGGGAGCTATGACGGCATGGAACTCATGGAACATCAATCAACATTGCCAATTCAAGAACAATGTCCGAGAGAAATTATAGATAAGTTACAACTTACAACGAAGTTATATAGGAGCTTACAAATATTAGTATGATAATTTGTAATTGGCTACTAAGAGGCCTAGTTCAAATAGAACCCTTCCTAGAAGGTGGCTGCGTAGAGCCGTAGATTAGGTGCTCTTCAAAAGAATTATATTTGTATGTGAGATTTGAAAGTTCTATTAATAAAATAAAAGGCTCTAAGCGTTGAATTGTTTTTATGAATTGTCTTACACTCTTACTTAGTTACTTAGTGGCTTGAAATTATATTAAATAAATTATAATTCTATTATAAATTTATAATTACTAGAATATTTCATTACAAGTCTTTTGTTTTAATATTTTATAATTCTCTACTAAGTTTTCTAATTTTCGTTTAATTTTTAAGTTTATTAAATAACTCAAAAAACTAGTTGTTGCAAACTTTAAAAACTTAGTAATTGTCAAAAGAATAACGGTTTCCAAACTCAATGCTTAAATAATTTATTTTTTTAAAACGACACTTAAGGCCCGCGAACCCGTCTCGTCCCATCCCGTCCCATCCCGTACCGTCTCGTCCCGTTTGTTAGTGGTACGGGATGGGCCTACCGTCCGTCCCGTCCCATCCCGTCCCATCCCGTCCCGTTTGTTAGCGGGACGGGATGGGACTACCATTTCGTCCCGTTTGTCCCGTCCCGTTTCGTCCCGTTCCGCCACCGTCCCGGCTAAATGTCGTCCCGTCCCGTCCCGTCCCGTTAATTCTGTCCCGTCCCGTCCCATCCCGTCCCGTTGGACAGCCATACTTGGAAGGCATGGACTATAGCACACGAAAATATGGAAATCGGGCAAAATTCTAGTTTTTTTGCCGTAAAATGCAAAACAACGAGGAACGGCTACGGCTGGGTGGTGACTATGGTTCCTTAGGTCGTATTTGATGGCTCGGAAAAAGTTTAGGCGATCGGGGTAGAGGGGGCTATATAGCACACGAATATATGGGAATGGGGGAATTCTAATATTTTGGCCGTAAAATGCAAAACAACGAGGAACGGCCATGGCGGGGCGGTGACTATGGTTCCTTAGGTCGTATTTGATGGCCCCGAATAATTTTAGGCGATCGGGGTCCGGGGGCACGGACCCACTCGGAAGGCATGGGCTATATAGCACACGAAAATATGGGAATCGAGCGAAATTCTAGTTTTTTGGCCGTAAAATGCAAAACAACGAGGAACGGCCACGGCTGGGCGGTGACTATGGTTCTTTAGGTCGTATTTGATGGCCCGGAATAATTTTAGGCGATCGGGGTCCGGGGGCCCCGGACCCACTCGGAAGGCGTAGGCTATAGCACACGAATATATGGGAATCGGGCGGAATTCTTGTTTTTTGGCCGTAAAACGCAAAACTACGAGGAACGGCCATGGAGGGCCGGTGACTATGGTTCCTTAGGTCGTATTTGATAGGCCGAAAATATTTTAGGCGATTGGGGTCCGGGAGGCCCGGAACCCACTCGGAAGGCGTGGGCTAGAGCACACGAAAAAATGGGAATCAGACAAAATTCTAGTTTTTTGGTCGTAAAAAGCAAAACAACGAGGAACGGTCATGGCAGGCGGTGAATATGGTTCCTTAGGTCGGATTTGATACCCCGGAAAACTTTTAGGAGATCGGGGGCCGGGGGACCCGGACCCACTAAAAAGGCGTTGGCTATAGCACACGAATATATGGGAATCAGGCAAAATTCTAGTATGAACGTAAAACGCGAAACAACGAGGAATGGCAATGGCAGGGTGGTGACTATGGTTCCTTAGGTCGTATTTGATGGCCTGGAAAAATGTTAGGCAATCCGGTTTTGGTGGACGCGGGCCCACTCGGAAGGCAGGGGCAGCACACGAAAATATGGGAATCGGGCGGAATTCTAGATTTTTGGCCGTAAAACGCAAAACAACGAAGAACGGCCATGGCGGGGCGGTGACTATGGTTCCTTAGGTCGTATTTGATGGCCTGGAAAATTGTTAGGCAATCCGGTTTCGTGGGACCCTGGCCCACTCGGAAGGCGTGGGCTAGAGTACACGAAAATATGGGAATCAGACATAATTCTAGTTTTTTGGTCATAAAAAGCAAAACAACGAGGAACGGTCATGGCAGGGCGGTGAATATGGTTCCTTAGGTCGGATTTGATAGCCCGGAAAAATTTTAGGCGATCGGGGGCCGGGGGACCCGAACCCACTAGGAAGGCGTTGGCTATAGCACACGAATATATGGGAATAAGGCGAAATTCTAGTTTTTTGAACGTAAAACGCAAAACAACGAGGAACGGCAATGGCAGGGTGGTGAATGTGGTTCCTTAGGTCGTATTTGATGGCCTGGAAAAATATTAGACAATCCGGTTTTGGGGGACGCGGGCCCACTCGGAAGGCGGGGGCAGCACACGAAAATATGGGAATCGGGCAGAATTCTAATTTTTTGGTCGTAAAAAGCAAAACAACTAGGAACGGTCATGGAGGGGCGGTGACTATGGTTCCTTAGGTTGTATTTGATGGCCTGGAATAATTTTAGGCGATCGGGGTCCGGGGTGCCGGACCCACTCGGAAGGCGTGGGCTATAGCACACGAAAATATGGGAATCGTGCGGAATTCTAGTTTTTTGGCTGTAAAATGCAAAACAACGAGGAACGTCCATGGCGGGGCAGTGACTATGGTTCCTTAGGTCGTATTCGATGGCCCCGAATAATTTTAGAACCCCGGACCCACTCGGAAGGCATGGGCTATAGCACACGAAAATATGGGAATCGAGCGAAATTCTAGTTTTTTGGCAATAAAATGCAAAAACAACGAGGAACGGCCATGGCTGGGAGGTGACTATAGTTCCTTAGGTCGTATTTGATGGCTTGGAAAATTTTTAGGCAAACAGTAAGGCGTGGGATTAGCACACAAATATATGGGAATCAGGCGAAATTCTAGTTTTTTGGCCGTAAAATGCAAACCAACGAAGAACGGCCATGGTGGGGCGGTGACTATGGTTTCTTAGGTCGTATTTGATGGCCTATAATAATTTTAGGCGATCGGGGTCCAGGGTCCCGGACCCTCTCGGAAGGCGTGGGCTATAGCACACGAATATATGGGAATCGGGCGGAATTCTAGTTTTTTGGCCGTAAAATGCAAAACAACGAGGAACGACCAGGGGGTGGTGACTATTGTTCCTTAGGTCGTATTTGATGGCCCCGAATAATTTTAGGCGCTCGGTGTCCGGGGACTCAGACCCACTCGGAAGGCATGGGTTATAGCACACGAAAATATGGGAATCGGGTGGAATTCTAGTTTTTGTGCCGTAAATTGTAAAACAATGAGGAACGACCACGGCGAGGTGGTGACTATGGTTCCTTAGGTCGTATTTGATGGCCCAGAATAATTTTAAGCGATCAGGGTCCGGGAGCCCATACCCACTCGAAAGGTGTGGGCTATAGCACACGAAAATATGGGAATCACGCGAAATTCTAGTTTTTTGGCCCTAAAACGCAAAACAAAGAGGAACGGCCATGGTGGGGCGGTGACTATGGTTTCTTAGGTCGTATTTGATGGCCTCGAATAATTATAGGCGATTGTGGTCCGGGGGCCGGACCCACTTGGAAGGCATGGGTTATAGCACACGAAAATTTGGGAATCGTGCGAAATTCTAGTTTTTTTGCCGCAAAATGCAAAACAACGAGGAACGGCCACGGCTGGCGGTGACTATGGTTCCTTAGGTCATATTTTATGGCTCAGAAAAAGTTTAGGTAATCGGGGTACAGGGGGCCCGATCCCACTCGGATGGTGTGGGCTATACCACATGAATATATGGGAATCGGGCGGAATTCTAGTTTTTAGGCCGTAAAATGCAAAACAACGAGGAACGGCCATGGCGGGGCGGTGACTATGGTTCCTTAGGTCGTATTTGATGGCCCCGAATAATTTTAGGCGATCGGGGTCCGGGGGCACGGACCCACTCGGAAGGCATGGGCTATATAGCACACGAAAATATGGGAATCGAGCGAAATTCTAGTTTTTTGGCCGTAAAATGCAAAACAACGAGGAACGGCCACGGCTGGGCGGTGACTATGGTTCTTTAGGTCGTATTTGATGGCCCGGAATAATTTTAGGCGATCGGGGTCCGGGGACCCCGGACCCACTCGGAAGGCGTAGGCTATAGCACACGAATATATGGGAATCGGGCGGAATTCTAGTTTTTTGGCCGTAAAATGCAAAACTACGAGGAACGGCCATGGAGGGCCGGTGACTATGGTTCCTTAGGTCGTATTTGATAGGCCAAAAATATTTTAGGCGATTGGGGTCCGGGGGGCCCGGAACCCACTCGGAAGGCGTGGGCTAGAGTACACAAAAATATGGGAATCGGACAAAATTCTAGTTTTTTGGTCGTAAAAAGCAAAACAACGAGGAACGGTCATGGCAGGGCAGTGAATATGGTTCCTTAGGTCGGATTTGATACCCCGAAAAATATTTAGGCGATCGGGGGCCGGGGGACCCGGATCCACTAGGAAGGCGTTGGCTATAGCACACGAATATATGGGCATCGGGCGAAATTCTAGTTTTTTGAACGTAAAACGCAAAACAACGAGGAATGGCAATGGCAGGGCGGTGACTATAGTTCCTTAGGTCGTATTTGATGGCCTAGAAAAATGTTAGGCAATCCGGTTTTGGTGGACGCGGGCCCACTCGGAAGGCGGGGGCAGCACACGAAAATATGGGAATCGGGCGGAATTCTAGATTTTTGGCCATAAAACGCAAAACAACAAAGAACGGCCATGGCAGGGCGGTGACTATGGTTCCTTAGGTCGTATTTGATGGACTAGAAAATTGTTAGGCAATCCGGTTTCGTGGGACCCTGGCCCACTCGGAAGGCGTGGGCTAGAGTACACGAAAATATGGGAATCAGATATAATTCTAGTTTTTTGGTCGTAAAATGCAAAACAACGAGGAACGGTCATGGCAGGGCGGTGAATATGGTTCCTTAGGTCGGATTTGATAGCCCGGAAAAATTTTAGGCGATCGGGCGCCGGGGGACCCGGACCCACTAGGAAGGCGTTGGCTATAGCACACGAATATATGGGAATCGGGCGAAATTCTAGTTTTTTGAACGTAAAACGCAAAACAACGAGGAACGGCAATGGCAGGGCGGTGACTATGGTTCCTTAGGTCGCATTTGATGGCCTGGAAAAATGTTAGGCAATCTGGTTTTGGGGGACGCGGGCCCACTCGGAAGGTGGGGGCAGCACACGAAAATATGGGAATCGGGCAGAATTCTAGTTTTTTGGTCGTAAAAAGCAAAACAACAAGGAACGGTCATGGAGGGGCGGTGGCTCGGATTCCTTAGGTTGTATTTTATGGCCTGGAATAATTTTAGGCGATCGGGGTCCGGGGTGCCGGACCCACTCGGAAGGCGTGGGCTATAGCACACGAAAATATGGGAATCGTGCGAAATTCTAGTTTTTTGGCCATAAAATGCAAAACAACGAGGAACGGCCATGGCAGGGCGGTGACTATGGTTCCTTAGGTCATATTCGATGGCCCCGAATAATTTTAGGACCCCGGACCCACTCGGAAGGCATGGGCTATAGCACACGAAAATATGGGAATCGAGCGAAATTCTAGTTTTTTGGCAGTAAAATGCAAAAACAACGAGGAACGGCCACGGCTGGGAGGTGACTATGGTTCCTTAGGTCATATTTGATGGCTTGGAAAATTTTAGGCAAACGGTAAGGCGTGGTCTTAGCACACAAATAAATGGGAATCAGGCGGAATTCTAGTTTTTTGGCCATAAAATGCAAACCAATGAAGAACGGCCATGGTGGGGCGGTGACTATGGTTTCTTAGGTCGTATTTGATGGCCTATAATAATTTTAGGCGATCGGGGTCCGGAGTCCCGGACCCTCTCGGAAGGCGTGGGCTATAGCACACGAATATATGGGAATCGGGCGGAATTCTAGTTTTTTGGCCGTAAAATGCAAAACAACGAGGAACGACTAGGGGGGTGGTGACTATTGTTCCTTAGGTCGTATTTGATGGCCCCGAATAATTTTAGGCGCTCGGTATACGGGGCTCAGACCCACTCGGAAGGCATGGGCTATAGCACATGAAAATATGGGAATCGGGTGAAATTCTAGTTTTTGTGCCGTAAATTGTAAAACAACGAGGAACGACCATGGCGAGGCGGTGACTATGGTTCCTTAGGTCGTATTTGATGGCCCAGAATAATTTTAAGCGATCGGGGTCCGGGAGCCCGTACCCACTCGAAAGGCGTGGGCTATAGTAACGAAAATATGGGAATCAGGCGAAATTCTAGTTTTTTGGCCCTAAAACGCAAAACAACGAGGAACGGCCATGGCGGGGCGGTGACTATGGTTCCTTAGGTCGTATTTGATGGCCTCGAATAATTATAGGTGATTGTGGTCCGGGGGACCGGACCCACTTGGAAGGCATGGGTTATAGCACACGAAAATTTGGGAATCGGGCGAAATTCTAGTTTTTTTGCCGCAAAATGCAAAACAACGAGGAACGGCCACGGCTGGCGGTGACTATGGTTCCTTAGGTCGTATTTGATGGCTCGGAAAAAGTTTAGGTAATCGGGGTACAGGGGGACCGATCCCACTCGGATGGTGTGGGCTATACCACATGAATATATGGGAATCGGGCGGAATTCTAGTGTTTAGGCCGTAAAACGCAAAACAACAAGGAACGGCCATGGCGGGGCGGTGACTATGGTTCCTTAGGTCGTATTTGATGGCCCCGAATAATTTTGGGCGATTGGGGTCCGGGTGAACGGACCCACTCGGAAGGCATGGGCTATATAGCACACGAAAATATGGGAATCGAGCGAAATTCTAGTTTTTTGGCCGTAAAATGCAAAACAACGAGGAACGGCCACGGCTGGGCGGTGACTATGGTTCTTTAGGTCGTATTTGATGGCCCGGAATAATTTTAGGCGATTGGGGTCTGGGGGCCCCGGACCCACTCGGAAGGCGTAGGCTATGGCTCATGAATATATGGGAATCGGGCGGAATTCTTATTTTTTGGCCGTAAAATGCAAAACTACGACGAACGGCCATGGAGGGCCGGTGACTATGGTTCCTTAGGTCGTATTTGATAGGCCGAAAATATTTTAGGCGATTGGGGTCCGGGGGGCCGGGAACCCACTCGGAAGGCGTGGGCTAGAGTACACGAAAATATGGGAATCAGACAAAGTTCTAGTTTTTTGGTCATAAAAAGCAAAACAACGAGGAACGGTCATGGCCGGGCGGTGAATATGGTTCCTTAGGTCGGATTTGATACCCCGGAAAATTTTTAGGCGATCGGGGGCCGGGGGACCCAGACCCACTAGGAAGGCGTTGGCTATAGCACACGAATATATGGGCATCGGGCGAAATTCTAGTTTTTTGAACGTAAAACGCAAAACAACGAGGAATGGCAATGGCAGGGCGGAGACTATGGTTCCTTAGGTCGTATTTGATGGCCTGGAAAAATGTTAGGCAATCCGGTTTTGGTGGACGCGGGCCCACTCGGAAGGCAGGGGCAGCACACGAAAATATGGGAATCGGGCGGAATTCTAGATTTTTGGCCATAAAACGCAAAACAACGAAGAACGGCCATGGCGGGGTGGTGACTATGGTTCCTTAGGTTGTATTTAATAGCCTGAAAAATTGTTAGGCAATCCGGTTTCGTGGGACCCTGGCCCACTCGGAAGGCGTGGGCTAGAGTACACGAAAATATGGGAATCAGATATAATTCTAGTTTTTTGGTCGTAAAAAGCAAAACAACGAGGAACGGTCATGGCAGGGCAGTGAATATGGTTCCTTAGGTCGGATTTGATAGCCCGGAAAAATTTTAGGCGATCGGGGGCCGGGGGACCCGGACCCACTAGGAAGGCGTTGGCTATCGCACACGAATATATGGGAATCGGGCGAAATTCTAGTTTTTTGAACGTAAAACGCAAAACAAGGAGGAACGGCAATGGAAGGGCGGTGACTGTGGTTCCTTAGGTCGTATTTGATGGCCTGGAAAAATGTTAGGCAATCCGGTTTTGGGGGACGCGGGCCCACTCGGAAGGGGGGGCAGCACACGAAAATATGGGAATCGGGCAGAATTCTAGTTTTTTGGTCGTAAAAAGCAAAACAACGAGGAACGGTCATGGAGGGGCGGTGACTATGGTTCCTTAGGTTGTATTTGATGGCCTGGAATAATTTTAGGCGATCGGGGTCCGGGGTGCCGGACCCACTCGGAAGGCGTGGGCTATAGCACACGAAAATATGAGAATCGTGCGGAATTCTAGTTTTTTGGCCGTAAAATGCAAAACAACGAGGAACGGCCATGGCGGGGCGGTGACTATGGTTCCTTAGGTCGTATTCGATGGCCCCGAATAATTTTAGGACCCCGGACCCACTCGGAAGGCATAGGCTATAGCACACAAAAATATGGGAATCGAGCGAAATTCTAGTTTTTTGGCAGTAAAATGCAAAAACAACGAGGAACGGCCACGGCTGGGAGGTTACTATGGTTCCTTAGGTCGTATTTGATGGGTTGGAAAATTTTTAGGCAAACGGTAAGGCGTGGGCTTAGCACACAAATATATGGGAATCAGGCGGAATTCTAGTTGTTTGGCCGTAAAATGCAAACCAATGAAGAACGGCCATGGTGGGGCGGTGACTATGGTTTCTTAGGTCGTATTTGATGGCCTATAATAATTTTAGGCGATCGGGGTCCGGGGTCCCGGACCCTCTCGGAAGGCGTGGGCTATAGCACACGAATATATGGGAATCGGGCGAAATTCTAGTTTTTTGGCCGTAAAATGCAAAACAACAAGGAACGACCAGGGGGGTGGTGACTATTGTTCCTTAGGTCGTATTTGATGGCCCCGAATAATTTTAGGCGCTCGGTGTCCGGGGACTCAGACCCACTCGGAAGGCATGGGCTATAGCACACAAAAATATGAGAATCGGGTGAAATTCTAGTTTTTGTGCCGTAAATTGTAAAACAACGAGGAACGACCACGGCGAGGCGGTGACTATGGTTCCTTAGGTCGTATTTGATGGCCCAGAATAATTTTAAGCGATCGGGGTCCGGGAGCCAGTACCCACTCGAAAGGCGTGGGCTATAGCACACGAAAATATGGGAATCGGGCGAAATTCTAGTTTTTTGGCCCTAAAACGCAAAACAACGAGGAACGGCCATGGCTGGCAGTGACTATGGTTCCTTAGGTCGTATTTGATGGCTCGGAAAAAGTTTAGGTAATCGGGGTACAGGGGGCCCGATCCCACTCGGATGGTGTGGGCTATACCACATGAATATATGGGAATCGGGCGGAATTCTAGTGTTTAGGCCGTAAAACGCAAAACAACGAGGAACGGCCATGGCGGGGCGGTGACTATGGTTCCTTAGGTCGTATTTGATGGCCCCGAATAATTTTAGGCGATCGGGGTCCGGGGGCACGGACCCACTCGGAAGGCATGGGCTATATAGCACACGAAAATATGGGAATCGAGCGAAATTCTAGTTTTTTGGTTGTAAAATGCAAAACAACGAGGAACGGCCATGGTTGGGCAGTGACTATGGTTCCTTAGGTCGTATTTGATGGCCCGGAATAATTTTAGGCAATCGGTGTCCGGGGGGCCTGGTCCCACTCGGAAGGCGTGGGCATAGCATACGAATATATGGGAATCGGGGGGAATTCTAGTTTTTTGGCCGTAAAACGCAAAACAACGAGGAACGGCCATGGCGGGGCGGTGACTATGGTTCCTTAGTTCGTATTTAATGACCCGAAATAATTTTAGGCGATCGGGGTCCGGGGGGCCCGGACCCACTCGGAAGGCGTGGGCTATAGCACACGAATATATGGGAATGAGCGGAATTCTAGTTTTTGGGCCGTAAAACGCAAAACTACGAGGAATGGCCATGGAGGGGCGGTGACTATGGTTCCTTAGGTCGTATTTGATAGGCCAAAAATATTTTAGGCAATTGGGGTCCGGGGGGCCCGGTACCCACTAGGAAGGCGTGGGCTATAGCACACGAATATATGGGAATCGGGCGGAATTCTAGTTTTTTGTCCGTAAAACAACGAGGAACGGCCATGGCGGGGCGGTGACTATGGTTCCTTATGTCGTATTTGATGGCCTGGGAAATTGTTTGGCAATCCGATTTTGTGGGACCCTGGCCCACTCGGAAGGCATGGGCTAGAGTACACGAAAATATGGGAATCGGATAAAATTCTAGTTTTTTGGTCGTAAAAAGCAAAACAACGAGGAACGGTCATGGCAGGGTGGTGGCTATGGTTCCTTAGGTCGGATTTGATAGCCCAAAAAAATTTTAGGCGATCGTGGTCCGGGGGACCCTGACCCACTAGGAAGGCGTTGGCTATAGCACACGAATATATGGGAATCGGGCGAAATTCTAGTTTTTTGAATGTGAAACGCAAAACAACGAGGAGCGGCAATGGTGGGGCGGTGACTATGGTTCCTTAGGTCATATTTTATGGCATGGAAAAATGTTAGGTAATTCGGTTTTGGGGGACCCGAGCCCACTAGGAAGGCGGGGGTAGCACACGAAAATATGGGAATCGGGCGAAATTATAGTTTTTTGGTCGTAAAAAGCAGAACAACTAGGAACGGTCATGGAGGGGTGGTGACTATGGTTCCTTAGGTCGTATTTGATGGCTTGGAAATATTTTAGGCAATCGAGGTCCGAGGGCCCGGACCCACTTAGAAGGCGTGGGTTTAGCACACGAAAATATGGAAATCGGGCGGAATTCTATTTTTTGGCCGTAAAACGCAAACCAACGAAGAACGGCCATAGCGGGGCGGTGACTATGGTTCCTTAGGTCGTATTTGATGGCCTAGAATAATTTTAGGCGATTGGGGTCCGGGGTCCCGGACCCACTCGGATGGCGTGGGCTATAGCACACGAATATATGGGAATCAGGCGGTATTCTAGTTTTTTGACCGTAAAATGCAAAACAACGAGGAATGGCTATGTAAAACGCAAAATAACGACGAACGGTCATGGCAGGGCCGTGACTATGGTTGCTTAAGTCGTATTTGATGGCCAGGAAAATTTTAGGCGAACGGAGTCCGGGGGGCCCGGGCCCACTCGGAAGGTGATAGCACATGAAAATATGGGAATCGGGCAGAATTTTAGTTTTTTGGCCGTAAAACGCAAACAAACAAGGAACGGTCATGGCAGGGCGGTGACTATGGTTCCTTATATCGTATTTGAAGGCCCGGAAATATTTTAGGCGATCGGGGTCCGGGGGGCTCGGGCCCACTCGGAAGGCGTGGGCTATAGCAGATGAAAAAATGGGAATCGGGCGGAATTCTAGTTTTTTTGCCGTAAAACACAAAAAAATGTTGAAGGGTCATGGCGGGGCGGTGGCTATTTATCCTTAGATCGGTTTTGATGGCCCAAAAAAATTTTAGGCGATACGGGTATGGGGGGCCCTACCCATTGGGAAGGGGTGGGCTATAGCACAGAAAAATATGGGATTCGGGCGGAATTCTAGTGTTTTGGCTGTAAAAAGCAAATAAATGAGGAACGGTCATGGAGGGGCGGTGACTATGGTTCCTTAGGTTGTATTTGATGGCCCGGAAAAAATTTAGGCGATCCGGTTATGGGGGCTCGACCCACTCGGAAGGCGTGGGCTATAGCACACGAAAATATGGGAATCGAGCTGAATTCTAGTTTTTTTGCCTTAAAATGCAAAGAAATGAGGAGCAGTCATGGCGGGGCGGTGACTATGGTTCCATAGGTCGTATTTGATGGCCCAGAAAACTTTTAGGCGATCCTGTTCTGGGGGGGGCCACTCGGAACGTGTGGGCTATAGTACACGAAAATATGATAATCGGGCGAAATTCTAGTTCTTTAGATGTAAAACACAAAACAACGAGGAGCAGTCATTGCAGGGTGGTGACTATGGTTCCTTAGGTCGTATTTGATGTCTCGGAAAATTTTTAGGTGATCTGGTTATGGAAGGCCCGACCCACTCGGAAGGCTGGGCTATATAGCACACGTAAATATGGGAATCGTGAAGAATTCTAGTTTTTTGGCCGTAATACACAAAATACGAGGAACGGTCATGGTGGAGCGGTAACTATGGTTCCTTATGTCGTATTTGTTGGCCCGGAAAATTTTTAGGTGATCGGGGTCCGGGGGCCCGATCCCACTCGGAAGGCGTGGGCTATAGCACACAAAAAAATGGGAATTGAGCTGAATTCTAGTTTTTTTGCCTTAAAACGCAAAGAAATGAGGAGCAGTCATGGCGGGGCGGTGACTATGGTTCCTTAGGTCGTATTTGATGGCCCAGAAAACTTTTAGGCGATCCTGTTCTGGGGGGGGGGGCACTCGGAACGCGTGGGCTATAGTACACGAAAATATGATAATCGGGCGAAATTCTAGTTCTTTGGATGTAGAACACAAAACAACGAGGAGCAGTCATTGCAGGGTGGTGACTATGGTTCCTTAGGTTGTATTTGATGTCCCGAAAAATTTTTAGGTGATCTGGTTATGGAAGGCCCGACCCACTCGGAAGGCTGGGCTATATAGCACACGTAAATATGGGAATCGTGAAGAATTCTAGTTTTTTGGCCGTAATACACAAAATACGAGGAACGGTCATGGCGGAGCGGTAACTATGGTTCCTTATGTCGTATTTGTTGGCCCGGAAAAATTTTAGGTGATCGGGGTCCGGGGGCCCGATCCCACTCGGAAGGCGTGGGCTATAGCACACAAAAAAATGGGAATCGCGCGGAATTCTAGTTTTTTGGCCGTAAAACGCAAAAAAACGAGGAATGGTCATGGCGGGGGCGGTGACTATGGTTCCTTAGGTCATATTTGATGGCCCGAAAAATTACTTTTAAGCGATTCGGGTCTGGGGGGCCCGGGCCCACTCGGAAGGTGTGAGCTATAGTACACGAAAAAATGGGAATCGGGCGGAATTCTAGTTTTTTGGCCGTAAAACGCAAAACAATGAGGAACGGTCATGGAGGGGCGGTGACTATGGTTCCTTAGGTCGTATTTGATGGCACGGAAAATGTTTTTTAGGCGATCCATCTCTGGGGGGCCGGGCCCACTCGGAAGGCGTGGGCTCAATTACATGAAAATATGGGAATCAGGCGGAATTCTAGTTTTTTTGCTGTAAAACACAACAAAATGAGGAACGATCATGTCGGGGTGGTGACTATGGTTCCTTAGGTCGTATTTCATGGCCTGGAAAATTTTTATGTAATCCGGGTCTGGGGGGACCGAGTCCACTCAGAAGGCGTGGGCTATAGCAAACGAAAAAATGGGAATCGGGCGGAATTCTAGTTTTTTGGCCGTAAAATGCAAAAAAACGTTGAAGGCCCATGGCGAGACGGTGGCTATTTATCCTTAGATCATTTTTGATGGCCCGAAAAAATTTTAGGCGATCCGGGTCCGGGGGCCCCTGCCCATTGGGAAGGGGTGGGCTATAGCACAGAAAAATATGGGATTCGGGCGGAATCCTAGTGTTTTGGCCGTAAAACGCAAATAAATGAGGAACGGTCATGGTGAGGCAGTGACTATGGTTCCTTAGGTTGTATTTGATGGCCCGAAAAAAATTTAGGCGATCCGATTATGGGGGCCTGACCCACTCGGAAGGCGTGGGCTATAGCACACGAAAATATGGGAATCAAGCGGAATTCTATTTTTTTGGCCGTAAAACACAAAGAAATGAGGAGCATTCATGGCGAGGTGGTAACTATGGTTCCTTAGGTCATATTTGATGGCCCAGAAAACTTTTAGGCGATCCTATTCTGGGGGGGGGGGGGCAGGCCCACTCGGAAGGCGTGGGTTATAGCACACGAAAATATGATAATCGGGCGAAATTCTAGTTCTTTGGATGTAAAACGCAAAACAACGAGGTGCAGTTATTGCAGGGTGGTGACTATGGTTCCTTAGGTCGTATTTGATGTCCCGAAAATTTTTTAGGTGATCTGGTTATGGAAGGCCCGACCCACTCGGAAGGCGTGGGCTATGTAGCACACGTAAATATGGAAATCGTGCAGAATTCTAGTTTTTTGGCCGTAATACACAAAAATACGAGGAATGGTCATGGCGGGGCGGTGACTATGGTTCCTTATGTCGTATTTGTTGGCTCGGAAAAATTTTAGGTGATCGGGGTCCGGGGGCCTGGTCCCACTCGAAAGGCATGGGCTATAGCACACGAAAAATGGGAATCGAGCGAAATTCTAGTTTTTTGGCCGTAAAATGCAAAAAAACGAGGAATGGTCATGGCGGGGGGCGGTGACTATGGTTCCTTGGGTCATATTTCATGGCCCAAAAAATTATTTTTAAGCGATCCGGGTCTGGGGGCACGGGCCCACTCGGAAGGCGTGGGCTATAGCGCACGAAAAAATGGGAATTGGGCGGAATTCTAATTTTTTTGCCGTAAAACGCAAAACAGTGAGGAACGGTCATGGAGGGGCGGTGACTATGGTTCCTAAGGTCGTATTTGATGGTGCGGAAAATTTATTTTAGGCGATCCGTGTCTGGGGGGCTCGGGCCCACTCGGAAGGCGTGGGCTCAATTACACAAAAATATGGGAATTAGGCGGAATTCAAGTTTTTTTGCTGTAAAACACAACAAAATGAGAAACGATCATGTCGGGTGGTGACTATGGTTCCTTAGGTCGTATTTCATGGCCCGAAAAAATTTTTTATGTAATCTGGGTCTAGGGGGACCGAGCACACTCGGAAGGCGTGGGCTAAAGCTCACGAAAATATGGAAATCGGGCTGAATTCTAGTTTTTTGGCCGTAAAACACAAAAAACGAGGAACGATCATGGAGGGGCACTGACTATATTTGTTTAGGACCTATTTGATGGTGCGGAAAAATTTTAGGCGATCCGGTTCTAGGGGGACGTGGGACCACTCGAAAGGTGTGGGCTATAGCACACGAAAATATGGGACTCCAGTCGAATTCTTGTTTTTTAGCCATAAAACGTAAAAATAAATGAGGAACGGTCATGGAGGGCCGGTGACTATGTTTCCTTAGGTCATATTTGATGATGCAGAAAAATTTTAGGCGATCCGGTTCCAGGGGGCCAGGACCACTCAGAAGGAGTGGGCTATAGCACACGAAAAAATGGGAATCAGGCGAAATTTTAGTTTTTTGGCCGTAAAACGCAAACAAACAAGGAACGGTCATGGCAGGGCAGTGACTATGGTTCCTTAGGTCGTATTTGATGGTCCAAAAACATTTTAGGCGATCCGAGTCCGGGGGCCCGGGCCCACTCGGAAGGCATGGGCGATAGCACACGAAAATATTGGAATCTGGCGAAATTCTAGTTTTTTGGCCGTAAAATGCAAAACAACGAGGAACGGTCATAGAGGGCGGTGACTATGGTTCCTTAGGTCGTATTTGATATCCAGAAAAATTTTTAGGCGATCCGATCGGAGGAGCCCGGGCCCACTCGGAATGTGTGGGCTATACCACACGAAAATATCTAAATCGGGCGGAATTCTAGTTTTTTGGCCGTAAAACGCAAAATAACGAGGAACGGTCATGGCGGGGCCGTGACTATGGTTGATTAAGTCGTATTTGATGGCCCAAAAAATTTTAGGCGATCGGGGTCCGGGGGGCCCGGGCCCACTCGGAAGGCGTGTGCTATAGTACATGAAAATATGGGAATCGGGCGGAATTCTAGCTTATTGGCCGTAAAACGTGTTGAAAAACGAGACGGTAATGGCGAGGTGGTAACTATAGTTCCTTAGGCTGTATTTGATGACTCGGAAAAGTTTTAGGCTATCCGGGTCTGGGGAGCCCGGGCCCACTCGGAAGGCGTGGGCTAAAGTACACGAAAATATTTGAATGAGGTGGAATTCTAGTTTTTTGGCCGTAAAACATAAAACAACGAGGAGCAATCATGACGGGGCGGTGACTATGGTTCCTTAAGTCGTATTTGATGGCCCGGAAAATTTTAGACGATCGGGGTCCGGGGGGCCCGGGCCCACTCGAAAGGCGTGTACTATAGCACATGAAAATATGGGAATCGGGCGGAATTCTAGTTTATTGGCCATAAAACGCAAAAAAATGAGAAAAGGTCATGGTGGGGTAGTGACTATGGTTCCTTAGGTCATTTTTTATGGATCGGAAAAAAATTTAGGCGATCCGGGAACGGGGGGTCGGGCCCACTAGGAAGACATTGGCTATAGCACACGAAAATATGGGAATCAGGCGGAATTCTAGTTTCTTGGCCGTAAAACGCAAAACAAAATGGGGAACGGTCATAGCGATGTTTAGGCGATCCGAGTCCGGGGGCCCGGCCCACTCGGAAGGCATGGGCTATAGCACACGAAAATATGGAAATCAGGCGGAATTCTAGTTTTTTGGCCGTAAAACGCAAAAAATGAGGAACGATCATGGCAGGGCAGTAACTATGGTTCCTTAGGTCGTATTTTATGGCCTGGAATTTTTTTATGTAATCCGGGTCTGGGGGGACCGAGCCCACTCGGAAGGCGTGGGCTATAGCACACGAAAAAATGGGAATCGGGCGGAATTCTAGTTTTTTGGCCGTAAAACGCAAAAAAACGTTGAAGGGTCATGGCGAGACGGTGGCTATTTATCCTTAGATCATTTTTGATTGCCCGGAAAAATTTTAGTCGATCCGGGTCCGGGGGGCCCTGCCCATTGGGAAGGGGTGGGCTATAGCAAAGAAGAATATGGGATACGGGCGGAATCCTCGTGTTTTGGCCGTAAAATGCAAATAAATGAGGAACGGTCATGGCGAGGCGGTGACTATGGTTCCTTAGGTTGTATTTGATGGCCCGAAAAAAATTTAGGCCATCCGGTTATGGGGGCCTGACCCACTCGGAAGGCGTGGGCTATAGCACACGAAAATATGGGAATCAAGCGGAATTCTATTTTTTTGGCCGTAAAACGCAAAGAAATGAGGAGCATTCATGGCGAGGTGGTAACTATGGTTCCTTAGGTCGTATTTGATGGCCCAGAAAACTTTTAGGCGATCCTATTCTGGGGGGGGGGCAGGCCCACTCGGAAGGCGTGGGTTATAGCACACGAAAATATGATAATCGGGCGAAATTCTAGTTCTTTGGATGTAAAACGCAAAACAACGAGGAGCAGTTATTACAGGGTGGTGACTATGGTTCCTTAGGTCGTATTTGATGTCCCGAAAATTTTTTAGGTGATCTGGTTATGGAAGGCCCGACCCACTGAGAAGGCGTGGGCTATGTAGCACACGTAAATATGGGAATCGTGCAGAATTCTAGTTTTTTGGCCGTATTACACAAAAATACGAGGAAAGTTCATGGCGGGGCGGTGACTATGGTTCCTTATGTCGTATTTGTTGGCTCGGAAAAATTTTAGGTGATCGGGGTCTGGGGGCCTGGTCCCACTCGAAAGGCGTGGGCTATAGCACACGAAAAATGGGAATTGAGCGAAATTCTAGTTTTTTGGCCGTAAAACGCAAAAAAATGAGGAATGGTCATGGCGGGGGCGGTGACTATGGTTCCTTGGGTCATATTTGATGGCCCAAAAAATTATTTTTAAGCGATCGGGTCTGGGGGCACGGGCCCACTCGGAAGGCGTGGGCTATAGCACACGAAAAAATGGGAATTGGGCGGAATTCTATTTTTTTGCCGTAAAATGCAAAACAGTGAGGAACGATCATGGAGGGGCGGTGACTATGGTTCCTAAGGTCGTATTTGATGGCGCGGAAAATTTATTTTAGGCGATCCGTGTCTGGGGGGGCCCGGGCCCACTCGGAAGGCGTGGGCTCAATTACACGAAAATATGGGAATCAGGCGGAATTCTAGTTTTTTTGCTGTAAAACACAACCAAACGAGGAACGATCATGTCGGGGGTGTGACTATGGTTCCTTAGGTCGTATTTCATGGCCTGGAAAATTTTTATGTAATCTGGGTCTAGGGGGACCGAGCCCACTCGGAAGGCGTGGGCTAAAGCTCACGAAAATATGGGAATCGGGCTGAATTCTAGTTTTTTGGCCGTAAAACACAAAAAACTAGGAACGATCATGGAGGGGCACTGATTATATTTTTTTAGGTCCTATTTGATGGCCCGAAAAAATTTTAGGCGATCCGGTTCCAGGGGGACGCGGGACCACTCGAAAGGTGTGGGCTATAGCACACGAAAATATGGGACTCTAGCGGAATTCTTGTTTTTTAGCCATAAAACGTAAAAAAAATGAGGAACGGTCATGGAGGGCCGGTGACTATGTTTCCTTAGGTCATATTTGATGATGCAGAAAAATTTTAGGCGATCCGGTTCCAGGGGGTCGGGACCACTCAGAAGGAGTGGGCTATAGCACACGAAAAAATGGGAATCAGGCGAAATTTTAGTTTTTTGGCCATAAAACGCAAACAAACAAGGAACGGTCATGGCAGGGCGGTGACTATGGTTCCTTAGGTCGTATTTGATGGTCCGAAAAACTTTTAGGTGATCCGAGTCCGGGGGGGCCGGGCCCACTCGGAAGGCATGGGCGATAGCACACGAAAATATTGGAATCAGGCGAAATTCTAGTTTTTTGGCCGTAAAATGCAAAACAACGAGGAACGGTCATAGAGGGCGGTGACTATGATTCCTTAGGTCGTATTTGATATCCAGGAAAAATTTTAGGCGATCCGGTCGGCGGAGCCCGGGCCCACTCGGAATGTGTGGGCTATAGCACACGAAAATATCTAAATCGGGCGGAATTCTAGTTTTTTGGCCGTAAAACGCAAAATAACGAGGAACGGTCATGGCGGGGCCGTGACTATGGTTGATTAAGTCATATTTGATGGCCCAAAAAATTTTAGGCGATCGGGGTCCGGGGGCCCGGGCCCACTCGGAAGGCGTGTGCTATAGCACATGAAAATATGGGAATCGGGCCGAATTCTAGCTTATTGGCCGTAAAACGTTAAAAAATGAGGAACGGTAATGGCGAGGTGGTAACTATGGTTCCTTAGGCTGTATTTGATGACTCGGAAAAGTTTTAGGCTATCCGGGTCTGGGGGCCCGGGCCCACTCAGAAGGCGTGGGCTAAAGCACACGAAAATATTTGAATCAGGCGGAATTCTAGTTTTTTTGCCGTAAAACACAAAACAACGAGGAGCAATCATGACGGGGCGGTGACTATGGTTCCTTAAGTCGTATTTGATGGCCCGGAAAATTTTAGGCGATCGGGGTCCGGGGGGCCCGGGCCCACTCGGACGGCGTGTACTATAGCACATGAAAATATGGGAATCTGGCAGAATTTTAGTCTATTGGCCATAAAACGCAAAAAAATGAGGAAAGGTCATGGTGGGGCGGTGACTATGGTTCCTTAGGTCATTTTTTATGGACCGGAAAAAAATTTAGGCGATCCGGGATCGTGGGGTCGGGCCCACTAGGAAGACATTGGCTATAACATACGAAAATATGGGAATCAGGCGGAATTCTAGTTTCTTGGCCGTAAAACGCAAAACAAAATGGGGAACGTTCATAGCGATGTTTAGGCGATCCGAGTCGGGGGGCCCGGCACACTCAGAAGGCATGGGCTATAGCACACGAAAATATGGAAATCAGGCGGAATTCTAGTTTTTTGGCCGTAAAACGCAAAAAAATGAGGAACGATCATGGCAGGGCAGTAACTATGGTTCCTTAGGTCATATTTTATGGCCTGGAAAAATCTTTTTAGGCGATCCAGGTCTGGGGGGCTCGGGCCCACTCGGAAGGCTTGGGCTAAAGCGCACGAAAATATGGCAATCGGGCGAAATTCTATTTTTTAGCTATAAAACGCAAATAAATGAGGAACGGTGATGGCGGGGCGGTGACTATTGTTCCTTAAGTCGTATTTGATGGCCCGAAAAAAATTTAGGCGATCCGGGTCCGGGTGGCCCGGGACCACTTGGAAGGCGTGGGCTGAAGCACACAAAAATATGGGAATCGGGCAGAATTCTAGTTTTTGGGCTGTAAAACGCAAAACAAAATGAGGAATGGTCATTGTGGGGCGGTGACTATGGTTGCTTAGGTCGTATTCTATGGCCCGAAAAACTTTTAGGCGATCCGCGTCCAGATGCCCGGGACCACTCGGAAGGCGTGGGCTATAGCACACGAAAATATGGGAATCGAGCTGAATTCTAGGCTTTTGGCCGTAAAACGCAAAATAATGAGGAACGGTCATGGCGGGGTAGTAACTATGGTTCCTTAGGTCGTATTTCATGGGCCGGAAAATTTTATGGCGATTGGGGTCCGGGATGGTCGGGCCCACTCGGAAGGTGTGGGTTATAGAACACGAAAATATGGGAATCAGGCGAAATTCTAGTTTTTTGGCTGCAAAGAAATGAGGAACGGTCATGGGGGGGCATTGACTATGGTTCCTTAGGTCATATTTGATGGCTCGAAAAAATTTTAGGCGATCCGGTTCGGGGGAACCTGGGACCACTCGGAAGGCGTGGGCTATAGCACACGAAAATATGGGAATCGGGCGAAATTCTAGTTTTTTGGCCGTAAAATGCAAAAATTGAGGAACGGTCATGGCGGGGCGGTGACTATGGTTCCTTATGTCGTATTTGATGGCTCGGAAACTATTTGGCGATCTGGGGGCCCGGGCCCACTCAGAAGGCGTGGCTTATAGCACACGAAAATATGGGAATCATGCAAAAATTTTGTTGTTTGGCCGTAAAACGCAAACAAACGAGGAACAGTCATGGCGGGGTGGCGACAATGGTTCCTTAGGTCGTATTTGATGGCCCAGAAAAATTTAAGGCAATCCGGCTCCGGAGGGGCCCGACCCACTCGAAAGACGGCACACGAAATTATGGTAATCGGGCTAAATTCTAGTGTTTTGGCCGTAAAATATAAAACAACGAGGAACAGTCATGACAGGGTGATGACTATGGTTCCTTAGGTCGTATTTGATGGAACGGAAAAAGTTTATGCGATCAGGGTTCGGCGGGCCCGGGCCCACTCGGAATGCGTGGGCTTTAGCTCGCGAAAATATGGGAATCGGGCAGAATTCTAGTTTTTTGGCCGTGAAATGCAAAACAACGAGGAAAGGTCATAGGGAATTAGTATTGTATACCTATAATTTATATAGAAATATATAAATTATATATATGAATAGTTAATTAATATACTATATAGTATAATATAGTATATTATATTATACTATATACAATATAATATAATAATTACTATATGGTTATATAGTTTAAATATGATTAGGATATATGATTATAGCTCATTTAAGTGATTGAGTATGTAATATGGTAATATCCTCTTAATGATAACTAGTGCTTAACCATATAATAGCATATTATTTAATCTTGGACACATAATATACCATGAACGATAAGGCTATTAGTATTGTACTTATAGTTATATAATCTAATCAATACATATAATTAAATATTGGTATGATTATTATACATATAATTAACATTAGATTGTGTATATATTCTAGATTAAACTAATACACAACACATTACTATATTATAACATATTTAATAGATAACAATTAATTTATTATCTATGGGTTATAAGCATAAAGATATATATTATAACCTATATCATGATTAATATTTATCACTTATAACAGAGATGATTATTGGTATTATCCTTTGTATTAAACCTATAATGATATTAACACCTATACTTAGGGTAATATAAATGTAGTGATTAATATTTAATCAATTACAATATATTATTTAAACCTGATATTAATGTATTTGTTTAGTTACTAATGATATACGTAATTAAGTTGGTATAAATAGTATAATGTATATCTATACTATCCTATTATGTATTAGTATAGGTAATAATCATACCTATACATGATAAGTAAATGATGTGTATCATAGGTATTCATATTATATCAACTATGTATGCAAATTAGATATATTATAATTTATTGTAATATATGACCACTAAAAATATATTATAATAATTATAATGAGCTATAATCATTAACTGACTTATATCATACCACTATTAAATATTGGTATTATTTGGTAGTAATTTATACCAAATAATTATCTAGATATTACATAATTAGTTATTATACCATGATATAGGTTATAATATATATCTTTATGCTTACTATTATATGAAATAACCTAAATTATAACCTATTATTTAATATACTAACATACTATAATACGCAAATATATATAATATGAAATCATATTTATATCCAAACTATAGTTAATATACTGAAAATATATGGTTATTGGTATAACAAATATATGTCAATTACTTATGATAGGTATATACCATATAATACTCAGTTAGTAATAGTAAAATTGGGTTAATCAATAATATATATATACTTAATAGACTTGTAATGGGAACATAGTATGTACGGATAAAAGTGATCAATTACTAATAATTAGTAATATAATTTATTTGGTTATTATATTAAGTAATTGGTTAATAATGTACATAATCCATATATAGTATTGTAACTGTATTATTCCAGTTATTAGACAATTTGGTTAATCATATGAACATATTACTAAATGTATATAATAATTATATCCCAATTATTACATATTATAGTATGTTAATTAACTATTATAGTGATTAATTTCAATAATAGGTATATATGATTGGTATTAATCTTGGTTTCTATAAGCATGGTATTAAGTCTATACTCATAGTGACAATTAAATACACTATATATGTCATAACTATAGGTTCTAGTATAATATCTGTATATTTAACCTATACATTTTTAATATAGCATTATACATATTTATAAACAATTGTATGCAAACTAATATGAGAATTGATATACCTTAACATTAGTAAGTTTAGTTCAATATATACTTAACCATATATAACCGTAATGTATTATACTATTATAGAGATAATAATAGTCAATACTATAATTAATGAATCCATTATAATTTAGACTCATCAAGGGTATATATAAATAATAGTATTGTTAACCATATCATCTGCGTATTATAGGTAAACAATATAATCTATGATACCTATACTTAGTTATAAATATATATGGTATATAATCAATTCATATTATCCAATAGATGTATGGGTAATATGGAATTTGGGTATATATATTAGTATTTAACATTATATTATATAATAGTATTATATTATTGTATTATAATCATGCCCTATAACTTATCATTAACCTAATTGATTTATACTATCAATTGATAATATACCTATAATCTATCATTACTATCATATTTATATTTTAATCTTAATCTATTAATATCTTAATTATGATTATGGATATCAAATAATATTAGTGTATATATGTATAACTATAATTAATATGTTATATACGTAAATATAAATGATATTTACGTATCATTTATACTAGTAATATGCTATCATTAGAGGGGGTTAATTATGTATTCACTCCGATATGACTATTATATAATCGAATATGATATATGGTTAAGTAATATTACCTATAATTATTAGATTACTGATAACAATTATATAATTAAATATTTAATTATATAACCAATAACCTAATTGGTAACATTTATGAAAAGCCATTATACAATTAAATAGATACTTATAACCACCAGTATATGTATGATACCTAAATAAATTGTACATAGGTTACTATTATTGATATACTAAATTCATAAATTATACAATTATACCCAATCATATTGTATAATTAATGCATAATAATAGTATATATTAAGTTAATATTAAGATAGTCTATATAGGTATCATACATATACTGGTCACATCATACATGCTCTTAACTATAGGTTTATGTGGAACCTATAGTTATCTTTCATATATTGACTTACATATATTAATCCAATTTAGTATACATTATGTATACTATCTAGTAATAGATAGCATTAATTGGTATATACTATAATCGATAATAGTATTATTCCGAAATATATTATAATTATGTGTTATTATCATATATACATCTCAAGTATAAAAATATGTATGTGGTTATACGAGATATAGTGTTATCAAATTATATATTACCAATTATAGGTATTGTTATACAATTATTTAACCTAATTGTATTATACACGAGTATAATACAACATTAATAATGTATATAGTTTACTAATTAGTGTATTTATTGACTACATCTGGTTACTTATATTAATCGGTATATACAATAATTTGGTCATACAGATTATTCAATTATACTATATGGTTAATACAATGCATAAGCCATATCAATTAGAGTGTATTAACCATACACTTGAGATGTATATATGATCAACATTTACCATAATAAATTACCTCCTGTATATAATTTAACCCATTTCATATCTCATATTGTAATTATGATTAATAGATTTAATCATAATATAAGAAGTACTATCTAATACTTATTTCTGATAATAGTTAAAATAATCATTATAAATCCAATTCTTAGTATATTCAGACTAATATACTAGTAGTATATTAATATTGTGAAAGTATAATAGTGATTAATCCGATTTATATTACTATACCTAATTACTAACTATCATATTCATATTAACCTTATAATTATATATAATAATTATTTGTTAACTATAATAAGTACCATAGAATATAATAAGTGTATATACTATATAGTAACCAATTATACGATATAAATACTAATTGTGATGTACTAATTATAAACTTTAGTATTAATGTATCATCATATAGGTCAGGATTATCAATTTATATACTTATTGTTAATCAATACTAATATATAATATTATAATAGATAATATAAATCCGTATATATGATTATGTAATATACCAACTACATTTAATGTAATCAACTCAGGTTAACCTATGATTGAAGGTTTACTCATACTACCAATAGAAATATATAAGCATAAAGATATACAATTGAATATCATATAGGTTAATCATACTATACCTATACTTGATGAGTCTAAATTATAATGGATTCATTAATTATATATACTCGTTATCGTACATAAGTACCTATTAAATTGTAACCAAGATTAACGTTGGGTTGATATTATAGGTAATTATACCATAACTATTAAATCTAATAATATTACTATAACTTATAATATATCCATATATATTAATATCACTAAACTGTATAATTATTAATCACGTATTAATATACCCAAATTAATGATATCATTATCTAAAGTATAGGGTTATATTATAAATTATTGCATATTATATAATTGTACAGTTACCAATGATGGTTATATAATGAGGTTATAATATACCTACACTATTACATTTTAATACAATAATTACCTATATCTTTTAGGTTACAATCATATATATAGTATAGTATTTCACCTATTAATTATAATACTATTTTGATATTACGTACTATTGTAATAATACCATAAGTTATTCATTATATGTACTATATTTCATATAGGTATATTACAAGTGTATTAATTATAATGATAACTCAATATAAATAGTTAATATTACTTAACCATATTTATATATGATAAAATATGCCATCAAATTAAGTAAATAGGTATGTGTATAACTTAATCTTAACTATTATCAATATGTAATAGTTATAATTATTTATCACTATATGTGGATATAGTATTATAATTAATTATCCATATTAACTAATGATATAATATACCTTATTACCATATCCTAGTAATACATTATATCATATATATCTAACATTTAATGTATATCATATTGTTAATGCTATATCTTGAATTACTATAATCATAATTAGGTAACATGGGTTATAGTACTAATTATATAAAATTGGGTTAATCACTATACTATATATAATTATAGTAATCATATTATGTAGTTATGATAAATGAGTATAATATAAGAATGTATGAATTAACTGGTGTATTATATCAATATGTATATTACAATAATATAGTAATTCATGATTATGAATATGTAGTTAACTATTTAATATATCAATTATATGATATACAATGATAACATATAATGATATAATAGGATATTACTGATATCCTATTATAATTACCATTAACCTATATTAATAATATTTACCTAATAGATAATACCTTAACATATAGTATAAAGGTTATATTTGTTACCATTAATAGGTAACAAATATATTAGTATAATTTGATAGATCATAATTCTATTATATAATAATTACTATATAATGATTATATGATTGTATGGTATGTGATTACACTAAATTAGTGGTTAAAATTAATAATACATTATTGACATATCCAATTACGGTGTCACAATATCATTATATAACATATATGATCATAATATAATGTGACCTATTACTAATATTTCACATAACTTATCGTAGTGAAATCATATGATTATTATGATATAGTAACTATTATAAGTAATAATCATAGTATATAATACTCTATATAACCATATATAGAGTATATCATAAGTTATACTATGATATACCAATTTATATTATAATTGATAATTTATGATACCTATGTAAATATACCCTAATTAATCTAATATTATGGATATTGATTAATATGTTATGTATTTATTGATGAAATATATACATATGTACTTATAACCTTATCATATTCTATGATAGTTTATAACCTATAATTAGTTAAGTATTATAACTAGTGCTCAATATAATTGAAAGTATCAATTATAACCATAGTTACTATCATATATATTATTAACTATCTAAATTATTATGTAGATAGTTGTCATTTATAGTATGACCATATGATATACTTTGTTATCTATTAACTTAATAATAGACCTATTTATTTAATTTGGTTAAAATAGCAAGTTGGTATATGAATATTGTCATATATCTATATATATGATAACATTGGTATAATTCTAACCATATCTTAATTCACTTGTTACTAGTATATGTCAACCTATGTGCCCTTCGTATAAGTTTAACAATATGAAAGATAGTCTGACTATAATATGTTATTCAAGTGTATACTTATAATAATAGTTAACGTTATGATTATTATCGTATATCTACCTGTTATATTCAGGTAACACATATAATTGTAATGTAGTTTATACATTATGTAAAGGTCATAATTTATGTCACTATAATTATAGGTATTATATGGCTATATATTGTCATATACTTATACAATTATATGACAATTTGGTTATCATTAATATGACAAATAATAGGATACTATATATAAGTCCAAATAATTAAATTCAATTCATTTAATTACTCTATATTTGTAATTGTATAATATTATAGTGATTATAATATTATGACTTACTAATATACCGCATATATGTTACTATGCTATAATAGTGATCTTTCATATTTGTTATATACTATTAATATATTTCACCTTTTAGTTAATTATTACTATAGAAATATTAGCAAAGGTATTATTATAATAACAATTTTCATACCTTAGCACTTGATATTATAGTAATCATGTATGAGGTATTTCTATAATATGGCTGAAATACACTGTTCATCAAGTGCATGAATGTTGCACTTGATGAATAATGTTAATCATAAATATACTATATCTTAATAATTATATCTATATGTAACATAAGTAGTTATACCATTATATAGTAATATAGTATTGTTATGTGAATTAGAGTTAAATGTAAGTATATCATAATTGTTTTATATCTAATAGTTAATAAAACCACATGTATATTAATTATATGTAATATACTTATAATTATTTACACTAACATATGGTATTAATAGTTAACATATTTACATAGTTAATATCACAAGATATGTAGATATTCAGTTTATAACTAATTACATTTACCTAATATAGTTACCTACTTGAAATGTACAATTAGGTACATTATATGTTAGTGTATTATCAACAATATCTGACTTGTCCCTATTACTATTATGGATTCATTACCTATACACCTATGATTACGTACTTACCTATATTATCTTGGGTGATTATTTTATATAGTATACTAACATATAAGTATACATTGGTTATTAGCTTATTAATGATTTAAATAAGTTAGTAATTATGATATATTATCCATACTATATTGGATATATTAAATAACAAATTAGGTTAATGAATAATATTATATCATATTATGTATCCGTTAGTGCATACATTTAATATGGATAATTATGTTTATATTATCATAATAACTTCTATTCACAATTATATTATGTGAATTCACCCAAGTATTATACATATACATTAATACTTGGTATGATACCTATGTAAATATAATATAGGTGATTGATATCTCCAGCATATTTATTATAATGATTATCTTATATGGTATCATAATCATATGGTATATCTTATATACACAATATCATTGCATACAATTGTTATTAACTAATTACATTGGGATCTATATTATAGTATATACCTATAATATATGAACCATATTATGCTATATTATACATAGTATATTAATAAATATATATCTATCAATATATCCTATATATCCTTATGATAAACTATAGCATAAGTCCTATATTATGAACTTAATATAGTGATAGAATAATATATCCTATTAGCATATCTTACCATTTATTATGTGGTAATATAATTCATATAGTCACTTATTTATATACTATTTATATGGTTATCATAAACCATATTTTTGAATAGAAATATGGTAAATGAGTATACAATTAGTATAATTAATTACATATGACCAAATAATTATCCTAATATACTTATACCTTATATTATGGTGATATTATATTTCATAGTTATCCATATTTTATATTATGATATACACATACTCATACTATAATTAATTAATATGGTTTATATGCTATTTATTAGGATGATTATAGTATCATTATTATAGAATTATCAATATAATAACGGAATGTGATTAACCCATCGTATTGTATTTATAATATCGAAAATAATATATTACGAAATATGATGAACAATATACACATACGTATCCTCAAATATAATTATATAATTGTAACCTAAGGATATGTTAATGTATATTTGAAATCAGTACCATTTGTTTACAAATTAGTTAATGGTATAACCAATTTCGTATACACTATAGGTTATACATATATAATTATAATTAGCCTATAATTATTGGGTATAAAATTATACATAGTATGATAGGTAACCAATAACTTGGCTACACTAACCATATTACTATAGCACGAGTAATATGGAATACTATATGGTTAACCAATAGGTACCGGTAACATTATAATTATGTAATAATATTATATAGCTATAATAAATTATATAAATATCAATACGTATAAATTGATTATACAATTACTATAGTTATAAGTCTAATAGTGGTATGATATAAGTCAGTTAATATTATACATTACATATAACTAATTGATAAACTAACGGGTATTTACCAAATATAGTATATTATTGTGTTATTATATTATTGTATAAATTATACAATATTATACATAATCATAACTATATTATTGTGTTTATGAGTACCTATTATATATGATATAATAATCTAATATATCAGTCAACTAATTAGATATAATTATAATTATTCATGATATTTAATAATCATTACCTTATAAGTATTAATATCAATTATGATATAATTATCTACCTAAACCAATATAATGTAATAGTTATTTAATAAGGTTATAGTATAATATTATTCACCATACTAGTTATATAATGAATTGATAATTACCTATCAATATTATATGTAGATATCATATTATATGATAATATAAATATTGATAATTATATATCTATCCGACTAACTATCACCCGGATAGATATAGCTATATCTTTAGTAATGTTTATAATTCGTATATATTTAACAATACTAAGAGTGATAATTACTTAGGTTATTTGGTATTTGTAGTGACTATACCATTAATTATAAGTTTACCAACATATCATACCCAATATTATAATTGCATATGTATAACCTATTTACACAATCATTACCTCACTTGTGATATTAACCTATTCAGATAGTTTATTATGATATTGTATTCAAGAACTTATATTGATAGCAATATTTAGTATCATTATGTCAACCATAGTATTATACTTAATGTAATGATTATATGTATAAGTCAATACCTAATGGATTATTACTATTGGTTATAATGGATTATTACTATGTAATTAACATCTGTAATATAAAATAATATTGTAATTAATACATATTATTAATATTCATATAATAGTTAATTATCCTATTACTATATGTATTATACACAATTAATAATTATGGTTTGATATTAGTGTATCAATTATAATATTTTATACAAGCATTATAAGTAACCTATTAAGATATAATTATATTATATTCAACATTAATATATAATCAAACCATCATATAAAATTTATAGCAAATACTATAATTTGCATGGTGATATATCATACTTATATGATATAGTATTTAGGCACAGTATACTAACTATGGTGGACATTTATCATATTAGAAATATAGTATTAACTATATAAGTTATATTATACTATAATATCTAATTAATTATTTATGGGTTATAGATATCCATTACATAATAGTTACTTTATATATTTAGGTATATTCAAAACCATACTTATATTATAACATACATATTAATCATACTAATACAATAATACGTATAATTACCATCATATTACCATTAATTATTATTTATGATATTATCTAATTAACCATATTAAGTTATAGTATTCAAAACCATACTTATATTATAATATTAATATATCGATTGTGTAAATAGGTTATACATATGCAATTATAATATTGTATATTACATATCATAATAACAAATTAACCATATAAATATTAATATCATATAGTATCATATAGTAACATGGATATTATATGATACGTATAAGTGAATATTATATCTCCATTAACCAATATAATGGATATAATCTATTATAACCATATATTATAAGTAATAATAACCTATACTATATAGGTATGTTAATTAATATCCATTATATCCTATATGAACCAATATATTAATGTAGGTTACATTAATGGTATATTATATAGTATGAACTTATAATGTCATACTATATTACATAATAGACTACCTATAGATACACTTGTAACCTACAATAGGATATAATGGATATTATAATACCGCAGATTGACGTAGTAATTGTGACTGCGAAAATTAAATGAGGATGTTGATATTTATAGTAATATAATTTTATTACGGCATAATTTATAATATAATTATAAATTATGATATAACTATTTAGTTTTATGGTCATAATACAATGAATTGTGTATGTAACTATAATATCTCCATTATATAATATCTCAGTACCTATAATTAATATGATATATTATATTAGTATATCATTAATGTATACTATATAGATATATCTAAGTTAGTATATCCATGTTATATACATATAGTTATATTACCCAAATAACCTATATATACATCAGGGTAATAACTAGTATTATCATACTAAATATACTAATATAGTATTATACTTCCGTTAACATATTATTAAGTATATTACTATATAGTATATTAATCATAATATATGTAATGATATTGGGTTTATTACACAGTAGTTATATGCTAATTAGATATTATACAACGTTAACTATTATTGGAATATTAACACTAATTATAATATAATTATACGATATAATTATAAACTCATATAATTTATGATCGTAACATAAGATTATATGTATTATAAATATACCAATCATATAAATTATATGTATATTACTATAATGAGTTTAGTATACTATGATATGAGAATGATATCATAATATTAACCTATAATATTATACTAGTGAATATGGTATCCACAGTAATATCTATTAACTATTCATAATGTACTAGTGACCTATTATTCACTACAGTTATGGGTTAATTTAGTATCATTATAGTACACTCTAATTCACCCATGTTTGATGCTCATAAATACATAGATACATAACCTATGGTAATAGGTTATTACTATAATTATTACTATTATAAGTAAATAACTAATATACTTTAGAATTTATATGAATATATCATATTATAATATTAGTTTATCTATGGTAAACTAATTATAATACTATATGGTTTAGATATAGTTGCATAGATTAATTACTCAATTGTTATTACGGTTATGTATACTATGCTTACACGTATCAATCATATGCTATACATTATGTTAAATATATATAGTAAATTACCAATATAATTTTATATTAAGTTATGTGGTAATTAATATAATATATTTGAAGAGAATTTTCATAATCATAACCTAAGTAATAGTGATAATATAATTATAACCATATAATATATTTATTATATTAGAGTATATGGTACATTAATGATGTATAAATTAATAACTCATTATATTACATATTAGATAGTTATATACGTTAATTACAGTGACCTATACTATCATAATTTGGTAATAAATTATAACCAATTAATATTATCATGATTATATTAATGTTTATAATATCATATTGTATTATATCATTAATATCCTATAATAAGTTAGTATATATACATAAGTTACGAAATGTAACTATATTATCAGTATTTAATACATATGTTAATATATGATATAAGTGTTCTCTATAGATAGGCACAAGTATATGAATATGATATCTCAAATTGTTAGATATCACAATTAGTATAGTTATTATGATTATATCTCATATAATGGTAATCAAATTAATTATTATAAAATAAGGTTATAAACCCATAAATATCATAGTATTTATAACCTATTATATATATAGATAGTTAATCTATGTTAATAGTTTACCTATATATGGAATATAGTAATTATTATACATAATAGTAAATTAATTAACTATATGATAGTATAGGTATTACATAATGATACTAAATGCATCATTATGTTATGCATAGGTATACATATTTAATAATTAGTTGTTTTAAATAAACCATATACCCGTTTACATATTATAGCCACATGATTAGGTATGTTATACGGTATAATATACGTAATTAAGTATATCTAATGATGACATATTATAAGTAAATATTATCATATATTACTTAATATATCACTATTACAGGTTATAATCATTTGTTAACAATTCTGATAAGTATATTAAATATACTTAGTTATATACCGTAAATTTTGGGTTAATATCATATAATTCGTTAATATGGCTATATACGATTAATTATCAATACTATTCATAATTAATAGATAATTTAGATAAATATACTATATAGTCCTATATGTAATAAATGTCATAACATTAGTTAATACCAATATGATATGTATCATAGTTTATTTCAGTCTATGGTCATTAATTAATGTGACCATGTATTAACTGTATGATCCCAATGTAAATTAATAATATGTGCATTTAGTAATATAAATCACAAGTTGATAATTAAAAATATATATTATCATGTATATTAATATATTATGGTATCCATATTAGTCAATGTTACTATAGTATAATTGATATCATATATAATATGTGGTTTATACCATATAAATATTATTAGTCTTGTTATAATAATATTAATTTGATATTGTTATATCATACAATAATTTATGAAATATATAATATTATATATACTATACTAATAGTATAATTAAATAAATATATGTACCCATATATGAAATATGCTAGTAATATGGTGTACCCATATATGTAATAATTTATGCTAATATGATTACTAATATTTATAATCATTATTGTTCATTTAATATTGTTATACTATCAATAATTAATTTATACTATGTTTACACGTATATCAACATTGTATAATAATAATATACGTATATCAGGTACTTAGTAATTGACATATGATAATATATACCTTATACTATAGTATATTAAATATAATGATATTTAATATACGTATATAATCACTGATATATATTATAGTTTACATAATAATATATAATGGATACATATATTATTATAATACTATATTATAGCTATGTATATTATTAGCTATAAACCTCATTGGGTAGTATATTTATGTAATCACATATAATTATTGACACATCCCTTAATATTTACCTGTTAAATATGTTATACACTTGAATCATTTATTGAACATAATTGTAATGTGATTATGTTAATGGAATTATACGTTAATTTAACCATATTAATTAAGATATATTACTTAAAAGTTAATTATTATATTGGTACATCCTATATAATATAACCATATTGATTATAATTAAATATTTCAAACCCAGTCTATATAACATATTAAGTGATGGATATTCGATATACGATTATTATCTCTAATAATTGAGGTTATATTAACAAATACACTATTAGAGATGATATATTACATAGCATATTGATATTTGTATTGATAGTTAACCAAATATTTACTTGTATTTAGTACATATATGATCAAACTGTTATGATTTCAAATATACAGTGTACCCATATTTTATTACATAACCTTTTATAAATATATGTCTAGGTAATATAACCTATAGATATCACATGATATATAACTATATAGTAAATATAGATATTGTCTAGGATATTATATGAACAACTAGTATACCAGTTTATATCCTATGTATATATAGTGTAACAGTAGTTATATACCATATTTATAATATATAACATAGTTATATATAATACGTAATAAAGTATTATATCACATTATAATATGTACATCTATTATGTATCATAATAGATGTACATATTAATATCGTAGTATATTATATGAGATGTACATAGTTGTTATGTTAATATTATTACGATAATATTAATAATTATATTAAGGTTATAAGAATATAATTATTTTAGATAGTTATGATAATGTTACATAGGATATATATACTATGATATATATACAATTATATCATAATAATTATATTATGAATATTACTTGATATTTAATAGTGATCAATACCTATAGGTTTATCATAAACTTGTTAGGATATAGTATATAAATACTATATAGTACGTATAATTCCTATAAGATATATATTATATAAATAGATTAACCATTATAGGTATCAAATAATATTAGTTATGTTACCTATACATAACGGTCATGAATATAAGTAACAATAGCACGTGCTTTACCTCAATACTTAATATTAACCTATTTGATATCTATAAATATGAATGTTATGTATTAAGTGATATAGCCATATAGATTAATCTCATATATATATATATATATATATATATATATATATATATATATATAGCTCATCTTATTATAGGTATATAACAATTAATAGACGTTATATGATAATCCAAATAATTAAGTATTGGATCACTATAATATGGTAGTTATTACCAAAATAACTACCATATATTAACGTATGTATTTTATAGATATCTTAATTATATTAATTTTATATATGGTATATTATATGTATTGTTATATAGTTATTTATTAAATATAATATTACCTATTATATAAATTATCTAATACAATACTATGATAATTTGTTATTAACACTAAAATAACAGTTTGTATGAATACCTATTTGTATTAATATGATAAATAATATTAATATATATATTATACGTTATTATATAAATATTAATTACGATATATATCATATAAATATTATATGATAAATAATATTATAACGTTATAGTATAATTGTGGGTAATATAGGTAATAATTAAACATTAAATATAATATATTAATGATATATTTAACTAATATATAATTTATTATTAATACGTAATATAATAAACAATAATTTACGTATATAATCATAGTGAGTAATTGTATTAATTATTTTATTAATTATATTATAACTAATATAATTATATTAATATAGTATATTTATAGATATTATGCATGGTATCTAGTATACATATATATATTACGTAATCATATATAATATATTCAATATGATTAATTATATTATGTAACCATATCTTATTTTAGTTATACTAATTCATATTATCTATGTTATTAAGTTACCAATATTATTATCCTATATAGCATATTTACCTGTTAAATAATTAATATAGGTAACTATTAAAAGATTACTAACAGATAGTTATATAAGCATAACTATCTAAGATAACCATATTATAAAGTAATCATATATATAATTATGGTACTATAACATATATCTTATGATTAATAGATTTATCCCATATATATTCCGTTATTTATAAATAATTATATTATTTATAATTAATATAATATGATTGATAATATCAAGGGTATATATAAATAATAGTATTGTTAACCAATAATCATAGTTATTATAATAGTTTACCTATATAATATTATATGTGTAATAATATTACATATTCACGTATGATTAATATCCATGTAGTTAATATAGTTATAATTATGATTATCATAATATATGTATTATGGTTACAAATAATTATATATTATGTTAATAATATCACCTATAATTATGCATATAGTTATTATGTACCTATAAGATATTAAAATAGTTATTCATAAGGAATTAAATTATCGTATATAATATTGGTTATTATTATGTTGATATACCGATTATACAACAATAGTATAAAGATTAATATTCACGTTAATACATAGTTTTGTTATAAAATATTACAAATGTTATTAATAGTGTTAATAATATATTACCCAATTAATCATAACCAAATGCTATATTATAAGTATATATAATAACATTATACATATGTTAAGTAATGATATCATATATATAATATTTACTATAGTAATTATAATTTAAGGTAATTAACTTAAATGTTAATTAATAGTAATATTTAAGTATCTAATAAATAATATATTATAAATATACATTAGTGAATTGTTATACTATATATAATTATATGTGGTTATGATATAGTCTAAGGTTACAAATTAGTTAATGGTATAGTAACATAATCAGTATATTATACGTATATTAATATACTATGTATTAGGTTAATTACTTATAGTATAATAATCATCTCTGTTATTTAGACTTAATCTATATGAATATGGCTAAATTACTTATAGTATAATTAAATTACTTATCTTATATATCTCTATATATAAATTATTGATTATTTCCTATATGATATTCATTATGTTCTACCATTAATATTACTATATTTAATTATAACATGTTATGATTACATAAATATCTAATAATTAGTATAAATAATGGTTAATTTATAATAGTCAATGGATATTATATATAAATGTACATAAATTATGTAAATAAATATATAGTTATCACATATATTTACCTATGGTTAGAATATGTATCATGGTATATATCCATTTTACCTATCTTATGTATATAATATTAACTATAATTAACTAAATACATATCATATAATAATATATCCTCTTATATAACTACTATATGACAAATATGTTACTTATATAATAGACTTATGGTATATCACGTATTTTATATTGTGTCATATAAATTATCATTACAATATATATCCATATAGATAAAATAATATGTTACATATAAGAAATTAAATATAATTATATCAGTGGATAATAACATCAATTAAATCTATTATAACTTACTAATAATTATAATATATTAACTTAATATTATGATATGTATAGTTAACAATTATCCAATCACCATCTATAGGTTACATCACTTGGTGATCATACTTGCAACCCTATACGTATTAATATTATTGATTAACATACTTATAATATTGTATGATAGGTTATTGTGTATGATTTACTATATCAAGTATGATTATACATTAGTGTTATAATTATATACTTAATGACTATAATGTATAATATTATAACATTGTGGATATTAATAGGCTTGGTAGTGTATACTTATGGGTAATCACGAATAATACCAATAGGTTAAGTGACTATTAACCTGTTATATAATTAGAATACCTATTATTTATAGGTAGTTATTGTCCAATTAGTAATATAATTTATCAACTATGCATATTAGTATAAGCATGGTCCTAAGATAACTTTTATACTCACCAATGGTATTCAACTAATGGTATTTTATAATTATTACACCTAAATTTATGTATAATAATAGTTTTAAATAATTATATGTAATATGATATATTTGGTTTATAGCCAATTAAATATATTAATAGTTAGCATAACCAATGTTTGAATTATATAATTAGATATAATACTTGGGTAATTTAACTATATTCAGTTACTAATATTTAACATAGTATAAGATATGATATCCTATTAATATTATAAATTATTAGTTATAATATTATATCCATATACCCAAATATTACATTTGGGCCAAATATTATATATAAATATATCTTATAATAGTGAAAAATAAGTCAATATTCATATTACGTGGTTATTGTATACAATTAACCACGTGCTATTTACAACCCAACTAAAATCACAATATCATTACCTATAAGTGGTATATATATATGTCATTTGATATGGTTATATGATATAATAGGATATCAATAGTATTGTATAATAGATATATATCAATAGTATAAACATTATTGATAACTTCTGAACACCTATTAGTAATATGAAAATTACATATCTAATTTGTAATAAATATGAGATAATTATTATGGTCAATATATACACTATGAAAATATTATAATAATAGTTATATCTAAATCATATTAATATCGGTAATATATTAGTTATATGCTATTATATAACAATACTAATATAGGTATGAATACATAAGGTATATATATATTAGGTAACTTGTTATAATAACATCTACTATATACCTTATACTATAGTATATTGGATATATAATTATGATTTTACATATAGTTACATATGCTATATGTTACCTATATGTACAATATAATTAGAAATTCATAACCATTATAATTATATGAATATGTACTTATTAAGTATCTAATAAATAATATATTATAAATATACATTAGTGAATTGTTATACTATATATAATTATATGTGGTTATGATATAGTCTAAGGTTACAAATTAGTTAATGGTATAGTAACATAATCAGTATATTATACGTATATTAATATACTATGTATTAGGTTAATTACTTATAGTATAATAATCATCTCTGTTATTTAGACTTAATCTATATGAATATGGCTAAATTACTTATAGTATAATTAAATTACTTATCTTATATATCTCTATATATAAATTATTGATTATTTCCTATATGATATTCATTATGTTCTACCATTAATATTACTATATTTAATTATAACATGTTATGATTACATAAATATCTAATAATTTGTATAAATAATGGTTAATTTATAATAGTCAATGGATATTATATATAAATGTACATAAATTATGTAAATAAATATATAGTTATCACATATATTTACCTATGGTTAGAATATGTATCATGGTATATATCCATTTTACCTATCTTATGTATATAATATTAACTATAATTAACTAAATACATATCATATAATAATATATCCTCTTATATAACTACTATATGACAAATATGTTACTTATATAATAGACTTATGGTATATCACGTATTTTATATTGTGTCATATAAATTATCATTACAATATATATCCATATAGATAAAATAATATGTTACATATAAGAAATTAAATATAATTATATCAGTGGATAATAACATCAATTAAATCTATTATAACTTACTAATAATTATAATATATTAACTTAATATTATGATATGTATAGTTAACAATTATCCAATCACCATCTATAGGTTACATCACTTGGTGATCATACTTGCAACCCTATACGTATTAATATTATTGATTAACATACTTATAATATTGTATGATAGGTTATTGTGTATGATTTACTATATCAAGTATGATTATACATTAGTGTTATAATTATATACTTAATGACTATAATGTATAATATTATAACATTGTGGATATTAATAGGCTTGGTAGTGTATACTTATGGGTAATCACGAATAATACCAATAGGTTAAGTGACTATTAACCTGTTATATAATTAGAATACCTATTATTTATAGGTAGTTATTGTCCAATTAGTAATATAATTTATCAACTATGCATACTAATATAAGCATGGTCCTAAGATAACTTTTATACTCACCAATGGTATTCAACTAATGGTATTTTATAATTATTACACCTAAATTTATGTATAATAATAGTTTTAAATAATTATATGTAATATGATATATTTGGTTTATAGCCAATTAAATATATTAATAGTTAGCATAACCAATGTTTGAATTATATAATTAGATATAATACTTGGGTAATTTAACTATATTCAGTTACTAATATTTAACATAGTATAAGATATGATATCCTATTAATATGATAAATTATTAGTTATAATATTATATCCATATACCCAAATATTACATTTGGGCCAAATATTATATATAAATATATCTTATAATAGTGAAAAATAAGTCAATATTCATATTACGTGGTTATTGTATACAATTAACCACGTGCTATTTACAACCCAACTAAAATCACAATATCATTACCTATAAGTGGTATATATATGTCATTTGATATGGTTATATGATATAATAGGATATCAATAGTATTGTATAATAGATATATATCAATAGTATAAACATTATTGATAACTTCTGAACACCTATTAGTAATATGAAAATTACATATCTAATTTGTAATAAATATGAGATAATTATTATGGTCAATATATACACTATGAAAATATTATAATAATAGTTATATCTAAATCATATTAATATCGGTAATATATTAGTTATATGCTATTATATAACAATACTAATATAGGTATGAATACATAAGGTATATATATATTAGGTAACTTGTTATAATAACATCTACTATATACCTTATACTATAGTATATTGGATATATAATTATGATTTTACATATAGTTACATATGCTATATGTTACCTATATGTACAATATAATTAGAAATTCATAACCATTATAATTATATGAATATGTACTTATTAAGTATCTAATAAATAATATATTATAAATATACATTAGTGAATTGTTATACTATATATAATTATATGTGGTTATGATATAGTCTAAGGTTACAAATTAGTTAATGGTATAGTAACATAATCAGTATATTATACGTATATTAATATACTATGTATTAGGTTAATTACTTATAGTATAATAATCATCTCTGTTATTTAGACTTAATCTATATGAATATGGCTAAATTACTTATAGTATAATTAAATTACTTATCTTATATATCTCTATATATAAATTATTGATTATTTCCTATATGATATTCATTATGTTCTACCATTAATATTACTATATTTAATTATAACATGTTATGATTACATAAATATCTAATAATTTGTATAAATAATGGTTAATTTATAATAGTCAATGGATATTATATATAAATGTACATAAATTATGTAAATAAATATATAGTTATCACATATATTTACCTATGGTTAGAATATGTATCATGGTATATATCCATTTTACCTATCTTATGTATATAATATTAACTATAATTAACTAAATACATATCATATAATAATATATCCTCTTATATAACTACTATATGACAAATATGTTACTTATATAATAGACTTATGGTATATCACGTATTTTATATTGTGTCATATAAATTATCATTACAATATATATCCATATAGATAAAATAATATGTTACATATAAGAAATTAAATATAATTATATCAGTGGATAATAACATCAATTAAATCTATTATAACTTACTAATAATTATAATATATTAACTTAATATTATGATATGTATAGTTAACAATTATCCAATCACCATCTATAGGTTACATCACTTGGTGATCATACTTGCAACCCTATACGTATTAATATTATTGATTAACATACTTATAATATTGTATGATAGGTTATTGTGTATGATTTACTATATCAAGTATGATTATACATTAGTGTTATAATTATATACTTAATGACTATAATGTATAATATTATAACATTGTGGATATTAATAGGCTTGGTAGTGTATACTTATGGGTAATCACGAATAATACCAATAGGTTAAGTGACTATTAACCTGTTATATAATTAGAATACCTATTATTTATAGGTAGTTATTGTCCAATTAGTAATATAATTTATCAACTATGCATACTAATATAAGCATGGTCCTAAGATAACTTTTATACTCACCAATGGTATTCAACTAATGGTATTTTATAATTATTACACCTAAATTTATGTATAATAATAGTTTTAAATAATTATATGTAATATGATATATTTGGTTTATAGCCAATTAAATATATTAATAGTTAGCATAACCAATGTTTGAATTATATAATTAGATATAATACTTGGGTAATTTAACTATATTCAGTTACTAATATTTAACATAGTATAAGATATGATATCCTATTAATATGATAAATTATTAGTTATAATATTATATCCATATACCCAAATATTACATTTGGGCCAAATATTATATATAAATATATCTTATAATAGTGAAAAATAAGTCAATATTCATATTACGTGGTTATTGTATACAATTAACCACGTGCTATTTACAACCCAACTAAAATCACAATATCATTACCTATAAGTGGTATATATATGTCATTTGATATGGTTATATGATATAATAGGATATCAATAGTATTGTATAATAGATATATATCAATAGTATAAACATTATTGATAACTTCTGAACACCTATTAGTAATATGAAAATTACATATCTAATTTGTAATAAATATGAGATAATTATTATGGTCAATATATACACTATGAAAATATTATAATAATAGTTATATCTAAATCATATTAATATCGGTAATATATTAGTTATATGCTATTATATAACAATACTAATATAGGTATGAATACATAAGGTATATATATATTAGGTAACTTGTTATAATAACATCTACTATATACCTTATACTATAGTATATTGGATATATAATTATGATTTTACATATAGTTACATATGCTATATGTTACCTATATGTACAATATAATTAGAAATTCATAACCATTATAATTATATGAATATGGCTAA